>NW_028270189.1:38547014-38912707 GCF_037043375.1 Chiloscyllium plagiosum
TAGCAATTAGTCTTTCTTACCACACAACACCAACTCCAAAATAACCTGCTCTCTAGTTTGGTTCACAACATACACTTCAACCCACCTCATATACACTTACGGAATTTATTTTTCACAGCATGTGCAGTCACTTAGTTAAGCAGTTTAGAAACAACTTGAGACCATCCAATAAGACTGCAGCATTCACAATACTTGCATGTGTAATTTCCAGAGCACATGATGATCAGATTTTCTGCTACTGTTTTGGTTTCGATATATAAAACACCAATGTTTATTTCTCCTTGCTATTTGTAAGCTCTACCTAAAATGATTCTGTGAAAGCTGAGTGACATGGTCTGTGTCGTTATTAATGATAGTCATGGATAAGACATTCGGGAGGCTCACCTCGACGCTGGGATGGCCGAGATCGGTTCCAGCTGGGAGCAACGAGGCAGTGATGGAAGAGTATTGGCCCACGGCAAAGATGCCACCTGAGGATCAGCAATTTCGATGTTGGTGGTCTCTGGTGTAGATGGTAATGAAGCTGGTGTCCGGTGATGGGGGATGCAGGTGTCACCGATAGTAAGGAGCTGACTCAGGACCCATGGATTTTCTTCTAGCTATACCTTTCTTTTTTTCAGTATTAAAATTATTTATAACGGTGCCAGTTTGATTCAGAAATGTCTTGTATTTACCCTGTAAAATACACCTGAGAGAAAACTCAAAATCGATATCAAAATATTCCACTCATTGTTTCCTGCCAGCTATGCCGTGCTAAGGCCATGTCCATACATTAGCACCAGTTCCATAAGATGTGATGTGCACACTAGTTTTGGAACTTTACTGAAAAACTTTCCAAAACTTCAAATACATTACATCCATTGCTTCACCATAATTAACTAACCAGCCAGTATCTCAAATATGATTCCCATTTCATAAATTTATGCTGACGTTGTCTATGTTCATTACTTTCAATCCCAATATTTTCTACAAAACCATATATTTACTAATTTTATTCTTTTTTTCACCTGACTTGGGTTTCCTAGCCGTGCTGGGAGTTTTTTTTATTGTTTTGTTGATTTTTATTTCTGTGAAGACAGAATTGGAGTACTTGCTTCACAGTTCCACCATTTCACCGTTTTCCATTCTCCATTCTCTGGTTTCAAATTGCAATAAGCTGCTATTTTTCGATTACTTTCACAATAACATACTTTTGGAAGCTATTGCAGTTGAGTTGTATAACTTTTATTAATACGTGTTTTCAGAACCCAGCAATTTCTGCCTTAGGCTGTTCAATGACTACCCTTCCACAATCATACAATCAGAGAAGAAGATATTCTGCACCATCAGAAATACAGCACGATATACATTATTCCCACATTCCTACATGCAGCCTGTAGGGGGAATATTATTAGACTCTGATGCTGGCCCATGTACTTCTTAACGGTTGTGAGGTGACCCACGACAACACCCCTCTCTGGGAGTGCATTGCAGACCACAACACTCTCTGAGTGAAAAAAACAATTGTCAAATTCTCTCTAAACCACAAAGCCTTCACTTTAAACATCTTATCCCTTGTTCTTGGCCTTTTGACGAAAAGGAACAGCTGTTGTCTGTCCACCTTGTCCATGTCTCTTGTAATCTTATCCTTCTGAATCACGTCCCCTTCAGCCCTATCTATTCCAAAGTAAACAACCCGAGCTTATCCAATCTCTCTTCATCCCTGATCAGCTCCATCCCATGAAACGTCTTGGCGAACCTCCTCTTTACCCCCTCCAGTGCAATCACATTCTTACTGTAATGTAGCTCCCAGAACTGCACGCAGCATTCTATCTATGGCCTAACCAATGGCGTGTTTAGATCATATTATGTACGCCATGATGAATAAACAAAATGCCTACAGTCCCATGTGCTTTCTTAACTAGCTTATTACCCTGTCCAATCACAGTCAGAGATGTGTGGAGAAGTACCCTCTGAGCTTCCTAGTGTGCTGCCATTCATTGAATATTCCCCTGTATGGCTCCTTCTTCCAAAGTGCATCATCTCATATTTATCAGGGCTATATTCCATCTGCCATTGATCTGCCCATCTGACCATTCCATTTGTATCTTCCTGTAAAATAAGGCCTTCCTCCAAACTGTCACCACCTGGCTAATAGTTGTGACAAACACAAACTTACCTATCACACGCCTCAATTCTCCCCTCACACGACCCCTCCACAGTCACATCTACAACATTTATTGTGGTCAGATTTGACTTAAACATTTGGTCAGGTCATTTCCTATCTTTTCTGAAACATTATCCAGTGATGCAACTTATGTGGATTTACATCATCCCAATTTGCATCTTAGTTGAGGGCTCTCAATGCATCTTCTCGAATTCTATACCTGTATCCTCCATCTCCCAGGTAAAACAGATAGGAAGCACTCATGTAATAATCCATCAATGTTCCCCAGCTTCACATACTGATTGCACCTTGGTTTCTAATTGGCTCTAATTGTTCCCTGCTTATTCTGTTCTACTTGCTGTTTTTTTGTAGAGTGTATTGGAATTCTCTTTAACCTTGCCTGCTGCACTTCTTCAAGCACCTGTATTATTAAGTCTCCTGTGTGTGAATTTTCTAAGTTTCCCTGAGATCACCTCTCATTCTTTGAAACAGTACAGAACACAGGTATCATCTCATCCGCACTCCATGTAGCTTGTGCAGAACGCTTTGACTTCTATGTTCCCATTCCCTTTAAATGAAGGCCAACTTCACATTTACCTTTCCATTTCCAAATGTCCATCCAGAACGGCTTTGGTTTAATATTATTTACTACTCACTGACTGAGCTCTTAAACCTGAATATCTAACTATATCACACCTACTGGTTTTCCATTGTCTCTGTCTACAAAAAACAGCTTCAAACCATTTAAAATAAAGTCATTAAAGATGATTTATTTTCGGGGGAGATCCAAGATATTAGCGACCCAGTAGGTTTGCCCTGCTCATCTTTACGGCAGAACCCAGACAAAGTGGTGCATTCACCTTCTCTTTCTTACCCATTGTGGTAAAAATACTGATCCCCTGTATTGCTGTATGTCAGTTGAAGTGAGTAAGGAAAATGACTAAAGGTAAAGGACCACGTGGATCGCAACTAGCAGGCACTGCCATGTAGCAACGGATACGCCTGCGGCCGTGGCGTCGGCCTCTGCGAGCCCACCAGGGGACTTACAATGAGAGCAGAGCTTGGTCATGGAGTAAGTAAACCTCCGAGATAAGGTTGATTCAGAGATGGAGGAGACCCAGACCATGCTGGAACCGATCTCGGCCATGCTGCAGAAGCATGACTAGGAGATCCAGCGTCTCAGACACATGTCATGGAGGTGGAGCAGTGGACTGTGTCCTCTGAAACTGCAGTGGAATCTTCAGCAGGTCGGTTTCAGGCCTTGGGATGGCGGGTACCGGGCGTGGAGGAGCAGATAAACTTTGAAAATCGAGGCCATCATAAGAATATCTGCCATGTCGGGCTGGCGGGACGGGAAGAAGAGGGCAGCCCGTCAGTTTCTGGAGTAATGGCTTGGGTAGTTTTTGAAGCTGGAATTCGAGGCGGGCCGGGTGCAGGTCGAGCAGGCCCACCAGATCGCAGTGCACAAGCCCGAGTGAGACCAGCACCCCCGCCCAGCCCTTGTGCAACTCCAGCATTATGGAGAGAAACAAATGGTTCTCCAGCACTGGGGAAGGATCCACAGGCTTTAATATCCAAATGATCACGCATTATGTTTTTCCAGGACCTTTCTACGGCCATGATCCACAAGAGGCAGGCCTTTAATAAGGTAAAAAGGAGGCTGAGGGAATTGAATATTCAGTATACTGTAAGATACCCGACAGTATTACGTTTCAACTACGGAGGGTCGATGTTTAATTTTGACTCACGAGAAAATGCAAAGGATTTCCTGTACACCTGAAGATAGATTGGCTGGCTCAAATAATATGAACAATCATGTTCTCTTTGTTTCCTCTGTGGTTTCCCTCGTTTATGTGGTTTTGTTTTTTTTTAATTTGTGGGGGTCCCATTCATTTCTTTTTCTCTCTTTTCTCCTTTCTTCCTTCCCTCCCATTAACCTTTTTTTCTACAATTTCCTTTTCGTTTCTCTCTCTTAGTACGGAATAGGGGTAGTGTTCAGGGGGTGGGGAGGTTGGGGAGGGTTACATTTTTTTCATCAGGACTGCCTTGGATATGGATGGGACGGGTTGAGTGCCCACGTTTAATTTTCTTGTTGTAAGACACATGTAACTTTTTAAAGTTTGTTTTGTCTGGGTTGGCGAGCAGCTTCAGCTAGTAGGAGCCAAGGGGGATTAGTGGGTAGTATGAGCACTCCCTGTGGGGAAGGAGGGAGTATCACCTCTTATTTGTGTTATATGTTGGTTCATTGTACAAGGAGTTGTTAGGAGTTTTGAGTTGGTAGTTTTTGCAGTTCTATTTTCAAGTTTATACGAACTGTTTACCACTTTCTCGGAGTGCGCAATAAAAGGGGTCCTTCCTCACAGGGGGATCACGGGCTGTTTCGGATGGCTATAGCTAACCGCTCGTTTAAATAGTGTACCTGGAACATTAAACGGGAGTCATTCACCAATTGATGCTTTCAGGCCTTAGAAAGGGAAGGGTCGATGTAGCCTTGGTGCCAGAAAAAAAAAAGACATCTAACCGATAAGGAACATTTAAAGTTACAGAAGAGAGTGTTTGACTGGGTGTTATTTTCATCCTTTAATTCAAAATGTAGAGGAGTAACTTTTCTCATTCAGAAGAACCTTCTAGATCCGTTTTTTGGCCAAATTAATGACGAATGTCACCTGTTTCTGATCCATAAAGCTTTAGTACAGAGAGGAATATGGGAGAGAGTCATAGAGTCATAGAGATGTTCAGCATGGAAACAGACTCTTCGGTCCAACCCATCCATGCCGACCAAATATCCCAACCCAATCTAGTCCCAACTGCCAGCACCCAGCCCTTATCCCTGCAAACTCTTCCTTTCATATTCCCATCCAAATGTCTCTTAAATTTTGCAATTGTACCAGCCTCCATCACTTCGTTTGGTAGCTCATTCCATACACGTAACACCCTTGAAAAGTTGCCTCACAGGTCTCTTTTATATCTTTCCCCTCTCACACTAAACCTATGACCTCTAGTTCTGGACTCCCCGATCCCAGGGAAAAGACTTTGCCTGTTTACCCTATCCATGACCCTCATAATTTTGTGTAACTCTCTAAGGTCTCCCCTCAGCCTCCGATGCTCCAGAGAAAACAGCCCCGGGCTGTTCAGACTCTCCCTATAGCTGAAACCCTCCAACCCTGGCAACATCCTTGTAAATATTTTCTGAACCCTTTCAGGTTTCACAACATCTTTCCGATAGGAAGGAGACCAGAATTACACGCAATATTCCAAGAGTGACGCAACCATTGGCCTGTACAGCCGCAACATGACCTCCCAACTCCTGTACTCGGTACTCTGACCAATAAAGAAAAGCATACCAAACGCCTTATTCACTATCTTATCTACCTGCGACTCCACTTTCAAGGAGCTATGAACCTGCACTCCAAGGTATCTTTGTTCAGCAACACTTCCTAGGACCTTACCATTAAGTGTACAAGTGCTGCTAAGATTTGCTTTCCCAAAATGCAGCACCTCGCATATATCAGAATTAAACTCCATCTGCCACTTCTCAGCCCATTGGCCCAACTTGTCCAGATCCTGTTGGAAACTGAGGAAACCCTCTTTGCTGTCCACTACACCTCCAATTTTGGTGTCATCTGCAAACTTACTAACTGTTAATTTTATGCTCGCATCCAAATCATTTATGAAAATGCCAAAAAGTAGAAAGCCCAGCATTGATCTTTGTGGCAATCCACTGGTCAGAGGCCTCCATTCTGAAAAACAACCCTCCACCACCACACTCTCTCTTCTACCTTTGAGCCAGTTCTGTATCCAAATGGCTAGTTCCCCCTGTATTCCATGACATCTAACCTTGCTAATCAGTCTCGCATGGGAAACCTTGTCGAGCGCCTTAATGAAGTCCATATCGATCACATCTACTGCTCTGCCCTCATCTATCTTCTTTGTTACTTCTTCTAAAAACTCAATCAAGTTTGTGAGGCATGTTTTCCCACGCACAAAGCCATGTTGACTATCCCGAATCAGTCCTTGCCTTTCCAAATACATGTACATCCTGTCCCTCAGGATTCCCACCGCCGAGGTCAGGCTCACCAGTGCATAGTTCCCTGGTTTGTGTTTACCGCCCTTTTTACACAGTGGCACCACGCTTGCCAACCTCCAGTCTTTCGGCACCTCACGTGCGACTATTGATGATACATATATCTCAGCAAGAGGCCCAGCAATCACTTCTCGAGCTTCCCAAAGAGTTCTCGGGTACACCTAATCAGGTCCTGGGGATTTCTCCAACTTTACCCGTTTCAAGACGTCCAGCACTCCCTCCTCTGTAATCTGGACATTTTGCAAGATATCACCATCTATTTCCCTACAGTCTATATCTTCCATATCCTTTTCCACAGTCAATACTGATGCATTTAGTATCTCCCCCAATTTCTTCAGCTCCACACAAAGGCCGCTTGCTGATCTTTGAGGGGCCCTATTCTCTCCCTAGTTATCCTTTTGTCCTTAATATATTTGTAAAACCCCTTTGCATTCTCCTTAATTATATTTGCAAAAGCTATCTCATGTCCTCTTTTTGCCCTCCTGATTTCCCTCTTAATTATGCTCCTACTCCCTTTATACTGTTCTAAGGATTCACTCGATCTATCCTGTCTACACCTGACATATGCTTCCTTCTTTTTAACCAAACCATCAATTTCTTTAGTTATCCAGCATTCCCTATATCTGCCAGCCATTCCTTTCACCTTGACAGGAATATACTTTCTCTGGATCCTTGTTGTCTCATTTCTGAAGGCTTCCCATTTTCCAGCCATCCCTTTACCTGCGAAAATCTGCCTGTAATCAGCTTTCGAAAGTTCTTGCTTAATACCGTCAAAATTGGCCTTTCTCCAATTTAGAACTTCAATTTGTAGATCTGGTCTATCCTTTTCAATCACTATTTTAAAACGAATAGAATTATGGTCGCTGGCC
The DNA here is from genome assembly GCF_037043375.1 of Chiloscyllium plagiosum. NCBI lineage: Eukaryota > Metazoa > Chordata > Chondrichthyes > Orectolobiformes > Hemiscylliidae > Chiloscyllium > Chiloscyllium plagiosum. The sequence continues at coordinate 38,554,114 of NW_028270189.1, forward strand.
CCAAAGTTCTCTCCCACTGACACCTCAGTCACCTGCTCTGCCTTATTTCCAAAGAGTAGGTCAAGTTTTGCACCTTATCTAGTAGGTACATCGACATATTGAATCTGAAAATTGTCTCGTACGCACTTCAGAAATTCCTCTCCATCTAAACCTTTAACACATTGGAAGTCCCAGTCTATGTTTGGTAAGTTAAAAATCCCCTACCATACCCCCCTATTATTCTTACAGATAGCTGAGATCTCCTTACAAATTTGTTTCTCAATTTCCCTCCGACTATTGGTGGTGGTGGGGGGGGGGGGGGGGGGGGGGGGGGGGTCTATAATACAATCCCAATAAGCTGATAATCTCTTTCTTATTTCTCAGTTCCACCCAAATAATGTCCCTGGAAGTATTTCCGGGAATACCGTCCCTTGGCACAGCTATAATGCTATCCCTTGTCAAAAATGCCACTCCCCCTTCTCTCTTGCCTCTCTTTCTATCCTTCCTGGAACATCAATCTGCCAGTCCTGCCCATCCCTGAGCCATGTTTCTGGAATTGCTATGATATCCCAGTCCCATGTTCCTAACCATGCCCTGAGTTCATCTGCCTTCCCTGTTAGGCTCCTTGCATTGAATACATGCAGTTTAATTTATCAGTCCTACCTTGTCCCTGCCTGCCTTGACTGTTTGACTGACTTCTGATCTCAACTGTACCAGTATCAGATTTATCTCTTTCCTCACTATCTCCGTGGGTACCCCATCCCCAACTTACTAGTTTAAATCCTCCCGAGCAGTTCGAGCAAATTTCCCTGTCTAAAAATTATACCCCTTCCAATTTAAGTGCTATCCGTCCTTCTTGTACAGGTCACGTCTACCCCAAAGGACAGTCCAATGATCCAAAAATGTGAGTCCTTCTCCCATGCACCAGCTCCTCAGCCATGCATTCATCTTCTCTACCCTTCTGTTCCTACCCTCAATAGCTTGTAGCACTGGGAGTAATTCAGATATTACTACCCTTGAGGACTTCTTTTTAAATTTATGCCCAACTCTCTGTAATCCCCCCTCAGAATCTCAACCTTTTCCCTTCCTATATCGTTGGTTCCAATGCGGACAATGACCTCTTGCTGAACTCTCTCCCCGGTGAGAACATTCTGCACCCTCTCTGAGACATCCTTGATTCTGGCACCAGGGAAACAACACTCCATTCTGTTTTTCCTCTGCTGGCCACAGAAATGTCTGTCTGTACCTCGGACTACAGAATCCCCTAACACAATTGATCTCTTGGAAGCCGATGTACCCCTCATTGCATTAGAGCCAGTCTCAATACCATAAACCTGGCTGTTCGTTCTACGTTCCCCTGAGAATCCATGACCCCCTACATTTTCCAAAAAAGCATACCTGTTTGAAATGGGTACATCCACAAAAGACTCCTGCTCTAGGTGCCTACCTCTCTTACCCTTCTTGGAGCTAACCCATCTATGTGACTGTATCTGAGACTTTCCCCCTTCCTGTAATTGCCATCCATCACATACTGTTGCTGTTGCAAATTCTTCATCGCTTCTAATTGTCTATCCAACCGATCCATTTAATCTGATAATGTTCGCATCCAACAGCATTTATGGCAGATATAATCCGCAATAACCCTTAAACTCTCTTTAAACTCCCACACCTGACAAGAAGTACATATCACTGCAAAGGCCATTTTTGCTCCTTCACAATTTACAGACCCAGAAAATAACATCGTCTTATTCCTCTACAAAACACTGCACCAGGTTAAATTAATAGCTATGGCTTTTATTTTAAGTTTAATCAAGAGACGTATCTCCAAAAACATATAATCCAGAAAGAATCCACTATACTCACTAATGCAGCCTTTCTAATGGACAGAATAAAAACAAAGATTAACTGATCTGATTCTGTGTTGTGAACTTCGCACAAACATGTTTCTCCAAGATTAGTTGTGAAATTCACTGTTTGTTAGTTTTTGCAGACGCACTCCGATGTCCAGCGATACATTAATTCGAAAACAGCAAAGGCAGTATTTGTGCAGGTTCTCTCTCTCTCTCTCTCTCTCTCTCCCGTCCCCCCCAGCACTGTCCTCACCATGTGCTTCTTCTGTCTGTTCTTCCCGCTTTTGAAACTGCTGTTGTTTTGACATTGTTTTTTTTTCCCCAAAGTTCCAAAACAATACAACAGCATATAAAACAGTAATTGCTGCTCCTGGAATTCGAGGAAATCCCCTCCAGTATCTAAAATACCTCAAAGAAGGAGCAGCTCTTACAGCCAGAAAGTTGTCCCGTCCTCCATCTTGCCCTTGGTACACCCTTCAAGCTAACGGATGCACTCTCCAGGTTGATGGCCCTTGGGGGGTGTCATACAATTTTAGGGGGAGACTTTAACCGATATATGGATCCCAAGGTGGATAGTGTCTTACGGGTTCTTGACGGTATTTCCCTGCAATCCAGGCAGCTGGTGGATCGAAACAGGGATCTGGGCTTGGTGGATGTGTGGAGATTGTTCACCCTTCTGGTAGGGACTTCACCTTTTTACCTAACCCACATAAGTGCCAAACTAGGATTGATATGTTTTTGCCCCAATGGCCTTTTTGAATTCTGTGCTGTCCTGTAGCATTGGAAACATAGCCATCTCTGATCATGCAACAGTGTACATGGAGGTTTAGGATGGTGGCAATGGGACAGGCTCGCAGTAGTGGTGCATGGATACCTTCCTCCTGAAGGATAGCTAGTCATAGAGTTGTGGAGATGTACAGCATGGAAACAGACCCTTCAGTCAAACCCATAAATGCCGAGCAGATATCCCAACCCAATCTAGTCCCACCTCCCAGCACCCAGCACATATCTCTCCAAACGCTTCCTATTCATATATCCATCCAAATGCCTCTTAAATGTTGTAATTGTACCAGCCTCCACCACATCCTCTGGCAGATCATTCCATATACGTACCACCCTCTGTGTGAAACAGTTGATCCTTGGGTCTCATTTATATCTTTCCACTCTCACCATAAACCTATGCTCTCTAGTGCTGGACTCCCCGACCCCAGGGAAAAGACTTAATCTATTTCTCCTATCCATGCCCCTCATAATTTTGTAAACCTCTATAAGGTCACCCTCAGGCTACAGGGAAAACAGCCCCAGCCTGTTCAGTCTCTCCCTGTAGCTGAAATCCTCCAACCTTGGCAAGATCCTTGTAAATATTTTCTGAACCCTTTCAAGTTTCACAACATCTTTCCGATAGGAAGGAGACCAGAATTGCACGTAATATGCCAACAGTGGCCTAACCAATGTCCTGTACAGCCGCAACATGACCTCCCAACTACTGTACTCAATACTCTGACCAATAAAGGAAAGCATACCAAGCACCTTTCTCACTATCGTATCTACCTGCGACTCCACTTTCAAGGAGCTATGAACCTGCACTCCAAGGTCTCTTTGTCCAGCAACACTCCCTAGGACCTTACCATTAAGTGTATAAGTCCTGCGAAGATTTGCTTTCTTATTGAATATTTTTCATGGGATTTAAAAAATTTTGTACATCAATTTGGACGGCCAGTAATCCGACGGTGCTTTGGGAGACTGCCAAGGCCTATGCAAAGGGTTTGATTATTTCTTACTCGGCGACTCGGAAGCGGTAGAAGGGAGAGCAGCAGTTGACAGAGCGCATTTTGACAGACCGTCTGTAACTAAGTTGCAGCAGATTACAATGCTCCGGGCTGCGCTGAACGCTTCAGTCACCCAGACAGCAAAAAGAGTGACCTCATTTCCGAAACAGAGGGTATTCGAGTAATGTGATAACCCGGGTAGATATCTGGCATACTTGGCCAGAAAGAAGAGTGCCCCCAGTCTATCACATCCATTAGCGCGTGTGCTGTTAAAATCATCTGCGATCCCAGAAAGATTAATCCAGCATTCATGAAGTTCTTTTCTGGGCTCTTCCAGTCAGAGGGCTGTAAGGACAGAATGGCGACAATGAAGCCCTTTTTTAGTACCCTGGACCTCCCAGATGTAAATTCAGAGCAGGCGTCTCTTTCGAATTCCCCTCTGACAAGCCAAAAGATACAGGAGGCGGTGAGGCAGCTCGAGAGTGGTAAAGCACCGGGCCTAGATGGATTTTAGAGTGAGATTTAAAAGGAGTTCGTAGACATGCTGACTGGGCCAATGTTGGATATGTACAATTCTTCATACAGTCAGGCCTGCCTCCCATCCTCTCCGAGAGAAGGAAATATTTGACTTATTCTCCCGAAGATTGCACTTCATAAAGGCCTTTATCCTTATTAAATGTGGACTTTCATATTTTGGTGAAAATGCTGGCGTTGAAGCTGGAGAAGTTATTGCCCTTCGTTGTGAAATAGGACCAGACAGGTTTTATTAGGAGTCACAGGTCATCTAATAATAATAGGAGAGTGCTAATATGGTTCAGGTATGCCAGCAAGGGTCAATTCCAGGCTTGGTAGTGGATGCAGAGAAAATATTTGACCGGGTGGAGTGGCCGTACCTCTATTATGTCCTGGAATAGTTTGACCTTGGAGAGGCTTTTGCCAGGTGGGTGACAGTATTATCTAGTCACTCATGGTATAAGGTCTGAAAATTTTAGCAATGGCAGAGTCAGCCGTCAAGGGTGTCCTCTTTCACCGTTACTATTTACATTGGTGATTGAGCCGTTGGCAGAACCCATCCGGAGGGACCACAATATTACTGCCCTGGAAATAGGATCAGGAAGGCAAAAGTTCACACTTTATGCAGGTGGCGTTCTTCTCTTTCTAACTAACTCGATGATATCTGTGCCCCAAGTGATTAATGTATTTGGATCTTTCTTGGGGTATAAAACCAACTTTATGAAGTCGGAGACCATGCCTGTCTGGGTATTATTAGAGTACCTGATCTTGGAGGTGGAATCCGATTCCCTTTCAGATGGTCAGAGGGAGGTTTCTTGTAACCCCAGCCTTCAATCAATTAGATAAAGCTATCTTCCTGCAGTTGCTCGAGAACATAAGGCAGGACCTTCAGCACCTTCTATATCCTGGTTGGGTAGAATATCTCCGGTCAAAATGAATGTGTTCCTCCGTTTATTATATCCCAGGCAAGTGCACCTTTTGATACTGCCCAGTCAGCCTATACGGAGCTTTACAGTCGGCTTGGATGTTTTATTTAACATCACAGGCGGCCTCTTATGGAGCTCACCCAATTGCAGTTGAGTGATGTGGATTTTACACACTTTAACAAATACCAATTGAGTTCCCTCCTAGCCAATTTGGTTGATTTGATTTGCTAAGACCTGCGGTCAATGTGGTTGGACATCGATGTCTCCCAGACAAAATGTCCCCTCATTCATCTGTTGTTCATGGACAAGATACTGACTGTTATGGACCATTGCAGAAATCCAATTGTCCTTAACACTGTTAAAGCATGGAGAATGATGCATTAATGTGAGGGCAATTTACAAAAAAAAACACTTCCCCTTTTACTCCCATTGTAGGATTGATGGATTCTGGCTTTTGGCTCTGGGAGTCCAGAGGAGTTTGCTGTTTGGGAGACTTAATTGACAGGGTGGGCGTGACGTCTTTCGAGCAGCTGAGACAGACATATGAGCTATCTCGGAGATTAGGGATTTTATACAGAAAAAGAACTACATTAATGGTTAGTCACCATAAGTCGAATATGGAGGTGAGAGTGCTTCAGTCCACGTGCACTCTCTCGGTCAGCACTCTCTAACATTTAATAGGAGGTAGTGTCTCAAAGGACATCGAGCAGCTGTTTGGAGTTTGGGTTCAGCAATTGGGGGTGGAGATGTTCAACAGAGGAGTGGGCAGATATTTGGAAGAATATCTGGAAGACTTCGATTTGCAATCGGACGCAAGCTATACAACTGAAGGTACTCCACAGGGTTTATTTGGCGTCGGAGTGGCGTGCCAAATTTAAGAACGGAGCGTTCCCAATGTGCCCAAATGTAAAACAGATGTTGGTACGCATTTTCATTGCTTATGGTCATGCCACAAACTTCGTAGTCATTGGGGCCCTGTAGCGAGTGTTTTGGAAGCGGTCTTGGGAACTGAGGTCAAGGTAGATCTGATGTCCGGCCTCTTGGGTTTGCCAAATCACCCATCTTTGGGAAGAAATTGATTATATACTTACATTTTGTGAGAGAAAGAACATTCTGATGAAGTGGCTGTCGGTAAATCCCCCAGGATTCTCGGGGTTGTGTAGGTTAGTTATGGAGCACATTCCCCTGGACTTCCTTACAATTATCGTGCACCAGAAAATAGAACTTTTTGATAGGACGTGGCGGCCCTTTTTGAAACATGTAGGCGCGGACATTTTGGCTATTTTGGTCAGGGCCTTTGTGTAACCATAAGCATTGTGTCTGGTGTGCCAGATGCCCCATAGGAGGAAGAATTCTGATCAAACACGGCTTCACAGTGCCAGCTGTCGATACACTAAGGAGCCAATTGGCACCCACAACTGGAACATATAGGAGGGCTCAAGCCATACATCTTGCACATTGTTTCTGAGCTTGATAATGATGTCCATGGGAATCCAGGGATATGAGCACCAACTGCTAGGTTAAGGTACAGAAGGACGGATATTCATGCTATAATTGGATGATTACTTGACTGACAAATTGAATAAATATGGCTCTTCTCAGACAAATAGGACTAGCTGGAGATATCAGACTTTGGGGGTAGCGTCCAATAACAAGAATAAGAACATAAAATAAATATGCTGAGACATGAGCTCAAATGGTCAATTACATCAGATGCCCAATCCGCCACACAGAATCAGACATCATAATCCAGAGGAGATATCCGTTTAGCATGGAGCACAGTGCAGACCAGGTTAGCGTACTGCTCAATACAACCCAGTACACTGTACCGACAGTGCGGACCTCACCAGTCAGTGGGGAGCTGTGCAGTGTATAACAGTGAATTGCTCTGTAAAGTTGGAGCTGTTATCTTCCCAGCATGTAGAGCTGTGTACAACATCCCAGTGCATTGATCCGTAAACCAGGAGCAGTAACCCTCCCAGCATGTAGTGCTTGTACACCAACCCAGTGCATTGATCTGTCAACCAGGAGCAGTAACCCTCCCAGCATGTAGTGCTGTGTACACAAACCCAGTGCTTTGATCTGTAAATCAGGAGCAGTTACCCTCCCAGCATGTAGTGCTGTGTACACCAACCCAGTACATTGATCTGTAAACCTGGAGCAGTTACCCTCCCAGCATGCAGAACTGTGTATTCCATCCCAGTGCATTGAACTGTAAATCAGGAGCAGTTACCCTCCTCGCATGCAGGACTGTGTGCACCACCCCAGTGCAATGATCTGTAAACCAGGAGCAGTTACCCTCCCAGCATGTAGAGCTGTGTGCATCACCCTAGTACATTGTTCAGTAACATTGTGTTAGATCACTGCCCAATGTGGGTAAACTTGCAGCCCATGCTGGAAGTGACATGATATGCAGCTCCCCTCCATTTACAGCTTCATACTTCCATTGTGCCAAGGGATGTAGCACATCTAGTCAAAAGGAAGGATGAAGTTTACTTAAGGTTGAGGAGGCAAGGATAGAGGGTTACAAGTTAGCCCGGACGGGACTGAAGAATGAACTCAGGAGAGCAACAAGTGAGCATGAAAAAGTCTTGGTGTAAAAGCGAAGATGTTCTGCACGTATGTCAGGAACAAGAGGACGGCCAGAGTGAGGGTAGGGCTCATCACAGATTGTGGAGGGAATTTGTGTCATGAGTTGGAAGAGGTAGGGGAGGTCCTTAATGAATGCTTTGCTTCAGTATTCACTACTGAGAGGGGCATTGACGATTATGTGGAGAGCGTGGAACAGGCTGATATGCTAGAGGGTGTGACGAAAAATTTGAGAAACTCCAGGATAGATAATTCTCCTTGGCCAAACAGAATATAAGCAAGTATTCTACAGTAAATGAAAGAAGAGATTGCTGCGCGTTTGGCAATGATCTTTGCACCCTAACTGCCCACTGCAAACAGGCCAGATGAAAAGAGGTTGGCAAATGTTATTCCCTTGTTCAAGCAATGGAATAGGGATAATCTTGGGAATTATAGACTAATCAGTCTTACGAAAGTGGTGGGCAAAGTATTGGAGAGGATTCTGAGATACATGATTTATGATTACATGAAAAACCATCGTTTGATAGAGATAGTCAGTATGCCTTTGTGAGGGGCAGGTCATGCCTCAAGAATCTTTTCAAATCATTTGAGGATGTGACAGCACACATTTATGAAGGTAAATCAATGGATGTGGTGTATATTTTAGCAAGACGTTTGATAAAGTTACCCACAGTAGGCTCATTCAGAATGTAAGGAGGCAGGGGATGCAGGGAAATCTGGTTGTCTGGATACACAATTCCTGGCCCATGGAAGATAGAGGTTGGTAGTCGATGGAAAGCATTCAGTCCCGCAGAATCAGTTTTAGGACTTCTGCTCTTTGCGATTTTTATTCATGGCTTGGATGAGGAAGTGGAAGTGTGGATTAGTACGTTTGCCAAAAACACAAATGTTGGTGGAGTTCTGGATAACGTTGAGGTATGTTGTAGGTTGCAATGGAACATTGACAAGATTTAGAACTGAGATGATGAGAAGCAGATCAAAAAAACCTGGAAAAGTGTGAAGTCAGTCACTTTGGAAGGTCGAATTTGAATGTAGAATATTGGGCTAAAGGCAGTATTCTTGGCAGTGCGGAGGAACAGAGGGATCTTGGGGTCCATGTTCAGAGATCACTCACAATTGTCACCCCAGGTTGATGTGAAATCGGCAAAAGCGAGGACTGCAGATGCTGGAGATCAGAGTCAAGATTAGAATGGTGCTGGAGCAGAAAAATCAACGTTTCAAGCAGGAGCTCTTCATCATCTGATGAAGGGATTCTGCCCGAAACATCAATTTCCCCTCTTTTCGGATGCTGCCTGACCTGCTGTGCTTTTCCAACACCACCCTAATCATGACCCAAGTTGAGTGGCCGTTAAGAAAATGTATGTTGCGCTGGCTTTCACAAGCTATGGAAGTGAGTTTCAGAGTTGTGAGATTATGCTACAGCTCTATAAAGCTCGGAATAAACCACTGTTATAAAGTTGAAGGTGTGTATAGTATCTTTTAAGAGAGAGTGAATGTTGTTCTGCACTGAGAGCTTGCAAGCACCTGTCATATGACTAGCTAGCAGACCCCAAAGTATACTGGAAAATATAAAGCATGCAACGTTTGGCTGTGAAACAGATACCTTGAGTTTTGGTTGCTGTTTGACAACAATTCGAATTTAACCATTCAGTTTAAATTAGGCCCCGGGATACAAAAGTCAATCGATTTTTAATTGATTGTTTTGCCAACATCCAACCAATGATATGATCAAATATTGAGTGGCATAAAAGAAGCAGGCAGTTCGCGAGTTAGGCTGCGAGTAACTGCCATCTAGTGAGAAACTGCCATGCAAAACTCCCTCTGACAAAGATACCGTTTTTGTATGAAACATGCTTGCACAGAAATTCAGAAGACAACCCGGGAAGATCGTCATCTGAAAGAAAGATGACACTGGAGATGACAGATGCTGTGTGGTTTTGAAATTAAGTTGATGCAATTTTAATATGGGCTTTTCGTATTGGAACATTATGTTGTTATAAATTTGGAGGCAATTACCAACCATTTCAGACAAAAAGGGGCTTTGAGTTGTGAATAGTTGTTGTTCAATGTTCACTTTAAGAGTTAAGGAATAAATTGATATTATTTATACTTAAAGAGTGAATTTTGAGATTTGTCACTCGTACTTTAACAGCTTACGTTGCGAGTTGAGCTTTTCTGGCTGTTTGGTTTAATTAGAGGAAGGGTTCATCGTCATGATGTAACACTACACATTGTGTTCTGTTTTTGTCGCCTTGTCGTAGAAAAATGTGGAAGCTATAGAGAGGGTGCAGAGGATTTCCTGCAGTGCAACGGAAAAATTGACACACACCACACAGAGCAAGTGAAATATTGGGAATGTCACCATGCGAAAAAGTAAATACTGGCAGATTCTCGACGTCTGTATAAACATCAGTGTGTCAGTGTGTGTATAGTATGTCTGTACTGATGACAGTGTATCTATGTGTGAATGTGCATCAGTGTATCGGTATGAGTCTCTGTATGTCTGTATTAGTATCTGTGTTACTGCATCAGTTTCTGTGTGTGTATCTATAATCAATAATGTGTGTCTTTGCGTGTCTATATTTGTCTCTGTGTGTACCTGCGTGTCTCTGTGTGTATCCATGTGCATAGCGGATATGTCAGCCTCTGTGGTGTTTAAAGTGAAGCAATGTCCCCTCGGTTGCCCTTAACACTCTACTACATCGACGGCATTCCTGGTGAAGTGCTCCGGCCCAAAACGTTAATTTTCCTATTCCTCGGAAACTGCCTGACCTGCTGTGTTTTTCCAGCACCACACTCTGGACTCTGATCTCCAGCATCTGCAGACCTCACTTTCTCACAGCAGAGTTTCAGTCTGGGAGCGAGCCAGCTCACGGCACCATCCAAACTGACAGCACCGTCACCACACATACACGCACGCACACATATAGGCAGATATAGGGAGTATCGTAATTGTACTGAGGACCCGAAGAGTGGAGAATGCTCGTGTAGAGAAATGTCTGCGCTCCTTCTACAACTTGGAAGTGATTTGTCTTTGAAGATTATTCGTGGCACAGAGTGTACACAATAAAGAGTATTTCCATTGCAACTGCATCCAATGAAGGTCGACTGAAACATTTGTAAAGTGATGTAATGCATTTATTGCTCGTTCTTTAACTTGAAATCTTTTGTAATGCACTTTTACAAATTATAAGTGAGAAAGGATTGAGAAGTCCTGAAACTGACCCAGTGATGTTGGTAATATGTCAAGAACAATATCATTAGGTATCAGACGAAACTGTTCTGTGCTTAAAAAGGCTTTATTTGAAAACCCAAGCAGCCATGCAATCTGAGAGATTCACAGAATTTGATGTCCTCTAAGAGAGAAAAACATCTGACATTTGTGCAGGGGGAGCCAGCAGAGAGTGGCATTGTATGGCTCTTCACTTAACATTGACAGACAGTAGAGATGGAGGAAGGGGGAGGGTGTTGGTGTCAATTTCTGTGGATTTACCCCAAAAACTACAAAGACCACGTTTAACAGAGATGCAGACAGGGATACACACAAATATACATAGACACATTAAACACACAACACATATAGATACAGGTATAAACATTTACACACTAACACATGCACACTCCTGCCCACAGAAAAAAGTAGTTTATTTAAGATAGAGATAAATACGTTTTTCATTAATAAGGGAACCATTTGATCAGTTGACGAAGGCAAAAGAATGCGGCTGAGAAACATTTCACCCGTGATCAAACGGCACAGCAGATCCGATTGGCGAAAGGGCTTAATTCTGCTTCAATTTCCTATTTTCTGAAGTGATTCATTTTGGAAGATCGAATTCAAATGCAGATTACAGGGTCAAAGGTAGCATTCTTGGCCGTGTGGAGGAACAGACGGATCTTAGGGTCCACGTCCTTAGGTACCTCCAAGTTGCCATTCAAATTGATAGGGGTGTTAAGAAGAATATGGTGAGTTGGCTTTCATTAACAGGGAGATTGAGTTTAAGTGCTGCGAGATTATGCTGTAGCTCTGTAAAGCTCTGGTTAGACCACACATAGAGTATTGTGTTGTGTTCTGGTCACCCCATTATGGGAAGAAATTGGAAGCTTTCCAGAGGGTGCAGACAGGATTTAACAGGATGTTGCCTGTGCAGGAGGGCATGTCTTATGGAGAATTTCTAAGGGAGCTAGGCCTTTCTCATTGGAGTGAAGAAGGATAAGGGATACATAACATAGGTGCAAGATGATGAGGCATTGATAGAGTAGACAACTGGAGACTTTTTACCGGGGTGCAAATGGCTATCACGCAGGGAGCATAATTTTAAAGTGATTGGAGGAAGGCTGAGGGGAGATGTCAGAGACAGTATTTTTTTTTCTACAGATAGTGGTAGGTGCATGGCATGCACAGCCAGCGGTAGTAGTAGAATCAGATACATTCGGGACATTCAAGCAACTCTTGAATAGACACATGGATGATAATAAAATGAAGGGTATGAAGTTTAGTTTAGTCTTAGACGAGGATAAAAGGTTGGCACAACATCGAAGGCTGAAGGGCTGTGCTGTGCTGCACTGTTCTATGTTCCAATTTCCTACACTCTTGTGAGCTTATGGTATCTGGAGTTCATCTAACCTCAGTTGAGGCTAAATTTGGTAAGTATTTGATTGTCGGTTGTTAAAGGAAATGTGGATAGGTTTGAGTTTTGAATGGCCTATATCTGTTTATAATTGATGTGTCCCTTTGTCAAAAGAATGGTGATTGGCTTGAGGGGAACACATTTTAAGAATAAGGGCATTCCCATTTCTGACTGAGACAGGGATGTTCCTTTCTCTTTAGTGTTGTGTGATCTGTAGTGTTCCCACGCCCAAGCAGCAGTGAAGACTGGGTTACTAAAAACATTCAAAATTGAGTTCCATAGATCAATGATGAACAAAAGAACCCATGTCTATTGGTAACAGACTGGAAATGGAAGTTTATTTACAATCACATCAACAATGCACATTCTGAATGGAGCTGCAGGCTGTTCCTAACCCATGTCTTGTTCTCTCACTCAAACCCTCGATTCTGTCACAGAGGGAGAGAAAGGTCCAATTCAGCCCGTCAGCAATGAGACACAAGGAGACCTTTTTGCACTCTGAGGATTTACAAAGGAAGATGATAAAGTCATTCAGCCATTTGAGTACATTACACAGCACACGAGGAGGCCATCCAACCTTTCTAAGCTGCTACACAGGAACTGGGAAGCATTGGTAACTATCAGGATATCGACAGTAGGGATTGATGTTTGTTTTCAGTTTGGAAATCTTTAACGTGGTGGAGTTCCTTAGAGATCAGTGCAAGATCAACAACTATTTCGAACCTGTTAATGATTTGGATGCGGGGACTGATTGGACTGGAGCTCAATTAGCTCAGCCACCAAGATATTCATTCAATAAGATGTCAAGTGGAGGTAGAAAGTCTGGAATGGGGTAGAGACAGGGGAGGTTATTGTGTAAACCTTTAGCAGAAACAGTATAACCTGGGCTAATGAAGTTTATGCTGTGACAAAAGGGTAAAACAACAGTAAACAACTTCAAAGGAGAGAGATCACACAACTCAGTGGTACAACGGGATTTGTGCATCCTAGTACATACATCACACAAAGTTATTATACAAATTGGTAAGTGGTTAGGAAAGTATATAGAATTATTCTATTCATTGCAAAGGCTATCAGAATAGCCTTTTTTTACTGCATCTGTACAGGGGCTGCCTGAGGCCACATCTGATGTATTGCATGTAGTGATGATTCCCTAAACTGAAAAATAAATATACTAAATTGATTTTGAAGCTTTGTAAAGATGTACATGTTCCTGGAAAGAAGGCCTTATTCTGTCATACAGCACAGAAACAGACCTTTCGGTTTCACCTTGTCCATGACGACTTGATGTCCTCAATTAATCTCGTCACATTTGCCAGCACTTGGCCCATAACCATTCCTATTCAAGTAGCCATTCAACTGGCTTTTACATGTTGTAATTTTCCCAGCCACCAACACTTCCTTTGCCAGTTCATTCCATACACTCCGTGAAAAGATTACCACTTTTATTTCTTTTAAATCTTTCCCCCTCACCTTCAATCTATGTGCCCTAGTTTTGGACTCCCTCAACCTCAGACAATGTCCTTGGATATTCATGATTTCCATGCCCCTCATAATTTTATAAACCTCTACAAGGCCAGAGCACTTCAGGTTTGAGAATGAGAGATTTTCATACTGAACCATATAAGATGTTGAGGAGAGTGCATCAGGTGCTTGGCTGATTGACATTTCCTCTGGTGTGGGAAACTAGAACTAAGGATTCAAATTTAAGAGAACAATGTATTCATTTTGACACATAGTCCAAAGACATGGATTTATTGGACAAAATTATGAGGACACATTCAAACGCATCTTCAAATTATAGCTTATAAATTGCTCCTACATGGATCAGGGAACACGGACGGAGTCATACAATCCAGAACATATTCAAGGAGGCTTCACTTGGTCCAATTAGGTGGTCAGATAACATTATTGTATATTTCATTTAAAAGTTGGAGAAGATGCAACTAGAGAAGTCACGGCTTATTGTTTTCTTTGTTTCCTTGTTCCTTCTCACAGACACGTATGAGTGGTGAAAACTCATCAGGCATCTTTAGCACTCGTGAAGGATTCTTGTTGAGAATTCATTGGAATCTCCACACTGCCAGAAGCAAAGGGAATTCATCCAAATCCAAATGTTCCAGTAAGGAATCCGATTGACAGCAGCTTGCGTGAACAGAATGACCTCAGATGCAGAATAAATTTAATATTTCCTTTTGTCTTGAATTTAACTTTTGCTACAAAACTCTCCTTCAAGCTGATATTCTGCAGAGATTTTTTCTGTTTGTCTTTATGCATGTGTATGTGTGTGTCTGCGTGCACTTGTGTGTGTGACACTGTGAGTGTCTCAGTGTATGTGCCTGTGTATGTGTGTGTTTCTGTATACACAAACTGCGTCTCAGTATACATTGAAAGATAAATATTAATGTACATATTTGTCCACACTGCTTGTCATGTATCTTTCCATTAGGTTGAGTAAGTTTACTCTGGTAAATTACTTTTCCAAATTTAAGCTATTTACCTGACTTGTCCCTAACAAAGAACCTGACCTAGTCTGAGACCTACATCATTGATTATATCACTTACCTAGCTCTATTTAAAATGTCATGACCAATGGAGGAGGGGGACTATAAAATGAAACAGAGACCTTTCCATCCCCAGTCTGAACAGGAATGAGGAGAAATTAACAAAGGGCTGTTTGAGTGGGAATGGTCTTCCCCAGAAGTTTGTGGTGCTTGTGTGTTTGCATTTATTGAAAGCCATGCTACTTCGGTATTGGATGCTAAAGGACAATGAACTACAGAAAGGAAAGTGAGGCTGAAGCCACAATCTGATCAGCCACAATCTTAGTGCCTGGTGGAGAAGGCTCCAAGTGTCTAATGATCAACCCTTCTCCTCTGTCCCATGTTCCTATGTTCGAATGAACCTCTCAAACCTGCTGGACAGGAACAGTTGGAGGTCATTTACCCCAATAACCTGGTGCACAGTAACAGTGGAAATCATTCAGCAGATGAAGACTGTCACACACATTTTGACATGGCGTTGGAAAATATTCTTGGGAAAAGAAAGGGTTGGCAACGGTGGGAAACATCTCACTCCTCTGTCTTTGCAGAACTGTCTTCATTTGTTGGTCATGTTGCCGATCCAGATTCACTGTAAATACAGCGCCCATACCTCACCCAGAGATGGGCCACAAAATCATCTGGTCTCTCTGACTGCAACATCCAATAACAGAACTTCCAGGAAAATAACTTACCAATAACAGAATGAGAGAAAGTCAGATACACGAATAGGTCATTCAGCTCTTCTGGCCTGTCTTTCCCTTCAATATGATCAGAGCTAATCTGCAAAAGCCTGAACTCTTCTTTTAAGCTCCATCCCTGCAGCCCTCAACATCCTGATGCCTCATATATCCATTGTGCCCCCTTCTAAACATCTTAGTGATCTACCTCCCCTACATCTCTGGAATACAGAAGTCCCGACAGTCACTACCCTCTGTGAGAAGGAAACGCTGCTCACAAAGACACCATGAGCTATTCACATGAATAAAAGATATGAACACACGGTAAGTGTAACTGGCCTGATATCAAGGCAGGATTTCAAGGAACCCGAACAGAATTGAATGCAGTAGGAATGAGTCGTAAACTCCCCAGTGGTTAGATGCATTCAGAGGACAAGGGAAGATATTTGTGGTTGGTGAGGATCAATCATCTCTGTCACAGGATATCTCACGGTGCATCCTCAAGGTAGCTTTCTTCAGCTGCTTCAACGTCTTTCCCACATCATACGGTCAGAGGCGGGAGATGTTCACTGAAGACTGTTAAGAATAATTTGTCACCTGTCCACTGCTGAAGCAGTCCACATCCATGTGCAGCAAGACCTGGATCACATCTAAACTGTGTTGCTAAAGTGAAGGTAACATTCATGTAACAGTACTACTAGAAATTTCTCTTTCCCACAGTTAAGTAAGAGGAGCTCATTCAGCACCTCAAGCTGGTTGCAACAGAATGTATTCAACCCACTGAAACTATTGGTCAAGAATAGGGATAGCCCATTCAGTCCCTCCTACCTATTACACAAGGAGGGAAGGAGTGTAGGCAGCACATCGAGGTGTTAAACAGGAGCCAGGAGTTGCCAAGTCAGGTCTTTGAGTCTCTTCCATGTGACCAGGAAGAGGTCATCAGCCTGTCAAGTCAATTATGTAGAAATAGCAAGATGTTATTGATGCCCCAACATGACAAACAGTGAAGCAGAGACTACACAGATAAACTGTTCTATGTTGTTTCTCCTGGATCCATTGTGAGTGGTACAGGTGTTACTTTAACTTGGTTTACAGAAGGTGAGAAGGGAAAGTGGATGGTTCGTGCCAAGTCTCAACGAAATAGCTTCTGTCTCCGAGAAGACAGACTGGTGTTTCGATGAAGATTAGAAACTGGTGGGAATGGCTTACTCTTTCAGGAGTAAGGTATTGTGGCTGCTGACAGATTTGTGAACAGTGCAGGTTCATACACCAACTGCATATTGAGACAGTGAGAGTTCATTCAGAGCCTGGAGCTACCTCTCAACCAACATGGGGGCTCCGGGCAGGTATGTGAACTATTGGGAATCAAATATCATGGAAAAATGTAATATTTCACCTGACCAGTGTCTTTGTCTTGACAATATGAGTGTTAGTGCATAATCTTCAAGTTTAAATGTAAAAGCGTGTTATTTGCTCTCGGTGCCACGGATTAAACACTCATTTTCCTCACATTTTCCTCACGGTACCATCATCCAGGAATAAGTCTGGTAAAACTATTTTGCACTGTCTCAGTTGCAATGAAATCATTCCTTATAAAGGAGAGAGAATCTGTACTCAGTGGCCTAAATACTGTCCAAGCAACACGCTACAACTGCAGGAAGATGAATTTACTTGAACACTTGAATCATTTTTTAATGAAGGACAACATACCATTTACTGTCCTGATTACTTGCTGGGTCATGTGAATTGTGTAAGTGATAACTGCAGTTCCCAATCTCTCATTTTCTAATAAATTCAAAATGAAACCGACTGTATTTGTTGCTCACGTTCAATTCATTTCTTTGCCTTGTGAGCAGCTGTGGCTACCCGATGAGCAATGACCTTTAGTCCAGAGCAGAATCTTACTCTCTGTATTCTCCCCATTACCCAATTCTCAATCCCTGTAGCATATTCACCCCTTACACAAGGACTTTAATGTTCTTCACTTACCTGTCAAAAGCCTCCTGAAAATACAAATACACTGTTCCCATTGGTTCTCATTTGTCGATGTCACAATCATCATCCTCCACAAACTCCAAGTGGCTTATCAAAAACGATTTCCGGGGATCCAAGATGGCGGCGACCCAGCAAGTCTGAGTATACAGTGCTCCTCCCAAGACTTGGGCAAAGTGGGTCACCCACCCCGACCACACTCACTAAATTATTCAAAATTGCTTTTGCTTAATGTATTTTGTTGTTGAATATTGAATTTAAACAATTTAATCTTCAGTAAAAATAACTAGACGGAAGGGAGCCCGCAGCTCTCATCAAGCAGGACCCCCTCCCCCTCCCTCTCCAGCTGCGGCAGAGGCATCCGAAGCCGCCCGGGGGGATTTACCTACGGTGGCGAGCCTTGTGGAAATCATCTTCAAACTGGATGCGAAGATCGACGCTTTTATTGAAGAATCCCGAAGTCAATGGGACTCATTCTCGGCCGCGCTGCAAAAGCACGACCCAGACATTAAGGAAATCGAGCGTCGAGTCTGAGGGGCGGAGCTAAAGGCCGCGACCTCCGAAACTACGCTGCAATCGGCCGTGGATCAGGTCCGGAATGGAGGTCGTCGAAAAAATATTCGTTTGCTGGGCCTTCCCGAACGGGAAGAGGAAGGACAGCCTACAGTGTTTCTCGAACAGTGGCTGCCACAGCTTTTAAATCTGGACGCTGGATAAGGATAGAATGGTCTTACCGGGTCGCAATATGCGGGCCTGGCTCGAACCAGCGCCCCCGCCCGGTCCTGTTCCGGCTGCAGAGCTATAAGGAGAGACAGATACTCCTAGAAGCCTCTAGAAATCATGGAAAAGATCCCCAAACCATGATCTATAAAGGATCCAAGATCATGTTATTCCAGGAGTTTTCCCCAGCTCTGGTACGAAAGAGGAAGGCATTCAATGAGGCGAAGAAGTGTTTAAGGAACTCAAATATTCAGTAATCCTTATGCTACCCAGCGATGCTACGCTTTAACCATGAAGGATCGGTGTATAACTTCAGATCGCCGGAAAAGGCCAAGAATATTTGGACTCTCTTAGATAAATTGTAACAGATAATTGATGTTGATTTGCCTTCCCCCCATTCCGGTTTATATCCCCCCTTTTAAATATATTCATACCCTTTGTTTACCTTACTGTTTCATATTATCTTGGGGGGTGGGGAGAGGGATTTATTTATTTGTTCTCTACATAACGATTTTCTCCCCCCCCCCCTTATATATATATATATTAACATTACTGAATATATCCAGGTGTTGGTGTGGGTGGGGGCATGGGGGTAGGGTGCTCACTGTTAACTCTAGCTTTGTAGTATATTTCCATTGTTCTTCATCCTATTGAGGAGCATCTGGATCAATGGTGGGGCATTGGTTGGGAGAGGATACTATGGACTTTTGGAAAGGAAGTGATAACTCCTGGGAACCAAGGGAAGAATCTCCGTTTAAATAAGTTTTATATTTTTTTAATCTCGAAATAGTTTTTTATTATACTGTTGTGAGTGTATTAGAAAACCTTTATTTTTGTGAATTTTATATGCTCTATGCTCGGGATGTTCTGGATAGGGTTTCTCCTCCCGAGGGGTCTCGGATTTACCCGAACGATTATGGTTGAGAAGTCGGTTAAGTGGTGCACCTGGAATGTCAAGGGGTGTAATTCACCAGTCAAAAGGAAGAAAATATTATCAAATCTCAAGAAAGAAAGGGTTGACATAGCTCTCCTACAGGAGACACACTTACTGAGTAAAGAACACCTGAAATTACAACAGTTTTGGATTTCATCAGGCCTTTTTCTCTTCTTTAACTCAAAAAGTAGGGGAGTTGTTATTGTTATTCGGAAGAATTTCCCTTTCAAACTCCTAAATCAGACAAAAGACGAATCTGGATGATATATTCTGATGAAAGCCCTTATAAATGGTGAGGAATATGGATTTTAAATTTGTATTGCCCCCCAGCACATCCTTTTAAATTTATAACGGAAGCCTTCTCAAAATTGATGGCTCTTGATGGCGAGGAACAATGAGACATTCCCTCCGTATTGGCGCGTGGACCACTTCTGGATGAAAGATAGTAAATTTGTAAGGTACTTCTCTGCAGAATTTAAAACTTTTTTAGAAATTAATTTAGGTACGGCTAGCAACCCATCAATGATGTGGGAGACCATCAAAGCTTACGTGCGAGGTTTGATCATCTCATACTCAGCGACCCAGAAGAAATTAATCGAAAACAACAGCGTCTGCTCGAAGTTCGCTTAAAAGTGGCTGAAACAGCATACCTTGATAAACCATCTATTATATAATTGCAAAGCATTACGGCCCTTAGGACAGCTCTAAACACCACGCTTATCGAAACGGCTAAGAGGGAAAAAGTATTTGCAAAATAAATGTTATATGAATTTGGCGATAAACCGGGTAGATATTTAACATTTCTTGCAAAGAGAAAGAAGGGCCCTCAAACTATCACGTCTATCAAGGAACGTACGGGTAATTTGACTCATGATCCTAAAACGATGAACGCAATCTTTAGAAAACTTTATTCTGATTTGTATAAATCGCAGGATTGTGAGGATAGGACTAGGAGGATACAATCATTTTTTTAAAAATGTGACCATTCCGGAACTAACTCCGGAACAGGTATCGGTCTTGAACGGTCCCCTAACAATCCAAGAAATACTTGACGCAATCAGGCAACTTCAGAGCGGTAAGGAACCTAGCCCAGATGGCTTTCAAGCTGAATTCTATAAAGAATTTACAGGAATATTGGCTGGTCCACTTATGGACATGTATAACTACACATACAGTCAGGGCTTTCTCCCGCCTTCATTGAAAGAGTCAAATATCCCTCCTATCCTTAAAGAAGGAAAGGACCCAGAAGATTGCGCGTCATACAGACCAATATCCTTGCTAAATGTAGATTTTGAAATCCTTTCTAAAACGTTAGCATTGAGGCTAGAAAGGGTATTACCACATATCATAAAGGAGGATCAGACGGGATTTATTAAGAGCTGTAGACCATCTAATAATATTTGAAGGGCTTTGATTCAAGCCTGCCATCAGGGAAAGATACCAGGAGTAGTAGTCTCATTAGACGCGGAAAAGGCATTCAATAGGGTTGAATGGTCATATTTGTTTTACACATTGGAGAGGTTTGGCATTGGAAAGGTGATAACCAAATGGGTCACAACATTGTATAGTGATCCCAAACCAGTTGTGGTTACCAATGCACTAGGTTCGGATAGCTTCAGTGTGGGTAGGGGCTGCCGTCAGTGATGTCCTCTCTCGCCATTGTTATTTACGCTAATAATTGAGCCACTAGCAGAAGCTATACGGGCTGACCCTAATATAATAGCCCTGAGGATTGGTACAGGTAAACATAAAATTACCTTTTATGCAGATGATGTTCTTCTGTTCCTCAGTAATCCTCTGATGTCCGTACCTTGCCTAATCCAAGTTATTAATACATTTATGCATTCTCAGGCTATAAAATTAATTTCTCAAAATCGGAGGCTATGCCAATGGGTGGCCTAGCTGTGATACCCCACTTAGTGGACGGATCCCATTTTCCCTTTCGGTGGTCCCTAGAGGGTTTCTTATATTTAGGCATTTTTATTACCCCAGTATTTGTTCAGTTATACAAGACTAACTTTGTGCATTTACTGGAAAGGATAAGGCATTTTGGGAAGATTTTCTCTTCCTTCCTCTGTGGAGACAGAACCAACATATTCACCTCACCGGACGGAGATGGCCTCTGTCACCTTGTGAGTACATGAGAGAATCGCACTCTGGCCAAACGGATGCTTCACCCACTCCTGCATGGAAAGTTTCAGAATCAAAACAGTTGATGGGCATTTTGAGTAGTCCTCTCCCTGGTGTGAGACTACAGGTTATGCTGGAGCAGGTTTCACAGCTCTGTGACCTCCTCATTGTTGAAATTAACTGGATTCACACTTTGCTCTTGGAAACCATTCAACATTGGGAAATATTTGTGGAAATCTCAGAAAGGATAGTGTAGTGTCCTGCTCCTTCCTATGCAGTCTCTGTAGACCCAGACTCTCTCCAAACTGCAGTGCCAAAACCTTGTCCAGAGTGGGGACACCAGACCCTCAGATTTCCCTAAGTCATTGTAGTAGTTGATGACACAAACCCAAGAAAACAATGCAGAGAACCTCCTCTCACTTTCCAGTGACGGGTACAAGTCAAATCTCTGTATACACGTCACACCCACTCAGAGTTAAGAAATGATTTTTTCTCCTCAGTTTCTATTCCTGGCTGAAAAACCATTGCAGCTCTGCACAGTCCCCGTGAGCTAAAATACTACTGGTTCTGTTCTCCATGGAAGTAGTTGACAATGTAACTGAAAAACTTTCTGTACCTCAGTCACAATAACAGCAACACTACCATTACCAGTGTAGATACTGGGATTGCGATGGTCTAGGGCGATTATCTCCAGACTATTAATCCTTGGGCCCAGCTAACGACTCAAACCTGGACTTGGACCCGCCTCATCAGATTATGGAATTTGAATTCAATGGAGTATTTGGGTTAACAATCTAACGAAAGATTGTCAATTGTTAAATAAAAACAAACATCTGGCCCACTTGTGTCCTTCGTGGAAGGAAATCTGTTATCCTCACGTGGTCAGGCCTACATGTGACACCAGACCCAAAGCAATATGATTGACTCTCAACTGCCCTTTGAAACGGCCATTCCATCCATTCAGTTATATCACGACAAGGTCTCAAAGAAATGAAACTAGACAGATCTAAACACTGGCAGACTACAACATATGGACTGCTATGGTTCAAGAAGGCAGCTCACCAACAACTTCTCATGGGCAATCCGGAAAGGGAAATATATACTGGCCCAGCCAGTTACACCCATGCCGCATTAATGAATTAAAGAAGATGACCACACTCAGGAAAGAGAGACAGAGGGGACAAAAAGTATGGAATGTACAAAGACCTTGTTCATTAAAACCTCTGGATTAATGAGCCAGGGACAGAATGAAAATAACATTAGTTAGGAGACAGAAAGGAATGGGAGCAGTGGTTGTGGAGATTTGAGGGGAATACAACAATATTTCCATAGTCACCATCACGCCTTCTGGCAGACAGAATGAAATGCAACGCAAAGCAACGAAACTTATTGCATTTGGGCAAGAGAATGCTGATTGCTGATATGGTTCTGTGGGTCAGGGATTAGCATGACATTTTCACATGGCGATTCCAACCTCAGGCGAAGTTCTGTGTGGAGTTTGCATATTGTCGCCACGTCTGCATTTATTTCATCCCACAGTTCAAAGATATGTAGAATAGGTGAAATAGCCAAGCTAATCTTCTCATTGTGTTCACCGATGTGTAGGTTAGGCACAATAGTGAGGGGTCAATATCGGGGGGTAGAAGAATGGGCCTGGTCAAGTTACTCTTCCAAGGAGCTGTTTCCACACTACATGCATTTGATGAATGCGAACAGGGCAATTTAAAATGGAAAGAATAGTATGCTACATACGTTTTTTAATCACTGGATATGCAGTTCGACAGGGTTGTGCACAGAAAGAACATAAAACATTCCACTGCAGTGCAGACCCTTCAGCCCTCGATGTTTGGCCAACCTATGAAACCAATCTGAAGTCCATCTAAACGACACTACTCCATTTTACATCCATATGCGGTGCTGGATCCTGTGGCTGCTAGACTGCGCTGCAGCAGGTTTTGCGGGAACCAATAAAAGGGAAACCTATAATTGTAATCTTTCTGCCTGCTGCAGATACACCCCTCCATTTCATACATCGGTAAAGATGGTCACTACACAGTCCTTATGGGGAGCAAGGGCTATCTTCACATTTTGCAGACCCTCCACACAATGATATGTACTGAATGGTACAGACTTTAAAAAGGTTGAACAACTAATGATGAGGCATCCATGAGGCACAATGGCCCATCGGCGGCGGCAGCAGCATCGTATTCAGTACAACTCATACAGTCTGCAACTTCCTGGACCGACATACCTCCCACTGTACAGTAACCATCACGGCCCGACATACCTCCCACTGTACAGTAACCATCACGGCCCGACATACCTCCCACTGTACAGTAACCATCACGGCCCGACATACCTCCCACTGTACAGTAACCATCACGGCCCGACATACCTCCCACTGTACAGTAACCATCACGGCCCGACATACCTCCCAATGTACAGTAACCATCACGGCCCGACATACCTCCCACTGTACAGTAACCATCACGGCCTGACATACCTCCCACTGTACAGTAACCATCACCGCCCGACATACCTCCCACTGTACAATAACCATCACGGCCCGACATACCTCCCACTGTACAGTAACCATCACGGCCCGACATACCTCCCACTGTACAATAACCATCACGGCCCGACATACCTCCCACTGTACAGTAACCATCACGGCCCGACATACCTCCCTCTGTACAGTAACCATCACGGCCTGACATACCTCCCACTGTACAGTAACCATCACGGCCTGACATACCTCCCACTGTACAGTAACCATCACGGCCCGACATACCTCCCACTGTACAGTAACCATCACACCCTGACATACCTCCCACTGTACAGTAATCATCACGGCCTGACATACCTCCCACTGTACAGTAACCATCACGGCCCGACATACCTCCCACTGTACAGTAACCATCACGGCCCGACATACCTCCCACTGTACAGTAACCATCACGGCCTGACATACCTCCCACTGTACAATAACCAGCACGGCCAGACATACCTCCCACTGTACAGTAACCGTCACGGCCTGACATACCTCCCAATGTACAGTAACCGTCACGGCCTGACATACCCCCCCACTGTACAGTGACCGTTACTGCCTGACATACCTCCCACTGTACATTAACCATCGCGGCCTGACATACCTCCCTCTGTATAGTAACCGTCATGACCCAACATACCTCTCAGTCTACGGGAGCCATCAAATGTTTAGCACTGCTCCCTCACAGCGCCAAGGTCCTCAGTTCAATTCTGGCCTTGGGTACCTAACTGTGTGGAATGTGCACATTCCCGCTGTGTCTACATGGGTATCCTAAGACAGTCCAAAGATGTGCAGTTCAGGTGAATTGGCCACATTAAATTGCGAATTGTTTTAGTCATAAGGAAATGGGTGTGTGTGGGTTACTCTCCGGAGTGTTGACGTGGACTGGTTAGGCCGAAGGGCCTGTTTCCACACTGTAAGGAATCTAATCTACTCTCCAAGGTTCAAGTCAGGAATATGATGGAATAATCACTTGACTGAATGAGTGCAGCTCCAACAGTATTCTAGTATGCACTTATTAGCAACAGGCAACACAGTTGCATGGGGAAAATCATGTTTCACAAACTTGATTGAATGTTTTGAGGAAGTGACAAAATTGATTGATGAGAGTGTGGGGCTGGATGTTGGCCGTTTGGACCTTAGTAAGGCCTTTGATATAGTTTCTTATGGCAGGCTCATACAGAAGGTGAAGGGAATTGGGATCAGCGGTAAGATGGAGGGAGAACTGCTTGGCCACTGAAGACAGAGTAGTGGTGGAACAGTGTTTTTGTGACTGGAGATCTGTAAATTGATTGGCGGAGTTGGAGATTGTGAGGATGATTGCCAGAGAATACAGTAGGATATAGGTCAGCTGCAGATTTGGACAGAGAAAACACAAATGTAACTTTGTATGGACAATTGTGACGTGGTGCATTTTGCAAGGTCTAAGGCAGGAGCGAAGTATAAAATGGATGAAAAATACTGATTGCATCAGCATCCGAAGGGATCAAGGTGTACACCATGCAGTTCCCTGAAAGTGGCAACACAGGTTGATAGGGTGATCCAGAAGACTGACGGCTAACTTGCAGACATGTATCGGAGCATGCAGTATGAAAATTAGCAGGCCATATTGCAGCTGTAGGGAAACTTAGTTCGAGGTACATTTAGAATATTGTGTACAGTACCGGTTGCCACACGGTGTTGAAGTGTTGGAGAGGGTATGAAAACGTTTTACCAAGGATGTTGTCTGGTTTGGAGGGTATTAGCCAGAAGGAGAAATTGAACACACATGGTTTGTGTGCACCTGGGCATCATTGACTATGGGGCTACCTGATAGATATTTACAAAATTATCAGAGGCATAGATAGAAGGACAGTTAGAGGCTTTTTCCCCCCCAGAGTAGAAATATCAAGTTCTCAGGACCGTAGGTTTTAGGTAAAAGAGAGCAAGTTCAGGAGATGTGTTAGGTAAGCTTTTTTTTGGTTTTGGACAGAATGTGAAGGTGCCTGAAACGCACTGATAGAGGGGAAGAAGCCAAGATAGCAAGGAGGGAACAGAATGACATAGAGGGTTTCGGAGCAAAAACTTTTGTTTTAACTTTAGAAAGGCATCATGTGTCAGTGCGGGTTTGCTGGGCTGAAGGGCCTGTTCCTGTACTGGACTGTTCTTTAAGACAATATTTGAGCGCGGGAGTGGCGAGATGCTCACTGAATGATTACTGATGATCAACAGCCACACATTATTGTGGATTCCGCCCCCCCCCCCACCAACCACCATCAACTTGCAGCTTCATTTCCTCCCCCACTGTGGGGAAACTCAATATAGAGAATTTGACATGAAAGTCAGACCTGGTACCTGGTGACTCCATCTCGCCGCTCGCTCCTGCAGGTTTCTATCCAGAACACCAACGTCTTGGGGGAAAATGCATTAACAGAAGCTGCATGTACTCCACACCCACCAATGCTGACATCTGACACATGCCAGCTTCACCATGCATTCCCAGCACATCTCCGACCCCCTAACAATACGCTTCTGTACTTTAATGCTGCAGCTCAGGGTGCACTGACAACTCTCATTGCAATGCTACTGCAAGGACACTGTGCTCAGGGACACACACCCAGCTCATGGATTGTCCCTCTGGGCTGCTCACTCCGTGTTTGTACACACTCACTTTGAGCTGACTTGAATGCTCACAGAATGCCTTATCCTGCCCTCAGCAGTGTTTCCCCTCAGCCAGAGCTACCAGGCTCACCCGCCTGCTGTATTGTCTTGGTGTTTAGCACAGACACAAACCCAGGAAGCTTGATATCATTGTCCACAGTCAGTCACGGTCACGGTGCCCAGCACAGTCAGTCAGGGGGAGTCTCAGATCCCCATCTGGGAGTTTGGACACAATCAGTCAGCCTCTTGTGGTTGTTATGGTCAGGATCCATCCCGTGAGGGGGCGAGAAGCAGAATGTTTGGAGCCCCCTCTCCCTCTTGGCTCTTTCTGCTCTCGTGTAGAGTGTGGAATTGTTTGTAACAGCTGGTACAGACCGAGAGAAGGTGCTGCATTCAGTGAGAGTGGGATAACATGAGCCTTTGTGGGAGGTGGATGCAGTAACA
Organism: Chiloscyllium plagiosum; assembly: GCF_037043375.1. NCBI lineage: Eukaryota > Metazoa > Chordata > Chondrichthyes > Orectolobiformes > Hemiscylliidae > Chiloscyllium > Chiloscyllium plagiosum. The sequence continues at coordinate 38,580,996 of NW_028270189.1, forward strand.
GAGAGACAGTGAGGGCGAGCTCACAAAGTGCAGATGGTGGTACTTGCCATGGTGGAGTGGAGAAGGTCACTGACCTCCTTCCAACACTGCTGGGCATTCATCCAGCAGGCTGGCACCTCACTGACACAGGGGTCAACCACCAACCAAGCTGGCAGGGTATCGTATCATGGCTACCCCTGCCAGTCCTGGAGGAAGATAATGTCCCTCTCGTTCACCATGCCATCCAGCAGAACCTCAGCGGCTTGGTCTCAAAGTTAAGTCCCAGTTTTACCCCCTATGCCATGTCTTGGGCAGTTTCAGATTGACAATCTAAGAGTGTAATGACTTTTTACTAATGGCCCCTGGAACAGGGAGGCTGGTGCATTCTGGGATATCAAGGCAGTGGCAGTTGTTATGATGAAGGGGAAAATCATCGTGTTCGTGTCAGTTGAGAAGATAATCACGTGTGCAGGGAGTGTAGTTAATGAGGCAGATTGGGGATGGTATCATGAGAAAATGCACTTCACCTTTTGGAGAGAAACCCTCCATAAATCCTGACTAAAATGAGACTTGACCAAATCATAAGATGGGTTAGGCTTCTGTCTGTCTGAATCAAAGTAGGGATGCAGTGTGAAATATTGGGAGCAACAAACTTGGAGCGGAGAATTACAAAGGAGATTCAAATCCTTAAAAAGGGGTAACACAATGTTCCAAACTGTTAAAAGGAGCAGGGGGAAAATCCCTGCCTTATAGTTACCTACATTATCCAATCCTCACTGGATGCAGGGATGGTGCTGGAGGCCTGGAGAACGGCTAACACCGCAGCTTTGTTTAATGTGGAACAAGATTTAATAGGTCGCGGCTGGAATTCTGAGACAGTGGATAAACGGTCACTGAGGAAGTCCAGGGATTCCAGGACAGTCGGTCTGGATTTGTGCAAGGAAGATCGTGTGTAATTAATCTGACTGTATCGGTCTGAGGCAGTAACTTGGAACTGCATGTGACTTCTTTGGATTTGACGAGAGATCCCATGGCAGACTGTTTAAAAACAGAAACTATGGGGTCCAGGTGAACGGAGCAAACAACCCAGAGGAGTGCAAGGCAAGGCATTTGGGGACATCAGCAATAGAGAGGAATGTACAATAAATGAGAGTCTGGTCAGTGTGGGCAGATAAATGAAGGTAGCTGGAAACATCAATCTTGTTAATGTAGCAAATGGCACAATTTCCTCTATCAGCCGAAATGCAGAATTTCAGAGCAGGAAACCTATGCTGGAACTGCATAAATAATGAGTTCAGTGACAGCTTGAGGATGGTGTGCAGTTCTGGTCACCCCATCACATGGAAGGATTGAATTGGACTGGAGAGGGTAATTAAAAGATCCGTTACCCTGTGACAGTGGAAGTGCAGTTCTGAGGAAAGATAGGAATGGAGGATGCTGAGAGGAGATTTGATTGGGATGCACATGCTGTCAGGGGCCTGGGTAGAGAGGGAAATAACATCTTGTTCCTGTTGGTAAACTGCTTTACCAGTGGTGAATATTTAATGTAATTGGCTGAAATATCAGAAAAGTGGTGAGGAAAGTTGTTATTTTACCCAGAATATGGTTGGGATCTGGGAGGAACACATGGAAGCCAAGTAGAGGCAGAAACTCTCAAACCATTTTAAAAAGGTGCTGGGATCTGCAGCTGAAGGCCTATAGGATCCGGGGAGACAGAACTAGGACTTTAAAAAAAAAACATTACCTCTTGTCCAATGCAGACAGTGGACAGATTGATCTTGTCGAAACTGCTATTTTCTGAAGTTTTCAAAGATTACCAATATCTGATAGAATCAATACGCAGAGATGAGGGTGAGGGCAAGGAGGAGCAGTATGTGAATTGATTAGCATCACAATATTAGTGATCGCATCCTTTATACACAATGCTCCTTCACTGCGTTGGCCTATTTATCCTTCCTGTAGAAATGGGGAAAACCTTTAATTATCCAGTTCCCAGTCATGGTCACACTGCAGCCCCATCTCCATAATCCCAGCTACACCTGAGCTGGTTCACCCTGTTTCAAGTTAACATTTCACTGGCCTCGTTGAAAAGTTCCCAGCTTCATTCTTGCCCCATTGAAGGCTGCTCTCAGTCAACTAATGCTTCTCACTCTCAATTATTGCATAGCATTCTCTATCATCATCCTGAACGTTACAATAAAATGATCGCTGCCCCCCAAAACGTTCCCCAATGGATCCACTTACCCCACCTCTTCCCCAAGGACCAGGTCCAACAGTACATGCTCTCTTCGGCTGGACACATACTCCTGCAGTGAGCTCTCCTCCATGTAATCCAGGAACACTCGCCCCTCAGGACGCTGCACCACCAGTAACCCAGTCAATACCTGAATAAATTAAGTTTCTCATTATAACTAATCTGTAATACTGTCTTCGCTCTCAAATGACTCTGCATATTTATTCTCTCCATCGTTTCTTTGGTTGTTGGCTCACAGACTGTACCTCACAGCTTAATTGTACACTTTTTGTTCTGTAGCTCCAGCCAAATTCATTCTGTCCTAGGACGGATCCTCTTTCTCTTGGACTCCTTAACTAACGCTAATCTAAACCAATACTTCTACCTTCATCCTTTCCCTTCCTTTCTATCATTTCAGAATCCCTTATACCGAGCAATATTTAATATCCTGTCCTGCCATTCCTTGAGCCAGCTCTCGGTAATCAGTACATCAGATTTCCACACACCAAACTGCTTCTGTAACTCCGCACACTCCCAGTGTTCAGGTCCATGCAGAGGACCTCAGATTAAGGCTTTCTTTCTCACTCCGTCTTCCACTGTTAATCGTGTTGTTGTAAGTTAGTACCAACTGTATCTCCCATTATTTTGAGAATCCTGGTACTCTCCTCTACTATTTCTTTTTGGAACCTAAGCACACACCAAGTTATTTACAATCCCTCCAAAAAAAACCGTAAGAAATTCAGTCCCAGCTCTGTCACGTTAGCCCATCCAGTTTGTACAGTTGCTGTCTTCCCCAGAACCAGTTCCAATGTCCCAGGAATCTGAAGCCCTTCCTGCTGCACCATCGTTCCAGTCACACTCTCATCTACCTAAAACTCTGAGTCCTGTTCTCACTTGGACACGGCACTGGGAGTATTCCAGGGATTGCTACATTTGCAGACCGGCTTGCTAACAATCCAACTTGCTCCCTAAATTCTGACTCCCAGACCACGTCACCCTTCCTACCCAGGTCATTCCTACCAACATGGGCATGATCTTTGACTGCTCACTGTCCCCCAGACGAATGCTCTGCAGACACAGTGACATTCGTAACCCCACTATCCCGGAATGACAGACACGCTGACACCTTCTTTACTTCCCTGACTCCCCTGTGACTATTGCCCCTCCTTCCTTCTCCCTCCCCTCCTGTACAGTCAGGCTGCTTGTGGGGCCACAGACATGGCTCTGACTGCCCTCCCTTGAGCAGCCTACATCTTCATCAGCTTCCAAACTGGGAGATTGAATTGGGAGGGAGACACCAGGATATGCTTGTATTCCCTGACTGTTTCTCTCCGATTGCCTAGACCCCAGACCCTTCCTTCTTCCAGGCCGTCATGACTGTAGGGTGATCTGCTCTGTGTGTGTGCTTTCCACTTAATCTCAGCATCACAGATGTCCCATAGTGTCTCTAGCCACTGTCTGAGCTCCATGACTCGGTGTCCATCTAGGACACGAGCAGGGACTATGACTTCACAATTAACAGAACACATTTTACATCTGACAAACATGGCCTAAAATGCATTTTGTCTCGAGTTACTTAATTAATTACTTAGAATTAAGTTAACATCCAGGAAATAACAATATGCTTAAATCCCTTATTCAACTGTGGCTTACTGAGGGTAATTTATTATATTGGCTCACAATTTTACTTCTCCCTCTTATTTCTGTGTTCAACCCTTATTTCAGAAGTTGAAAAAAATTGCTAACTTATAGCAATTAACTGACAGTCGCTAATAACAGCGAATTTATCAGCCAATGAACTTACAGCATTTTCTGTGATGGCTCTTGTACTTATTTCAAACTCAGTGCAGGCAGGTCCCAGCAGCAGAAAGTTATCTCTGTGACTCCCAGGTACATGTAACCCTCCAGCTCCCACTGCACTCTGCTCCCTCACAGGGTCACCGTCTCTGTGACTCCCAGGTACGTGTACTCCTCCAGCTCTCACTCCACTCTGCTCCTTCACAGGGTCACTGTCTCTGTGATTCCCAGTGATGTGTAATCCTCCAGCTCACACTCCACTCTGCTCCCTCACAGGGTCACCGTCTCAGTGACTCCCAGGTATGTGTAATCCTCCAGCTCTCACTCCACTCTGCTCCTTCACAGGTTCACTGTCTCTGTGATATCCAGGTATGACTCGGCCTCGATCCTCAGTGCTGATTTATATCCTCTCACTTTGGTGCTTCTGTAACTCCCAGGCGTGAGTGAACCTCATGTTCCTGCTTCAAGTAACTCCCTCACATGGTCACACCCTCTGTGACTCGGTGCTGATTTCGCCCCTTCAGCTCTGCTGTTTCTCCAGCTCTGTGGTGCTCTCTCTCAGGTTCTCTCCCTTTGTGACTTCCAGGTAATGGTAGGCCTCAAGCCTCAGTTGAGATGTATAACATCCCATTGCACACTGGTCCCTCACAGGATCGCCGTTGTGCCTGGAAGACAGTGGAAAAGAGGATTAGACAGATCAGAGGGTGTTACAGTGATTGAGGGAGCTGTTGGGGATGGAACAGGTTATCTGGAGAGGTAGGCAGACCTGCAGTGTCTAAAGCAGGTTACTGGAAGATACAGGGAGGGTTGTAGGCACTGAGGGAAGCAAAAGAAGTAGAGAGATGGCGGCTTGTTGTTGATGGAGCCTTGTAGAGTCTAAAGGGATTTTTGTGAGCTGCTTACTGAGATGTGAAGACTTCAACAAATTCAAATTGACAGCCAGGGAGTGTTGATTGGCACTGGAGACTGTTGGATGTTACAGAGTTAGAAGACTCGCAGTAACTGGCGGGGGTGGGGGGGGGGGGGGGGGGTGGGTTACAGATATTTGAAGCACTCGTGGTGTTCAAGGACCCTCAGAACATAAGGAGGTACAGAGAATGGGAGCATTCTAAATAGTGGGATTGCAGGGGTTGGGAGAACTAGGATGGATGAGGAGGATGAAAAGTACCAATACAGCACAACCAGCCGCTGTAATTCACAGAGATTTAAGGAAGGGAACCTGTGCTGTCATTGAATACAGTTATATGGCGAGTTACAGGTACTGAGGGGTTACAAATTTAGAAAGGAAGAGGTTATGGGTGATCAGAAGTTTAAACAAGAATACAGAAATTTGAGAGATCACTAGCACAGATGGGAATGGAGGTGGTGAGACATTCTGATGAACAATAAGAGTTGTCAGCAGAGGAGGATGTCACATATACAGGAAGAGCTGCATTGTCTGTATGCAGTTACAGATGTGAGGAGTATTGCAGCGCCTGCTGGAGGGGACACAGATAACAACAGTTCCAATGGCTGGTGCAGTGGTTCAGGAAGGCAGCTCACCACCACCTTCTCAGGGCCAACTCCAAATCAACAATACATCCAGCAATGCTCATGACCACGAGTGAATAAATAAATAAATAAATAAAGTATCTACAAGCAGCACTGAGGTCACTCAGGCAGGCCCCTTCAGCAGCACTTCACAAACCCGGAGCAACTATACCCTGGAAGGACAGGAGCTCCAGGTGCATGGTAACATCAGCATTTCCAAGGTGCCCTCCAAGCCACGCTCCATCCTCCTAGCACTGTGTCTGTCCCTACACCTAAAGGACCGCAATGGGTGAGGAAGGCAGCTCCCCACCACCTTCTCCAGGGAATTACAAATGGGAAGGTAATGATGGCCAAGCAAGTGATGGCCACATCACATCAGTGAATTTGTACGAGGGAAACTCATGGACTGTTCATGACCCCTTTGCTTCCTCCACACATCCCACATTCCCATCTCGTTCTGTGTCAGCAACAAACATGGAAGCAGTAGATTTTGTTCATCTATCAAATGCATCGAATCCCTTTGTGAATAGTTGGGGGTCAAGCACTAATCCATTTATTCCCACTTAGTTTTCTGTTAAAGAATTCCCAATCCATGCCAGTACATTCCCTCCAATCCCACATTTGACAATTTTGCTTATCCACATCTTCAGTGGGACCTTGTTGAAAGGTTTCTGAAAACCCCGACAAACCATTCCTCTCTTTTATCTACACTGCTTTTTCCACAGCCAGACAGGAAAACAAACCCAGCAGGGTTTGTGAAATAAAATTTCAGTTTCAGAACAACATGCTTGGCATGGGTAGAGGATTGGCTGATTAGCAGAACACAGAGTAGGTATAAAGGGGTCGTTTTCACGATGGGTACTGGTGACGAGGGGAACTCCGCAGGGGTCAGTGTTGGGACCACACTGTACATGTTATACATTAACAGTCTGGACAAAGGATGTGAGTGGGTACAAGAACTAATTTTACACGAAAGAGCCCAGGATGAAATGTTTGTCATATGAGAAGCTGGTGAAGTCTCTGAGTCTGTACTTGATGAATTTTCAGAGTTGGCGGTGGCAGGATCTCATTCAAACTTACAGAATACTGAGGGGCCTAGATGGAGTGGAGGGGGTGGGGAGATGTTTTCACTGCTGGAGAGACCAGGGCTCAAGAGCACAGCTTCAGAGGGAAGGAACAACCCTTTAGAATGGAGATCTGGGGGAATTTATTCAGCCAGAGGGTGATGAATCTGTGGAACGGTTCCTACCGTAGGGAGGGTTATAGATGAGGGTGGCATTTACTGGATAGGGTACAAGAGCTGGAGAAGGTTATGGAGATGATTAGATGGATGGAGATACTAGAGGAGCTTACATTGACAGGGTGAGTGATAGTGAGGGGAGACTGTTACACAGACAGTGAGTCTTGCAGGAACTGGATTGGGAGAGTCACAGGCATTGGATTGGGTTCTACAGATCGGGAGTAATGCAGGGACCTGTTGGATTACACAGATAGGGTGGATTGTGGGGTCTCCACATGTTGAGAGGTTTTCAGGAAGAGGTTACACCAATTACACAGGGATGTTGGAGCTGTCGTAGTTTACAGAGTTTGGGATGTTTGGAGCTGTTTAATTGTTAGAGGGACATTTTTAGGGTCATTAATATGGAACGCAGAGGGAGAGTTTAGATTTTATTAGATTCCCTACAATATGGAAATGGCACTTCGGCCCAACACGTCCACACCAACTCTCCAAAGAGTAATCCACCCAGACACACTTCCCTCTGAATGACGCACCTAACGCTCGGTCAGTTTAGAATGGCCAATTTATCTGACCTGCACATCTTTGGACTGTGGGAGGAAACCCATGAAGACACAGAGACAATGTGCCAACTCCATACAGACAGTCACCCGAGGCTGGAATTGAATCTGCGTCTCTGGCGCTGTGAGGCAGCAGTGCTCACCACTGAACCACCCAAACTGCAGAGCTACACATAGAGAGGGTGTTCGAGGGGCAGGGAGGAGCACACTGAGATGGGAAGTGTTGCTGCAGCTGGAAAAGGGTCTGGAGGTGTTTACACAGATAAGGAATTGGGTCGGGATGGGAGATGGTTACAGAGGTCATGTGGTGCTATAGGCCAGGAGACAGGAATGGGATCTGGCCTGCAGAAGGTTACAGTGATGTCATGTTCTCTTGGGGCTTGGGGAAGGTACACAGGTGGGTATTTTGGTCCAGGCTGGAGGATTTTACAGAGACAGGGTGGACTGTAGTTATTGTGGAAAACTACAGAAATAGAGATTATTGTACTGAGTGCAGGATGCGGTTACTGAGATTGGGCAAGTTACCGAGTTTGGAGCAAATTATACATCGGGAGAGTCGTCAGCATTGGAGTAGGTTTCAAATAAACAGCAGGATTATGGGAGGGGTGGAGGTTACAGAAATTGGAACTTTTCTGGGAATTACAAGCATTCAAGACACTGGCACAGATGCGTTGGACCGAAAGGTATGTCTCCTTGCTGTATGACTATCACATGACAAGAGACAGTGTGAGAGGGGGAATATAGAACAGAAAGACTCCAGGTTTTATTACGACCTTCTTAAGGGAGGCCTGCTTTCCCCTCTGTTGTCCTGATCCTCACTAAGACAGCACAGGTCTGGATTGATAACTCTCAACTTCCTATACTGACATAGGAAGACTCAGTACAGCAGTGATGAAAGTAAACAAGAGTGTGTGGATTGCGTCTGGGCCCATCATGCTCTATATTCACCCTTCAACACTATATCAGTGTCATGTCTTCTGGACTAAACTTCGATCCCTTAAATTCGCTCTGCTCTGTTCACCTCGCTGCAGGATTTATTGAAGAAACTAGATCTCCCTGTCCTCCGGTTGACTAATTGCTTTCAATGAGATGATGAATGAAACACCCAGCAATTGGGAGGTTTATTGAGTCAGGAACATCCTGAGTACCTGCAGGAGAAATAGACAGAATGGGAAATTAGACTGATGCAGTGAGGGTTGCACAGGGAGAAGGGCGCTGAGTACCACAGAGGTCTGGAATATCCCAGTCTCCATCCATGGCCTGTGCTGCTGCGTCTCTCTGGAGTGGAGAGTTCTGTTGGCTCAGGGTCTGGAGTAACTACAAAAGCTGCAGTCACTGGCAGCAATTAGACTCTCACAGTGACAGATACCACATGGAGTGAGACTGAGTGATAGCATCAAATTGCAGGAAGGTATCAGGATCAAACCACGGTCAAGAAGAAGGGTTTTGATTCATGGTGCACTGGGATCAGTACTCAGGGATGAGGGAGCTGTCAGTGGGGCAGTGTTATTCTCACTAGACTGTTCATCCAGAATTTAATGACAGTGGCAGGGATACCCATCTGAATGCTCAATATCCTTTCAAGAACGAAATCTGCGATAGGCAGCTGGTCTGACCTACATATGACTCCAGACCCAGAGCAATAGGGTTGACTCTAAGCTGCCTTGTCTAATAGTCTCACAAGGCACTTGGCTCAATGGCAGCTCGGGGTGGTGGTGGGGTGGGGGGGGGGGGGGGGGGGGGGGGGGCGGGGGGGGGCATGAAATGCTGGCCAGCCAGAAACAGCAACATCCCATTGAGTGAATTGAAAACAACATCGTTGGGACCAGTGTCCTGGCAAATTATGTCGGTGGGTTTATGGACAGTGCTTTAATTGACAGAGAAGATGCAGCGACAGGGTTCAGGTGAAAGGAGCTTCCCAATTCCAAAGAGAAAAGGGGACACATTGGAACAGCATGGGAATGTGGCTGAAGACAAGCAGAAAGGAACAGGAAGGGACAGAGGTTAACTAAAACTGTACATCAGTGAATTAGGCTGTGACAGGACATTCTGGGAAAAAGTCAATTACAGTGTTCGTTTTTTTAGAATGAACAATGTATCTGTAATAAGGTAATAGACTTGTGACACCGAGATAAATAAGATTTAGTCACCAGGGAGATGTGGTTCGAGGAGAGGCAAAAGGCAGCACATAAATATTCAATCGTACCCATCCTTGAGGGGTCTCAGGGAGTGTAGGATGGGTAACCCTGAGAGTAATGGGTAACAAAGGCATAACAGAGAAAGCATGTGGCCTCAGATGATGCAGCTGAATCAGTCTGAATGCAGATTATGAGTAACTCGTGTCAAAAACACAAGCAAGAGAACAGTGGTTAGGCTGCCGAACAATATTTCATTGCTCAGCCCTGCTGCACATTCCAGTGAATTCCTGTGTAATGCAAAGGCAATGTGATAATTTTGGGAGACTTCAATCTTTGTCAAAAATGATATTCTCCGAACTCCTCTTCAAGTGTTTGTGTCAGTGTTTCTTTGAATAACACATTGTGTAAATGACCAGGGACGTGACTATCTCAGATCGACCGTTGGGTGATGAAGCTGAGTGAAGGAGTAATGTCACACTGAGATATCTTCTGGGAAATTGTAGTGTAGTGGAATTCAGCGAGATGATGGATTTTTAAAGTGACCATAAAGCACACCCTACAATCACAACCAAGCATGTGTTTGATGGGAGAATTGACCAAGGTAAACAGGGGAAACAGTGAAGTTTGTGGCTGGAAATGGACAGTGCTTTAATTGACAGAGAAGAGGCAGCGACAGGGTTCAGGTGAAAGGAGCTTCCCAAATCCAAAGAGAAAAGGGGACACATTGGAACAGCATGGGAATGTGGCTGAAGACAAGTAGAAAGGAACAGTGCAAAACATTTAGTCGTAGAGGTGTACAGCACAGAAATAGACTCTTCAGTCCATCTCGTTCACGCTGCCCACATACGCTAACATAATTTTGTCTCACTTGCCAGCACTTGGCCCAAATCGCCCTCAACCCTTCCTGTTCAGATACCCATCCAGATGCCTTTTAGATGCAGTAATAGTACCAGCCTCCACCACTTCCTCTAGCAGTTCATTGCATTCACGCATCACCCTCTGCCTGAAAAAGTTGCCCCGAAGGTTCCTTTTATTTATTTCCCTTCTCACCCTGAACCTAGGCCGTCCGGTTCTGGACTCCACTACCTCAGGGAAAAGACCTTGTCTGGTAAACCTATCCATGCCTCTCATGATTGTATAAATCTCTATATGGTCACCCCGCAGCCTCAAGTAGCCTCAGCCCATTCAACCTCTCCCTTTAGCTCAAATCTTCCAATCCTGGCAACATCTTTGTAAATCTTTTCTGAAACCTTGCAATTTATACAACATCCTTCCGGTGGGAGGAGACAAGAACTGCATGCAATATTCCAAAAATGGCTTATCCAATGTCCTGTACAGCCACAACATGACCTCCCAACTCCTCTACTCAGTGCTCTGATCAGTAAACGCAAGGAGAATAAACACCTTCTTCACTATCCTATTTACCTGGGATTATACTTTCAAGGAACTATGAACCTGGACTCCAAGGTCTCTTTGTTCAGTAACACTCCCTAGGACCTTACCACTCAGTGCACCAAGATCCTTCTGTATATCAATGTCCCTCAGTATCCTAACTTTCTTCTTGAATTTGACATGACCTCACACTTGTACAGATTACACTTAATTTGCAATTTCTTTGCACATCTTTCCAACTGATCAGTAACCTCCTGCAACCTTGGATCTCCTTGCTCATTCACCCAACTCCACCAATTTTCATATCCTCTGCAATAATTACCTTTGTGACTTCCTTTCGTTTCAATTGTGTGAGAATGTGTAACCAGACGGCAGAAAATCCCAGCAAGAGCTCACCCATTTAAGATGGAGATGAGGAGGAATGTCTTCACTCAGAGGGTAGGGAATCTGTGGGAATTCCTGACTGCAGGGGGCTGTCGAGGCTGGCTCATTAAGAATATTGACAGCAGAGATGGTCAGATGTTAATGGATCAGGGAAACAAGGGTTTTGTGGAAAAGGCAGGAATGTAGAGTTGGAGAGTATCAGGTCAGTCATGATCTGATTGAAGGGCAGAGCATCCTCAATGGGCCAAATGGCCTCATTCTACTCCGACATCTTATGGTCTTAACTCAAACTCAATATCTGCATTATCACACTATGGGTCTTTCCTCACAAAACTCCTCTAAAATGGGACGATTGGATATTTATTATTACACAGCATTTGAAATCCAATGGACAATTTTGTTGCTGGCTCCTTGATATGATGTTATAGAAAACCATCTCGTATACAATCCAGGATTCCATCCATTACAGCCCTGATCCTCATTAGTTATCCAGTCGGGATGGAGACCACTGTCACACACAGTTACTGTACTGCCCTTGCTACAAGTACATTCAGTGTCCTGACTGTAACCATATTGACATTCCCATCACTGGTTGATTCCTTTAAAGGAATTCCAGCCAATGACTGCTGCAGCTGCTTGTTCATTCCCAGCTCCATCCAAATAGACTCCAAATTTTGATCTTCAGTTCCACGTGGCTATCTCATTAATGCATTAACCTCATCCTTTCTTCACAACTTGTTGGATTTTTGCCTATCCTGCCTAGATCCCAACAACCCTTCAATATTCCCTTCCCAGCGATGGTCATTCTTCAGCTCCATCTCCAGAATGACGATTCCAGCATATCTGTTCACTGTCATTCCATCTGCCTTATGGCGAATGCAGGGTGTCATTCCTCAGTAGTGGGGGGGGGGGGGGGGTTGAACGGATGGATAGAGGTTACAGAGACAGGGAGGCTTACAGGGACTCGAGGATTTTCGAGCGAAATCTGGGCAGTAATGTTCATGGGAGAAAGGGGTTTGCGGATTGGAGGAATTTACAGAGGTAGAGGGAGCTGGATTAGATTCTGGAGATAGGGATAGGGATGGATATAGGGAGAGGCAGGCAGACTGAGAGGCACAGACAGGGAGTCTTCAGTAGGAGATTATTGTGTATATTGACAGAGATATGGAAGGTTGTAGTGACTGCAGATGTTTACAGATATAAGAAGGCTTCTAGGTTCTGGACGCTGCACAGATAGGAAGGCAATGGAGAATGCCAGGTTACTGGGCTGGAGACAGTTACACAAATGGGGAGGGTTGCACAAAATGAAAGAGGTTCCTGTGGTTGGGAGGGTTGGTGGGGAGAGGGCGAGGTTTAAATAGATTAAGATCGAAGATTAGTAGAACAATAAGGAGGTTACGATTTTTTTCACAGGTAAGGAAGGGTTGTAAGAGCTGGAGAAGTTTACCCAGATAGGGATGGATGGAGAGGTTAGAGATAAAACACATTTACATGGAGGGTGGCATTGGTCGGAGGAGCTTACAGGGATAGACAGGGCTCGGCAATTACAGGGATGAAGGAATTTAGTATCTACTGGACAAGTTTAGGAATTAGGGTGTCAGGGATTGGAGAACCTGACAGAGACAGACAGCATTGTGTGTACTAGAGGAGATTCCAAATAGAGGAAGGATTATCGTGACTGTAGTATATTACAGAGATCACTAATAGAGTATGTGCCAAGACTGATGCCTGGGACCTCCTGTGCAGTCTCAGGGAGTTCCAGTACAGCAGACGTGACAGCAGGGCCCTCACAATATGGTGGGAATGAAGCCTAGAATGTTGCTGTTCCTCGCCCAACATTATAACTCTGTCCTGTGTTCCAGGTCTGAATAACGAAGGCCACTACCTCCACCCTGTGCTGTTTACTATGATTGATCTTACCAGCTGTAGGATTTACTGAAGGCTCCAGATCTCCCTCTCCATCTCTCTCTGACTGACCAAGTGTCTTCAATGAGGTGATGGATGAGACAGGAGTTAGAAACGTCCTGATTACCTGCATGAGACATAAATAGACAGAATGGGAAATTAGACTGATGCAGTGAGGATAACTCATGTCGAGTAGCACTGAGTCCAGCAGAGATCACAAAAATCCAAGTCTCCATCCCTGGTCCGTACTGTTGCGGATTGGAGGATTCTTTTGGCTCTGGATCCGGAGGAGCTATAAGAGTGAGAGACGCTGATAGGAGCAGCAATTAGACCCACACAGTGAGGGATACCAAATGGAGACAGACTGAGTGATATCACCAGAGATTTCAGGATCAAACCATAGTGTCAGAAGAAGTGGGTCTGATGCAGTGGGCACTGCTACCAGTACTCAGGGAGGAGTCAGCTATTTTATTGAGATGGTTCAGTGCTGGGATCAGTGTGTGTCCTGGGCAATCATATGACCAGGACAATGTAGTCTGCTTTAAACTGACACAGACAAGGAGGGACAGGGCTCATCTGAAAGGAAATTCCCAATTCCATGGAGAAATGATCAAATATTGAAACATGGGGCTGAGGCTGAGGAAAAACAGGAAGAAACAGGAAGAGACTAAGTTTAACTAAAACTATACATCAGCAGATAGGTTTGTGACAGGAATTTGTGATTTAAAAGTAAATTACTATTTCGTAATTTGAATGCACGAAGCATTTGTAATAAGGGATATGCTGGTGCGACTGTGATTTCTATCTAATCACCATCAGGGAGACGTGGTCACAGGGTGAACAAAAGGTGGGGCATTAATATTCACGGCTACACAACATTGTGGAAAGTCAGGCAGAGTGGGAAGGAGAATGGGGAACTCTCATCGTTAGGGATAACAATGGGATTATATGTGACCTCAGATTATCAATCATTAGGAAACCAAATTCTGGGTAATAAGAGTCAGAACACAGAAGGTGAAGGGCAGTGTTAAGGCCCCATTACAGCATTACATTGTGAGGCATGGCATTGGACAGGGAATTATTGGAATTTGAAACAAAGACAGTAGGACAACTGAAAGGGGATTCAACTTCCCTATCTCACCATCTCATTGGCGGTGGGTCACAAACCAGGCTGACTCTCTCCCTCTCTCAGGGGAGTCTGTGTGTTGCTGTACAGGCCAACGTGACCTTCCACACTTGGGGCAGAAGGTGGCCGTGGGATGGGAATGGGGATGGGTGAGACGTTGGTGTGACAGCGCGCTCCTTGTGCTGTTTTGTCCTGGATTCCCCTTTTTCTCTGGGTCTCTGACTGTACAAGTCCAGCTCTGGTGCAACACTGTGTATTTCTCCACTTGCTATTCCTAAACTCACTGGCCCACTCTCAGATAATCCTCTTCACTGTCCACTTTACCACCACTTCCAGTCTCACTCACAAACTTGCCAACCATGACTCCTGTATTATCATCCAAACCGTTCATATAAATGATGCACAACAGTGACCCAGCACTGGACCCCATGACACACCGTTGGTCACAGGCCTTCAGTTTGAGCAGCAACTCTCTATGAGCATGCTCTGTCTCTTACCGTCAATCCAATTTTGTTTCCAGTTGGTGAGTGATCCCTGGTTATGTGTGATCTAAACTTATTAACCAGTCTGCCGTGCAGAACCTTGTCAAAGGCCTTGTTAAAGTTAATGTGGACATCGTCCACTGCTCTGCCTTGCTCTATCACTTTTCTACCTCCACAAGCACTCAATCCAGTTTGTGAGACATGGTTTCCCGTGCACAAGGCCATGCTGACCATCGCTGATCCATCCTTGCCTTTCCAAATGCATGATGATCCTTTCTCTCAGAATCTCCTCCAACAACTTACCCCCCTCTTCCATCAGTCTCACTGGTCTGTAGTGGCTGTTGATGATACAAATATTCCTGTGAGGTGCCCTGTAAATTCCTCCCGAGCTTCTCACGGAGCGCTGGGATACATCTGATCATGTCCCAAGGTTTTATCAACCTCCTTTCATTTTAAACCATCCTGTTATCCAATGTGAACATCAATATTTATTGAACTAAATGAACTTTAAACCTGAAGTCTTTTCCCTCCCTCGTATGTGCCTCTGGACATCCTGAATAGGAAACTTGCTCTCGATGGCTAATGTATTTTCCCTGACTTTTTGATGTTCCCTTTCTTAGTCAGAGTCCCAACCTCCTGCTAAACTAGTTTAAACCTTCCAGGCTAACACGAGCAAATCTTCCCGCAGAGATACTGGTGCCCCTCTGGTTCAAGTCTAACCCATCCACCCCAACTCCCCCCCCGGCCCCCCCATACAGGTCACCTCTACCCCAGAAGAGATCCCAATGATCCAAAAACTGAAAACCCTGCCCCCTCCAACACCTCCTCAGGCATACATCCACCCCCCGGCCTATCTTTCTATGTCTATCCTCACTGGGGCATGTGGCACTAGGAGTAATCCAGAGATCACTGCCCTTGAGGTCTGCTTTTTAACTTCTTAGCTAATGCCTGATACTCATTTCATAGGACCCCCATCCCATTGTGTTCATGAAGAGGGAGTAGTGAAGACAGCAAGTCCAGCGAATACAGATCAGGCGATATCGTGAGTTTGATGAAGAAAACACAGTGCAATAAAACCAGGTGAAGCCATTCACAAGGATAGGGAGTGCAACGGGGTCCTTAGAAATGGCTGTGAAATATCCTTGTCAGATACTATGAAGGAAAAGCCACAAGGTACTTTGTCAGAATAGTTAGAATAAAAGGGTAACTGAGGAAAGGGTGAGGCCTATTAAAAACCAAAGAAACAATCTGTGCATGGAGCCAGAGGAAGTAGGTGAGGTCTTCAATGAATACTTCCCATCTGTATTCATGCAGGAGAAAGACATTGTAGCCGGGGATTTCAGACGGGATGGTAAGGTTCTATAACATTTTAAGATCAATAAGGAGGAGGAACTAAATATTTTCACTGGCATAAAAAGGTGGAGAAATCCCCAGTGCCCAATGAAATGTATCCAGGCTGCTATGGGAGGTAAGAGAGGAGATTGCTGGGCCCTGGTGGATATCTTTAATACTTTGCTGGCAACAGGTGAAGTGCCGAATGACTGGAGGATCGGTAATGTGGTTCATTTGTTCAGGAAGAGCAGCAGGGATAGGCCAGGTAATTACAGAGCAGGTAGTCTGACAGCAGGAGGGAGGGAAATTATTGGAAACCCCTGAGGATGACTTGCAAATGCAAGGATCAACTCTGATTAGTCATCACGGATTTGGTAGAGGAAGATACTGTAGGAGGAATTCAGCTTAGTTTTTTGAAATGGTGTCTACAAACCCCGAAGGGGGCCGTGCAGATGATGTGGGTTACATGGAGTCATTAAGGCCTTTGACAAGTTCCCACATGGAAGGCTGGTCCAAAAGGGAAGAGCCCATGGGATCCAAGACAAGTTGGTAATTTGGATACAAAATTGGTGGATAATCTTTTTCGTGTTTGAAATTGTTTCACCAGTGGGAGTACCACAGGGATCTGTGCAGAAACGATCGCTGGTTATTCTGGGGAATAATAACTTCGATGTGAAAGCAGAAGGTATCATTAGTCGGTTTGCAGATGACATGGAAGGTGAGGGATGTTGTTCACAGTGAGGGGGATGGTCTCAGGCTACAGTCTGATGACGATCAGATGATAATCTGAGCAGAGTTTAGTTCTGATCAATGTGAGGTCATACCCTGTGGGAGGTACGAAAAGCGAAGGACAGACATAATGAATGCTTGGACCTTGTGGAATGGTGAGGAACACAGGGACCTGAGTGGACAACCCAAAGATCCCTGAAGGTGTCAGCACAGGTGGACCGGGTGGGGAAGGCACCTGAATTAGGAGCGGGAGGGGGACCCACATCCTGATGGGGCGAATTACTGGAGCTGCTTGAGAGGATATAATCTAATCTGGTAGGGTATTGTATCTTAAACAGTCGTAAAGCCAGAAAGAAGATTGAGGCTGGTTCACAAGTTAAAGAGAGCCATTTCAAGTGATAAGGCAGGCAAAAACATAGCAGGGAATGGGGAAAAACTGATGATTAAACTGCATTTATTTCAATGCAAGGGGCCTGACAGCTAAGGAAGATGAACTCAGGACATGGATTAGAACATGGGACTGGGATATTATAGTTATTACAGAAACACAGCTGAGGGAGGGGCAGGACTGGCAGTTCATTGTTTCAATGTAGAGGGACGGCAGGAAGCATCGAAGGGGAGGCAAGAGAGGACGCGTGGTGATGGGTTTTGATTGCATGAATCATCCCAGCAGTACTTAGAGAGGATATTCCTGTGGGATCACCCAGTGAAGCTATGTTAGTGGAACAGAGAAATAAGAATGGGTCATCACTTCGATTTGATTGTCCTACTAATCCCTAATAACAAGTGGCAAACTGAGGAACAAATATGTCGGGAGATATCAAATGTCAATCATAATAATAGGGCTGTTATGGTAGGGTTTTTTTTTAACTTTCCATCTTAGACCAGGACTGCCAGTGTTCAGCGTTTGCAGGGGAGGAATTTGGTAATTGATTTCCAGTAAACTTGCAATCAATATATAAATGGCCTGAAAACAGAATTGGGCAAAACCTGACCTCCCTTTGGGAAACAAGGTCGGGAAAGGGACGGAGGTGTTAGTGGGAAAGCATTTTGCCAAAGTGACCACAGTTCTATTAGTTTGGAGGCAGCGATGGAAAAGGACAGGCCTGGTCCACAAGTTCAAGTTATAAAATGGGGCCAGACTAATCTTGATAATATTAGCCAGGAACTCTCAAAAGGTGATTGGGGAGTCTATTTGCAGGGAAAGGGAAGTTTGGCAAGTGAGAATATTTTAAACATGAGATAAATTGAGCGATCACCACCAGCATGTGCCTGTTTATGTGCAGGTCAATACTGACAGCATTCAGAAACACTGGCTGTCTACTGAGGGTCTAGTCAAGGAAAAGGGGGCACATGTCAGGTATAGCCAGCTGGATCAACGGGATCCCTGAGGATCACAGGGGCTGTAGGATGGAAATCAGGAATGCAAAAAGAGGACATGAAATCGCCTCGGCAAAGAATGATGAGTAAAATCCAAAACTGATTTTAGATAATATAGATACAATAAGAGTAAACGATTAACTTGGGACAATGTAGGGGCCCTTAAAGATCAATGAAGCCGTCGATGTGCATGACTTCTGGATATGGCTAAGATCCTAAACAATTTGTTCATTCTAGGACTTACTGTGCACCAAGATTGGGGAACTCAGATTACTACATTACAACACAATTGGAGTACTCTGTGCAATTCTAGTCTCCCTGCTGTCAGAAGGATGTTGTGAACTTGAAAGGGTTTGGAAAAGATTAATAAGAGGTTTCCAGGGTTGTTGCTGAATAGGTTGGGGCAATTTTCCCTGGAGCATCGGAGACTGAGGGGTGAACCTACAGACATTTATATAAACATGTTTATATACATTTACCCCTTCACCTAACACTATGGGCAATTTAGCATAGCCAATTCACCTAACCTGCACATTTTGGACTGTGGGAGGAAACTGGAACACCCGTAGGAAACCCACACAGACAGTTGGCTGAGGCAGGAATTGAACCCGGGTTTCTGGTGCTGTGAGGAAGCAGTGCTAACCACTGTGCCATCATGCCACCCCAAGCAGGGGAGTGGAGAAATCCTGGTAGTTATAGACCCGTGAGCTTTACTTTGATTCTGGGTAAACTGTTGGAAAGGCTTGTAGGGGATAGGATTTATAATCATCTGGAGATGAGTTAGTTGATTAGGGATAGTCAAAACGGTTTTATGAGGGGCAGGTCGTGCCCTCACAAACCTTATTGAGTTCTTTAAGAAGGTAAACAAAGAGATGGATGAGGGTAAAGCACTTGATGTGGTGTATATGTATTTCAGTCAGGCTTTTGTTTAAGATTCCCCGTGGTAGGCGATTGTCGATAATACGGAGGCATGGGATTGTGGGTGATTTTGCAGTTTGGATCAGAAATTGGCGCACTGAAAGAAGGCAGAGGGTAGTGGTTGATGGGAAATATCGATCCTGGAGTTCTGTTACTGGTGGGTACTTCCAGGATGTGTTTTGGATCCACTGTTGCTGTCAAATAAATAAATGGCCTAAATGAGGGCATTGAAGGATGGGTTAATAAATTTGCAGAAGACACTAAGGTCGGTAGAGTTGTGGATAGTGACGAAGGGTGTTGTAGGTTACAGAAAAGTTCAGATAAGCTGCACAGCTGGACTGAAAGCTCGCAAATGGAATTTAATATGGAAAGGTGTGAGGCGATTCACTCTGGAGGGAGTAACAGGAAAAAAGGGTACTAGGATAATGGTAAGATTGTTGGTAGTGTAGATGAACAGAGAGATCTCTATGTCCATGTACAGAGATCATTAAAAGTTTCCACCTAGGTTTATGGATTTTTTAAGAAGGCATTCAGTGTGTGAGCTTGTCTTGGTAGAGGGATTGAGTTTCTGAACCATTAGATCATGCTGCAGCTATACAAACTTCTGAGTGTGGCCACATTTGTTCACACTGCATTACCGGATGGATGTGTAAGTTTAGAAATGATTCAGAGGAGATTTACTAGGAAGTTACCCGGTATGGAAGGAAGGTCTTATGAGGAAAGGCTGAGGGACTTTAAGCTGTTTTTGTTCAAAAGAATGTGTTTGAGGTCAATTAATTGAGACATATAAGATAATCAGCAGGTGAGATGGGTTGGACAGTGAGAGCCTTTTCTCTTGGATGGCGATGCCTACCACAAGGGGAGATAGCTTTACATTGAGGTAGATATTAACATGAATAAATAGATATGGGACAGATGCCAGAGGTAGGTTTTTTACTCAGATTAGCCGGGGCATGGAATGCATAGCCTGCAACAGTGGTAGACTCGCCAATTTGAAGGGGATTTAAACGGTCATTGGATAAACATATGGACAAGAATTGGAATAGTGTTGGTTACTTGGGCTTCAGATTGGTTCCACACGTTGGTGCAAAATCGAAGGCCGAAGGCCTGTAATGCGCTGTCATGTTCTGTGTTCCAGTGGGCATAAATATGAGATGGGAGACGAAAGACATAAAAGCAATTTTAGGAGAAAAGTTTCCACACAGAGGATGGTGCAGTTATGGAATAAATGTTCAGGGGAAGTGGTAGAGAAATGTTCAATTTGGGGGGGGGAGGAGAAGTTTGAAGGGATACGGGTCAAATGCAGGGAAACGCGACTCATTCATGGACACTGGTCAGCATGGACTAGTTTGGTTAAAGGAAAAGTTTCCGTGCTGCATGGCTCGGTCTCCAGTTACTGGAGGAGGAGACTACCGAGATAAGGCATGTTGTGGACACTGAAGCAATTTACAGCGATAGTGATGGTAGTCCGGAATTCAGTACATTTCAAATATGTGGAGGGAAAATCGGGCTAGGAGGAGATTACAGAGATAGGAACTGTTATAGGAGTTACAAATTATTGAAGACACTGCTGAATAAGCCATGCCATAGATACAGTATTACAGAGTAGTGAGTCTTAGTACAACAGAACTTACAGCAGGAGTGGTGATTGAGCGTGTGGTATGTGTGAACTGTGCTCCCCATCGAGCACTGTATCTGTGTCATGTCCTGTTAGCCGATATTTGGAGCCCTCTCATTGCTCTCTGCTCTGTGCACTGAGTGATCTTACCTCACTGCAGGATAAATTGAAGGTTCCAGATCTCCCTGCCCTTTGTCTCTCTGGCTGACCAACCATTTTCAATGTGGTGATGGACGAGACACCCAGCAGTTGGGCAGTCTACTGAGTCAGGACCTTCCTGAGTACCTCCAGGAGACAGAGAAATAGAGAGAGACAGAGAAATAGAGAGAGACAGAGAGAGAGAGACAGAGAGAGAGAGAGAGACAGAGAGAGACAGAGAGAGACAGAGAGAGACAGAGAGAGACAGAGAGAGACAGAGAGAGACAGAGAGAGACAGAGAGAGAGAGACAGAGAGAGACAGACAGAGAGAGAGAGATAGTAAGTGATATCACCAGAGTACTGGAAGATATCAGGATCACATAATTATGTTGGAAGAACAGGTTTCGCTTCATCATGCACTGGTATAAGTCAGGAATGAGCAACGTGTGAGCAGGCGAAGTGATGGCCGAGTGGTATTATTGCTAGAGCATGTATCCCAAACCTCAGCTAATGTTCAAGGAGGCAGGTTGGAATCCCACCATCTGAAATGGTGGAATTTGAAATCAATAATTTTAAAAATAGTAATTAACAAACCACAAATAAGTATGAGACCATTGCTGATGTACAAATAAACCCAAAAACTTGTCCTTTCGAGAAAGACATCTGCCCATCCTGACGTGGTCTGCACGACATCCCCACAACAAAGTGTGTGCTTCTCAAAGACCCTCTGAAATGGCCGAGCAAGCAACTCAGATCAAGGGCAACTAGGGCTGGGCAAGAAAGGCTGGTCAGCCAGAGACACCCACATCCCATGCCTGATTTAATAAATAATCCATTAGGATGGTCCCACTGGAAATGTTCTGGGATCAGTGTCCTGGCCGATCATGTCAGTAGGTTTATGGACAGGGCTGAAAATGTGTTGCTGGAGAAGCGCAGCAGGTCAGGCAGCATCCAGGGAACAGGAGAATCAACGTTTCAGGCATAAGCCCTTCTTCAGAAATCTTATGCCCTAAACGTCGATTCTCCTGTTCCCTGATGCTGCCTGACCTGCTGCGCTTCTCCAGCAACACATTTTCAGCTCTGATCTCCAGCATCTGCAGACCTCACTTTCTCCTTATGGACAGGGCTTTCAACTGACAGAGAGGATGCAGGGACAGGCTTCAGGTGAAAGGAGCTTTCTAAATCCAGAGAGAAAACGTGGAGCAGCGGAACAGTATGGGAATGTGGCTGAAGACAAACAGAACGGAACAGGATAGGACAGAGTTAAACTAAAATTGTACATCAGCGAATAGATTTGTGACAGAAAATTGTGGGAAAGAGTAAGTTGTGTTTTATTTTGAAGGGACAAGGTCGCTGTAATAAGGAAGATGGATTTGAGACACAGAGATAAAAGAGATTTAGACAGCTGGGAGACATGAATACAGGATGAACAAAAATACTCAGTGATTCACAATCTTGTGGAAACTCAGGCAAAACGGACAACACTAACAATAATGGATAACAAAGGCATTACAGAGAAAGCATTTGGCCTCAGATGATGAAGTAGAGTCAGTCTGAATATAAATTCTGGCTACAACTTGCCAAGGACAAAAGTAACAGAACAGTTTTAGCAACCGAACAGCATTCCATTGCTCATCACTGCATTACACAGGAACTCATTGACATTTTTTAACAAGGGCATTGTGATAATTTTGCAAAACTTCAATACTTGTATAATCTGAGACAATCACACGGGCAGCATTGATATTGGAAGAGGATTTCGGACAATTTTTTTCAGTGTTGCTTTGAAAAACACATTGTGCAACTGTTAAGGGACATAACTATTGCAGAGGGACCGTGTAATGAAACTTAGTGAATGAGTAATGTCACCTGCAGAGATCCTTCGGGAAATTGTGATAAAGTGCAGTTTAAAGAAATATAAAGTTTTAAAGTGAATCACAGAAAGGACAAGCTACAACTAGAAACAAAAAATAGCCAATTATATGAGTTTGAGAGGAGAACTGACCAAAGTAAACACGCTCAACAGACTGAAATATGTGGCTGGAAATGAACAGTGGAAAACATTTGAAGGGACAATGCAAAATACTCAACAAAAGGACATTCAATTGAAACAGTAAAAACCTCAGCAAGAAATTCCCACTGATCCCTGACTCAGGACAAAAGAGATCATACTAGATTATGAGGCTGAGAAGATCACCAAAAAGTACTTAAAATCCTGAAATGAGAGTGTGTTTTAGGAGTAAATGTTAATGCATTGCAATGGGTCTGCTCGCAGGAGGATGGCTGTGGGAAGGGGAGCCACGGTCAGGGTTCATTGACATGATAGGAACAGGGAGAGGTGAAGGTGCTGGAGGTGGTCAGAGTGTTACAGAGAGTGGTCAGGGTGTTACAAAGCCAGGACGGATTGCTGCAGCTGGAGGAGTTTGCAGAGGTAGGGAGTGACATAGGTATTTTTATTTGTTCATTCATGGGATGTGGGTGTCACTGCCTGGACTAACATTCTTTGACGCTGTGCTAATTACCCAGAGGGTAGCTCAGAGTCAGCCATATTGCTGTGGGTCTGGAGTCACATGTTAGAATATTTGATGTCCTTCCCTAAAGGAGGTTAGTGAACTAGATGAGTTCTTCCTACTGATCAACAACGTTTTAATGGTGGCCCCACCAATGTCTTTTACAGCCACAACATGACATCCCAACACTTACTCTCAATGCTCTACCCAATGAAGGTAACCATCCCAAACACCTGCTTCACCAGCCTGTCTACCTGTGACACCACATTCAAAGAACTGTGTACATGGGTCACTGGGTCACTGACTGACAACAATACCCAGGGGCCGAGCATTAACTGTACAATTCCCACCCTGGTTTGTTTCACCAAAATGGAACACTTCACATTTATTTAATTAAACTCCATCTGCTATTCTTCAGCCCACTATCCCAGCAGTACTGTTCATCCTGTTGTATCATAGATACCTTCTTCACTGTCCACTTTACCACCAAAAACCTTACTTACCAGGAAACCAATATTCCCATCCAAACCATTTATCCAAATAACAAACAACAGGGGACCCACTACACCGCTGGTCACATGCATCCAGTCAGAAAAAACAACATGTATCCCATCACCCTCTGTCTCATACCATCAGGCCAATTTTGTATCCAGTTCTCTCGTTCCTCCTGAATGCCATATCCTTTTTGCAATGATCTGAGCTTATTACCCAGTTTATCAGACAGAACATAGAACACAGAACAGTCCAGCCCAAGACCCTTCGGCCATGACTTCAAGCCAATGTTTTATCCAACTGTAAGATCAAACTAACTGACATACCCTTCATTTTACTATTATCCATGTGTCTATCCAAGAGTCTATTAAATGTTTCGAAAGTATCTAATTTTACTACCACCTTTGACAGTGCATTCCAACCACCTACCATTCTCTATGCTCTTATCCATCCTCCAATCACCTTAAAATTATGCCGCCTTGTAATAGCCATTTATTCCATAGGAGGAAAAGTCTCTAACTATTCACTCACTCTGTGCCCCGCATCACCTTGTTCACGGAACAGGAGAATCGACATTTCGGGCATAAGACTTTCTTCAGGATTCCAGAAGAAGGGCTTATGCCCGAAACGTCGATTCTCCTGTTCCCTGGATGCTGCCCGATCTGCTGCGCTGTTCCAGCAACACATTTTCAGCTCTGATCTCCAGCATCTGCGGACCTCACTTTCTCCATCACCTTGTTCACCTCTACCAGTTCACCTTACCCCCTTCTTCACTCCCATGAGAAAAGCCTTAGCTCCCTCAAACTTTTTTAGTAAGAACTGCCCTCCATTCCAGGCAGCATTCTGGTACATCTCCTGTGTACACTCTCTAAAACTTGCACATCCTTCCTGTAAACAGGGGACCAGAACTGAACACAATATTCCAAGTGTGGTCTCACCAGGATGCTATAAACATGCAGTAAAACCTTCCGGCTCTTAAAATCAATCCCCTTCTAAGGGGAGCCAACACAACATATGCCTTTTTAACAACCCTACCAACGTGCGTGGCGATTTTGAGGGATCTATGGACACGGACCCCATGATCTCTCTGTTCCTCCGCACTGCCAAGTATTCTGCCTTTCACCCCGTATTCTGTATTCAAATTCGACCTTCCAGGATGAATCACTACACACTTTTCCAGATTGGACTCCATCTGCCACTTCCAGCCCAGCTCTGCGTCCTGTCAATCTCCCATTGCAACCTACAACAACCCTCCACATTACCCACCACTCCATCAACCTTCATGTGATTGGCAAACTTACTAACCCACTCTCCAACATTCACATCCAAGTCATTTACAAAAATCACAAAGAGCAAAGTCCCAGAGCCGATTGTTACAGAACACCACTAGTCACTGAGCTCCAGGCTCAATACTGTCCATCTGCCGCCACCCTGTGTCTTCTCTGGGCCATCCAATCCTGTATCCAGACAGACAGATTTCCCTGTATCCCAATCATCCTTTTCTGAATGATCCATCAACGTATTCTGTCATATCCTCAAAGAATTCAATAAGATTTTTGAGGCATGACCTGACCCCTCACAAACCCATTCTGACTGTCACTAATGTAACTATGGTTTTCCAAGTAGTCATAAATCCTGCCTTTAGGGTCCTCGTCAATAATCTGCACACCACAGACATTAGACCAAATCTGTAATCCCCAGAATTCTACCTCCGTAACATGGCCTGGACTCTACAAATCTTCTCTCCTGTGCCATGTTCCCCAGAAGGGCACTGAAGGGTGGTAAGTGTTACAGAGATAGGGACGGATATCAGGACAGGAGGATTTTGCAGACATTAGGAGGGTTGCAGTACCAAAAGGAGGCTTCAGTAGTTGTGAGGTTTCATGTTGATGAAGGCATTTGAGGAGGGAGGGAGGGAGGATTGTAGGGAAATGAGAGGTTTCACAGTTTAATTGCTTTGTTAGGACTGTAAGAGGTTCCTGAGTTGGGGAGGGTGTAAGCACTGGTGGATATTACATAAACATGTGGTTTTAGTTGCAATGCAGGAAGAGGATTCAGGAGGCTGGAGAGTATGGGGTCTGAATGAGGTTATACAAATGGGAAGGGTTGTCAGGATTGCAGCTGTTTACAGAGACAGCAATGGTCTGATCTGGAGCAGAGGACCCAGATTGGGAGGGATATGGGAACTGGAGGTGGTTTGACAGGGAGGGAGGACCATAGGCCCACAGGAGGTTACAGAAATATGGAGTGCTGTAGGGCTGACGGATTCATGGAGTTGGGAATGTTGGGAGGGATAGAAAAATTTACAGGGATAAGGATGCTTGTAGGACAGGGCTGGATTACACAGACAGTGACTGTTTTAGGGAACTGACCAGATTACAGAGATAAAGAGGTTTGTATCATCTGGCGAAACAAACAGAGATATGGAGGGTCATCGTGACTAAAGATATTTACAGATATAGGAAGGCTTAGGTTCTAGGGGTTATTTAGACATGGAGGCTGTGGAATCTGGATTGGTTTTTGAGAGATTGGGGTAGCAAGTTTGGTTGGAGACAGTTTCACAGATAAGAGAGCATTGCACAAACAGGAGGAAGTTCCTGCGGTAGGGAGGGTTCGAGTGGAGAGTGATGTTTAAACAGATAGGGGTAAGAGCTGGAGAAGGTTATGGAGATGGGTAAATGGATGGAGATACAGGAGGAGCTTACATTGACAGGGTGGGTGATATGTTTCAAGGTGGAGATGCTACAGGAAGGATCGAAGGGGAGGCAAGAGAGGACGTGTGGTGGTGGGGTTTTCATTGCATGAATCATTACATCAGTACCGAGAGAGGATATTCCTGTAGGATCACCCAGTGACGCTATGTTAGTGGAACTGAGAAATAAGAATGGGTCATCACTCTGACACGATTGTCCTAATGACCCCGAATAATCCGTGGCAGACTGAGGAACAAACATATCAGGAGATCTCAAATATCAATCATAATAATAGGGCTGTTATGGTTGGGGTTTTTAAACTTTCCAAACCGAGACTGGGACTGCCAGTGTTCACTGTCTGCAAGGGAGGAATTTGGTAATTGTGTTCCAGAAAACTCCCAATCCATATGTAAATGGCCTGAAAAGAGAAAGCGGGAAAACCTGACATCCCCTTGGGAAACAAGGTAGGGAAAGGGACTGAGGTGTGAGTGGGAAAGCATTTTGCCAAAGTGACCCAAGCCTATTAGTTTGAAAATAGCGATGGAAAAGGACAGGGCAGGTCCACAGGTTCAAGTTATAAAATGGGGCCAGACTAATCTTGATAATATTAGCCAGGAACTCTCAAAAGGTGATTGGGGAGTCTATTTGCAGGGAAAGGGAAGTCTGGCAAGTGAGAATATTTTAAAACTGAGATAAATTGAGCGATCACCACCAGCATGTTCCTGTTTGTGTGCAGGTCAATGCTGACAGCATTAGAAAACATTGGCTCTCTATTGAGGATCTGGTCAGGTATAGCCAGCTGGATCAAGGGAATCCCTAAGGATCACAGGGACTTCAGGAACACACTTTGGGTAGAAATCAGGAATGCAGAAAGGTTACATGAAATAGCCTCAGCAGAGAATGATAAGGAGAATCCAAAAGTGATTGTATAAATATATTAAGAGTAAAAGAGTAACTCGAGACAAAATAGTGTCCCTTAAAGATCAATGAGACCATTGGTGTGTGGAACCGCAGGATATGGCTAAGACCTTAAACACATTTTTTACTCCAGAACTTATTGTGGACAAAGACTGGGGAACTCAGGGAACAAGAGTCATACATTAGACCACATTTGGAGTTCCCTGCAATTCCAGTATCCCCGCTATCGGAAGAATGTTGTGAAAGTTGAAAATGTTCAGAAAAGATTAACAAGATGTTGCCAGGATTGTTGCTGAATAAGATGGGGTTATTTTCCCTGGAGCATCGGAGACTGAGTGGTAACCTGACAGAGGTTTATATAAACATGAGGGGTATGGATTGGGTAAACAGTCAAGGTCTTTTCCCAAGAGTTGGAGAGTCTAAATCTAGAGTGCATAGGTTTAAGGTGGAAGGGGAAAGGTTTAAACGGCACTGAAGGGACAGCTTTTTTATGCACACGGTGATGTGTATATGGAATGAGCTGAGAGAGAAAGTAGCAGATACTGATACTATGACAACATTTAAAAGGTATCTGGATGGGTATATGAATAATAAGGGTTTAGAGGTACATGGGCCAAATGCTGGTAAATGGGATGGATTTATTTCGATCTTCTGGTCAGCATGGATGAGTTGGACCAAAGGGTCTGTTTCCATGCTGCCCATCTCTAAAAAGATTGCATGTTATAGAAGAGGTGGTGCTGTAGATTTTACAACACAAAGGAATGGAAAGCCCCAGGACCTGATTAAGTGTATCACAGGACATTGTGCGACGCGATGGAAGGAATTGTGGAGCCGCGAGCAAAGATATTTTTACCATTGACAGCCATGTGTGATGTGCTGGAAAGGCTGGAGGGTGGCAAAGTGGGCAGTGAAGGAGGTTTTTTGAGATTACAAAGCGATCTTGATGAAATGGGTGAATGGGCTGAAAAACTGTAGATGATATTCAATCTGAATAAATGCGAGGTAGTGCATTTTCTAAAACAAACAAGGGTAGAGCTTATACAACTAATGTTCGGGTCTCGGTTAGTGTTTTAGAGCAGAGGGACCTCCGGGTTCAGGTACATAAATCTTGAAGCTTGCATCACAGGATGGATAAGGCAATGCTTGGCATGCCTGACTATTGCTCAGTCCATTGAGTGGAGGATTTGGGACGTCATGTTGAGATTGTGCAGACATTTATGAGGCCTCTTCTGCACTACTCTGTCGAATTCTGGTCGCCTAGTTATAGGGAGGATATGAGTAAGCTGCAGGGGTTCAGCAGAGATTTACCAGGATATTGTTGGATATGGAAGGCTTGAGTTCTGAAAAATGGCTGGATAGGCTGAGTCTTTTTTCACTGGGGCCTGGAGTTTGAGATGTAATGTTATAAGAGCTTATTTTAAAAAATGAGATATAGATCGATTGAATGGTAGTTGCCTTTTCCGCAGGATGGGGGAGTCTCAAGAGGAGGGACCACATTTTTAAGGTTAGAAGAGAGAGATGTTCAAAAAAAAAAAGACATGGGGGCAAATTGTTACAGAGAGGGTGTTTTGATTGTGGAATGATCTTCCTGAGGAAGGGTGGACGTGGTTAAAATTACACCGTTTAAAAGACAGAGATAGTAAACAAATATTTTGCATCAGTTTTTGCTGGGGAAAATGATATGGAAGATATAGAATGTAGGGAAATAGATGGTGACACCTTGCAAAATGTCCATATTACAGAGGAGCAAGTGCTGGATGTCTTGAAATGCATAAAGGTGGATAAATTCCCAGGACCTGATCAGGTGTACACTCGAACTGTGTGGGAAGCTAGAGAAGCGATTACTGGGCCTTTTGTTGACATATGTCTTTCGTCGATAGTCACAGATGAGGTGCCGGAAGACTGGAGGTCGGACAACGTGGTGCCACTGTTCAAGAAGAGTGGTAAGGACAGGGGAATCCTGAGGGAGGATGTACATGTATTTGGAAAAACAAGAAATGATTAGAGATAGAGATTTGTGCGTGGTAGATCATGTCTCACAAACTTGATTGAGTTTTTTGAAGAAGTATCAAAGAGGATTGAAGAGGGCTGAGCGGTAGATGTGATCTATATGGACTTCAGTAAGGCATTCGACAAGGTTCCCAATGGGAGACTGATTAGCAAGATTCTATCTCATGGAATGCAGGGAGAACTAGCTATTTGGATACAGAACTGGCTCAAAGGTAGAAGACAGAGGGTGGTGGTTGAGGTTTGCTTAATAGTCTGGAGGCCTGTAACCAGTGGAGTGCCACAAGGATTGGGCCTAAGAATGGTGAATAGCCAAGGGTAAGGGAGTCCAAAACTCAAGAGTACAAACGGGACGTGAGAGAGCAAAGATTTAAAGAGGGAGCTGAGGGGCAACATTATCCACAGAGGATGGCGCACAGACAGAACAGACTGCCAGGGGCACATGGGAGAAACAAGAACAATGACAACATGGAAAATACATTTGGGCAAATACTTGGAGAGGAGAAGGTTTGAAGATGAAGGGCCGAACGCAGGCAAATGAGACTCATTCATTATAGAAAACATGGAGAGCATTGAGGAGTTGTACCACAGGTTCTGTTTCCGTGCTGTATCACTCTGTATCCAGTTAAAGAGGATTACAGTACCGAAATAAAGCATGTTGTAGATACTGAAGCAAGTTACAGCGATAGGGACGGTAGTCTGGAATGCAATACATTTCAAATATGTGGAGGACAGTCGGGAAGGGAAATAGTTATAGGGACAGGAACTATTATAGGAGTTAAAAATGACTGATGACGCTGGTGCACAAGCCATGCCATAGGCACAGAGATGCAGAGTAGTGAGTCTTAGCACAGTGATGGAGGGAGAACACAGAACAGAAAGATCCCAGGCAGCATTCCCAAACTCTCGTTGGAGACCTGCTTTCCCCTCTGTTGTCCTGATGCTCACTAAGACAGCACAGGCCTGGATTGATAACTATGAACTCCCCATGCTGTTTCAGTGCAACGTAAATTAAAGTAGAGGCGGTGATTGAGTCTGGGGTGTGTCTGTATTGTACTGTGCTTCCCCCTCTAGCACTGTATGTATGTCATGTCCTGTTAGCGATGTTCGGAGCCCTGTCATTGCTCTCTGCTCTGTGCACTCTGAGTGATCTTACCTCACTGCAGGATTTATTGAAGACTCCACATCTCCCTGCCCTTTGTCTCTCTGGCTGACCAACCATCTTCAATGAGGTGTTGACGAGATCCCCAGAAATTGGGAGGTCTATTGAGTCAGGAACTTTTTGAATACCTACAGGAGACAGAGAAATAGACATAATAGAAAATTAGACTGATGCAGTGAGGGTTACACATGGAGAATGGAAATGAGCCCCTTAGATATCTGGAAAATCCCAAACTCCATCCCTGGCCTGTGCTGTTGCGTCTCTCTGGAATGGAGAATTCTGTTGGCCCAGAATCTGGAGTAACTTGAAGAGCGGGAGGCGCAGATAGAGGCAGCAATTAGACCCACACAGTGAGGGATACCACATGGAGAGAGACTGAGTGATATCACCAGAGTGCTGCAAGACTTCAGGATCACACACTCATGTTGGAAGAATGGGTTTAGCCTCATATTGCTCTGGTATCAGTACTCAGGGATGAGCAAACAGTGAGCAAAATGAAGTGATGGGGAGTTCTTGCTAAAACGATGCAAGGTACAAGTCAGACCACACCTAGATGATAATAACAGTTTGTGTGCCCTAAGGAAAGA
Organism: Chiloscyllium plagiosum; assembly: GCF_037043375.1. Lineage (NCBI taxonomy): Eukaryota > Metazoa > Chordata > Chondrichthyes > Orectolobiformes > Hemiscylliidae > Chiloscyllium > Chiloscyllium plagiosum. The sequence goes on from NW_028270189.1 coordinate 38,612,243, forward strand.
CATTCTTGTATTGGAGGCAGGCCAGGGAAGGTTCACTCGGCTGATCCTGGAGATGGCGAGATTTTCCAATGAGAAGAGGTGGAGTAGATTGCCCTTGAACCTATTGGGTTTTGAAGAATGGGAGAGAAATTGAATGAAACATCCAGGATTCGGAAGATCTTTGACAGGTTAGATGTCGTTAAGTTAGAAAATCGATCAGTATAGCAGAGTAATAGACCCTTCGGCCCACCAAGACTGTGCTGACCATGATGCAATTCTAAACTTATCCCATCTGCCTGCACTTGGGCGATATCCCTCTATTCTCTGCCTGTTGATGTTTCTGTCTAAATGCCCTTCAAATGTTTGCTCTCGTTGCTACCTCTCCCGCCTCCTGAGCAGCTTCTACCCTCTCGGTAAAGACAACTGGCCTCATTCATCTCACTTAAAACTTCTCACTCTCACCTTAAACAGATGCGCCCTAGTATTTGACACTTCTACATTGGAAGGAGGATTCCAACTATCCACACTATTCACGCCTCTCCTAATGCTGTATAACAGTATCTGGTCACCCCTCAGTCCCGATATTCTCGCAAAACAATCCAACTGCATCCAACCTCCTTACAGTAAACACATTCACATCCAGGCCATATTCTGCCAACCCTCTGTTGCAACCTCCCCAAAACCTCCACATTTTTCCTGTGGTGTGTCGATGAGAACGACACGCAACCTTCCAAACATGGCCGAATGAAGTCTCATTCAGTCACAACATGACATGCAAACGTCTGTACTCAATACTGTGCCCAATAAAGGTAAGCATACCATCCACCCCCTCTCCCACCACATCCTGTTGGGTTGTTATTTTTAGGGTGCTATGGATTTGCTTCCAATGTCTCTCTGTTTATCAATGTTTCCAACTAGTCAATTAGTGTACTTCTCTCTTCCATTTGACTTCTTAAATGCATCACTTCACACCCGTCCAGATGAAATTCAATTTGCCACATCTCTGCCCAACGTTCCAGCTGATCTTCATAGTGCTGCAACCTTGAACACTCTTCCTCGCTGTCCACAATTCCCCTAAGTATCCCTGATCATTTCATGCCTTTCCAAATGTCGTCTGCAACATACTAATCAAACTGCTGACCTTTTCATCTGAATCACCGATATAAATTACACACAGACATCGCAGCACTGATCCTTGTGAAACAGCATTGGCCACAGGCGTCCAATCAGAAATTCACCACTCCACATGCCTCTGTCTACTATCACCAAGAAAATATTGTATCTAACTTACCAACGAGCATGGATTGTGATTTGATCTTCCAGATCCCCCTTGCTATTTGGAAGCTGTCCATTCAAAATGACTCTATATTTTGATTCCCAGATTAACTTGGCTGTCTCACTAATGCACTGACTGCATCCTTTCTTCTCAACAAAACGGGACCTTGTTTGGGTGTTTGCTGATCCTGCCTAACTCCCTACAATCCCTCAATAATCACATTGCTGTCATGACCATGCTGTAGCCACACCTCCATAAATACAGTTCGATCATATCTGTTCCCTTCAGTTAATCCTGTCATTCCATCTGCCATGTTGCAAATGCATGGCGCGTGTCACCGAGAGAGGGCCTTTGAGGGATGGGTAGAGGTCACAGAGTTGGAGAGATGTTTGGGGGCGCGACAATGTTGCAGGGTTAAACATAGTTACAGTTGCTACAGAATGTTCACAGGAGAAAGGCTTTAGAGAGATAAAGCGTCTTTGATTAGACTTCAGAGAGAGGGACGTGTGTAGGGTTGTGGATCGTTACATGGACTATGTTGATCAGGGTGTAGAAACATTCGCATGAGTCCAGGATGTCATACATTTAACAACAGTTGTGGGATCTGGAGAATATCACAGTGACAGGAAGGATGGTTTGGATTGGAGAATGTTACAGGGAAAGGGAGGCTGGTATGGACTGGAGAATGTTGCAACCACATGGACGATGATACACACAGGGGAATGTTGCAGGGAGAGGGAGGAAGTTGTAGAATGGATATAGGTAGAAGGAGAGATGATTTAGCAGCATTCACAAAAACCTGGACTCGACAGAAATCTGAAGAGTTGTATCAACTTGATCGTGTACACAGGCACGAAATCTTGTGGGGGTTGGAGCAGCTCAACATGATAGGGAGGGGCATGGAGACTGGAGATGTTGCAGAAAGATTACTATGTTTAATGCTTTAGAACTCTACATAAGTCTGTCCTGGTTCCTTCTTTATGTTTTTGAACCGCTGCCGATACGCTTAGACCGTGGGCGGCACGGTGGCACAGTGGTTAGCACTGCTGCCTCACAGCGCCTGAGACCCGGGTTCAATTCCCGCCTCAGGCGACTGACTGTGTGGAGTTTGCACGTTCTCCCCGTGTCTGCGTGGGTTTCCTCCGGATGCTCCGGTTTCCTCCCACAGTCCAAAAGATGTGCAGGGTCAGGTGAATTGGCCATACTGAATTGCCCATAGTGTTAGGTAAGGGGTAAATGTAGGGGTATGGGTGGGTTTCGCTTCGGCGGGTCGGTGTGGACTTGTTGGGCCGAAGGGCCTGTTTCCACACTGTAATCTAATCTAATCTAATCTAATCTAATCATAAGACCATAAGACCCAGGAGTGGAAGTAAGGGCATTCGGCCCATCGAGTCCACTCCGAATTCAATCATGGCTGATGGGCATTTCAACTCCACTTGCCCGCATTCTCCCCGTAGACCTTAATTCCTTGTGACATCAAGAATTTATCAATCTCTGCCTTGAAGACATTTAGCGTCCCAATCTCCACTGCACTCTGCGGCAATGAATTCCACAGGCCCACCACTCTCTGGCTGAAGAAATTTACCCCCTCTAATTCTAAGGCTGTTTCCACGGGTCCTAGTCTCCATCTCCTGAGCAGTTCCACCCTCTTGGTAAAGAAAACTGGCCTCATTCATCTCAGTTAAAACTTCTCACTCTCACCTTAAATCGAGGCGCACTAGTATTTGATATTTCTACATTGGAAGAAGGATTCCATTTATCCAACTATATAGCCTCTCCCAATGCTATATACGTCTACCAGGTCACCCCTCAGTCTCCGATATTCTCGCAAAACAATCCAACTGCGTCCAACCTCCTTACAGTAAACACATTCTCATCCAGGCAACATTCTGCCAACCCTCTGTTGCAACCTCTCCAAAGCCTCCACATCCTTCCTGTAGTGTGGCAATGGGAACAACACACAACATTCCAAACATGGCCGAATGAAGTTTCATTCAGTCACAACATGACATGGAAACGTCTGTACTCAATACTGTGACCAATGAAGCTAAGCCTACCATACTCCTCCTTTACCACCACATCCTATTGTGCCATTATTTTGAGGGAGCTACGGATTTGCATCCAAGGTCATCTGTTTATCAATGTTTCCAATTAGTCAATTAGTGCACTTCTCTCTTCCATTTGACTTCATAGATGCATCACTTCACAGTTGTCCCGATGAAATTCAATTTGCGATTTCTCTGCACAGCGTTCCAGCTGATCTACATAGTGCTGCAACCTTTAACACTCTTCCTCATTATCCACAATTCCCTGAACTATCCCTGATCATTACATGCCTTTCCAAATGTCGTCTGCAACATACTAATCAAACTGCTGACCTTTTCATCTGAATCACCGATATAAATTACACACAGACATCGCAGCACTGGTCCTTGTGAAACAGCATTGGCCACAGGCGTCCAATCAGAAAGTGACCACTGCACATGTCTCTGTCAACTATGACCAAGAAAATATTTTATCCAACTTACCAACAAGCATGGACTGTGATTTGATCTTCCAGATCCCCCTTGCTATTTGGAAGCTGTCCATTCAAAATGACTCTGTATTTTGATTCCCAGATTAAATTGGCTGTCTCACTAATGCACTGACTGCATCCTTTCTTCTCAACAAAACGGGACCTTGTGTGGTTTGTTGTTGACCCTGCCTAAATCCCTACAACCCCTCAATAATCACATCCCAGCCATGGTCATTCTGCAGCCACACCTCCACAATAACAGTTCGATCATATCTGTTCCCTTCAGGCAATCCTGTCATTCCATCTGCCTTGTTGCAAATGCATGGCGCGTGTCACCGAGAGAGGGTCTTTGAGGGATGGATAGAGGTCACAGAGTTGGAGAGATGTTTGGGGACGCGACAATGTTGCAGGGTTAAACATAGTTACAGTTGGTACAGAATGTTCACAGGAGAAAACTTTTACAGAGATAAAGCGTCTTTGATTAGACTTCAGAGAGAGGGACGTGTGTAGGGTTGTGGATCGTAACATGGTCGATGTTGATCAGGGTGTAGATACATTCACATGATTCCAGGATGTTGTACATTTAACAACAGTTGTGGGATCTGGAGAATATCACAGTGACAGGGAGGATGGTATGGACTGGAGAATGTTACAGGGAAAGGGAGGCTGGCATGGACTGGAGAATGTTGCAACCACATGGACGATGATACACACAGGGGAATGTTGCAGGGAGAGGGAGGAAGTTGTGGAATGGATAAAGGTTGAAGGAGAGATGATTTTATCTTCTGGAAGGAGTGTCAGACAGAGTGAGTGGTGTGCATGCTGCAAGATACGACAGGGATAGGGAAGCTTGTAGAGATTGGAGGAGAGAGTCATGGAGAGGCTTGTGAGAGACCAGGTTCACTTATGAACATAGGATGTATGACAGTGAGCAGAGCCTTTTGCAGATATAAACAAGGATACAATGGCCACAAAGCAGTCTCACGTATACATAGATATATAGGAACTGAAGGAATTGAAGAGATGACACAGACTGGGAGTGTTGTTTGCAGTGGAGGAGATTAACCTGATAGGGACAGTTTTAGAGACAACAAAGTTAGGAAATAATGTGGGGTGCAATGGTGAGAGCAGGTTTCAACAATTCGGAGGATATCGACCAGAAGTAGCTTTGACAGATAGTGATGGCTGTCAGGTCTGATGGGGGCTGCACAGTAAAGTGAATTGTAATGGCTGGAAACATTTACACAGATGGGGAGAGTATTAGTGATCGGCAGAATTCACAAAAAACGGGCCTGCAGGACACGACAGAAATCTGAAGCGTTGTATCAACTTGATCGCATACACAGGCAGAAATCTTGTGGGGGTTGGAGCAGTTCAACATGATAGGGAGGGGCATGGAGACTGGAGATGTTGCAGAAAGATTACTATGTTTAATGCTTTAGAACTCTACATAAGTCTGTCCTGGTTCCTTCTTTATGTTTTTGAACCGCTGTCGATACGCTTAGACCATAAGACCCAGGAGTGGAAGTAAGGGCATTCGGCCCATCGAGTCCACTCCAAATTCAATCATGGCTGATGGGCATTTCAACTCCACTTACCCGCATTCTCCCCATAGCCCTTAATTCCTTGTGACATCAAGAATTTATCAATCTCTGCCTTGAAGACATTTAGCGTCCCGGCCTCCACTGCACTCTGTGGCAATGAATTCCACAGGCCCACCACTCTCTGGCTGAAGAAATATCTCCGCGTTTTTGTTTTGAATTTACCCCCTCTAATTCTAAGGCTGTGTCCACGGGTCCTAGTCTCCTCGACGAACGGAAACAATTTCCTAACGTCCAGCCTTTCCAAGCCATGTATTATCTTGTAAGTTTCTATTAGATCTCCCCTTCATCTTCTAAACTCCAATGAATACAATCCCAGGATCCTCAGCCGTTCCTCATATGTTAGACCTACCATTCCAGGGATCATCCGTGTGTATCTCCTCTGGACACGCTCCAGTGCCAGTATGTCCTTCCCGAGGTGTGGCGCCGAAAACTGGACACAGTACTCCAAATGGGGCCTAACCAGAGCTTTTATATTCCAACCCTCTTGAGATAAATGACAACATTGCATTCGCTTTCTTAATCACAGACTCAACCTACATGTTTACATTTAGAGAATCCTCGACTAGCACTCCCAGATCCCTTTGTACTTTGGCTTCATGAATTTTCTCACCGTTAAGAAAGTAGTCTATGCTTGTATTCTTTTTTCCAAAGTGCAAGACCTCGCATTCGCTCCATTTCCTGGACCACCCTTCCAAACCGTTCAGATCCTTCTGCAGCCTCCCCACTTCCTCAGTACTACCTGCCTGTCCACCTAACTTTGTATCATCGGCAAACTTTGCTAGAATGTCCATAGTCCCTTCATCCAGATCATTAATATATAATGTGAACAGCAGCGGCCACAACACTGGCTGCCATTCAGAAAAAAGAACTTTTTATCCCAACTCTCTGCCTTCTGTCAGACAGCCAATCCTAAATCCATACCAGTAGCTCACCTCGAACACCATAGGCCCTCACCTTACTCAGCAGCCTCCCGTGTGGCACGTACTCAAAAGCCTTTTGGAAGTCTAGATAGACCACATCCACTGGGTTTCCCTGGTCTAACCTACTTGTCACCTCTTCAAAGAACTTCAACGGGTTTGTCAGGCATGACCTCCCCTTACTAAATCCATGTTGACTTGTTATAATCAGACCTTGCTCTTCCAAGAATTTAAAAACCTCATTCTTAATGATGGATTCTAGAATTTTACCAACAACCGAGGTTAGGCTAATTGGCCTATAATTTTCCATCTTTTGTCTTGAATCCTTTCTTGAACAAGGGGATTACAGCAGCGATCTTCCAATCACCTGGGACTTTCCCTGACTCCAGTGACTTTTGAAAGATCTCAACCAGCGCCTCCACTATTTCCTCAGCCACCTCCCTCAGAACTCTAGGATGTAGCCCATCGGGGCCAGGAGATTTATCAATTTTAGACCTTTTAGCTTTTCTAGCACTTTCTCTTTTTTAATGGCACTAATAGTACTTCTGGTACTAATCCACAAGCACTTAAAATAGCCTGTTTGACATGCTCATAACCTCCTGACCACTCATGAAACAGCACTGCAAATACCTTACTGGCTCTGCCTAACAGTTTAGACTGAACTAGCTTTACCCACAAGACCTCAGGCCACTCCATCTGTCTCTCCAATTTTTCAAATGAAGTACAGAGCTCCTTGAAAGTAGAGTCACAGGTAGATAGGATAGCAAAGGCGGCACTTGGTATGCATTCCTTTATTATTCAGAGTATTGAGTACAGGAGTTGGGAGGTCATGTTGCGGCTGTACAGGACATTGGTTAGGCCAACTTTGGAATACCGTGTGTAATTCTGTTCTTCTTCCTATCGGAAGGATGTTATGAAACTTGAAAGGGTTCAGAAAAGATTTACAAGGATGTTGACAGGGTTGGAGGATCTGAGCTATAGGGAGAGGCTGAACAGGCTGGGGCTGTTTTCCCTGGAGCATCAGAGGTTGAGGGGTGACCTTATAGAGGTTTACAAAATTATGAGGGGCATGGATAGGATAAATAAGCAAAGTCTTTTCACTGGATTTGGGGAGTCCAGAACTAGAAGGCATAGGTTTAGGGTGAGAGGGGAAAGATATAAAAGAGACCTTAGGGGCAACGTTTTCACACAGAGGGTGGTACATGTTTGGAATGAGCTACCAGAGGAAGTGGTGGAGACTAGCACAATTGCAACATTTAAAAGGCATCTGGAAGGGTACATGAATAGAAAGTATTTGGAGGGATATGGGCTGGGTGCTGGTTGGTGCGACTGGACTGGCATGGACGTGTTGAACCGAAGGGTTTGTTTCTATGCTGTACATCTCTATGATTCTCTGACGCTAATTGCCGAAGTTTCAAATCACTGCAGGCAGTCAGACACCGAGATAGAATTGTAAGGTCTTTTGGAGGTTCCACAGTTCGGGAGGATTGCAGGGGCTTGATGTTGTACATGGAAGTAGGGTTACAGGGACTGAAGCTGGAAACAGAGATAGAGAGAAGTGCAGGGGATTAGAGAGATATGGAGGCTAGTGGTCTCTGGTGGAAGTTCCAGGTAGAGGGATGGTTTTTGGAACTGTTGGACCTTGAAGATATAGGTAGATTTGGAGGGGCTGGGGAGATTTACAGAGGCATGGAGAAATGTAGTGACTGGAGCATACGGAGATGGTGAGGGCTGTAGGAGATGGAATAAGTTGGATGGACTGTGGAAAATTGGAAGGGTTCACGCAGACAAGGAGGATTGTAGCAGAGTGAGGAGTCTAAAGAGGTAGGGAGGGTGGAGCATTCTCAGTAATGATAGGTTTGGAGCACTGTCCAGACTGGGGGAGGTTTCAGAATGATGAAGGGGTCGAGCAAAAGGAAGTGGTCGTAAACATTATAGGAACATATACCTGTCACTTCGGTGCTGTGCCACTGCAGGTCATCAGGAGGACAGTTGTCCTCATTAAAATGTACAGATCCTCAGGGGAATGGACAGGGTGGATGCTGAAAGGATGCCCACTTCCCCTTATGGGAGAGAGACAAACAAGCAGACTCTGTTTGACAAAGGTGGAGAAGGGGGAGTTGTCTTTTTCTTCCAATGGCCCAAATCTCCTTCAGGTTTGTTCCCACACAGCTCAAAGGAATGCAGTGCGATAACAAAGAGCAAGGTCTTTTTGGAACTGCAGGAGATACAAGACCAAGGCCAGGTTGGAGGGACTGGAGGCAGTGAGAGAGAAGGGAGATGTTCAACAGCTGGAAGGGTTTCCAGGGAGTGGACACTGTCAGGACTGGGAAACATGACAGGCTCACTCATGAGAGGGAGATGACGATATGGCACAAGGTCAAACACAGCAGGAGGATCCCAAGCTCCATACCTGTCATTTATTTATGGAGTTGCTCTCACCCAGTCTGTGCCAAGCCCCACAGAGTCAAGATTAGAGTGGTGCTGGAAAAGCACAGCAGGTCAGGCAGCATCTGAGGAGCGTAAAAATTGACATTGGGCAAAACGTCGATTTTCACGCTCCTCAGATGCTGCCTGACCTGCTGTGCTTTTCCAGCACCACTTAATCGAGACTATGATCTCCAGCATTTGCAATTCTCACTTTTGCAACATACAAACAGCATGAGATTTCCCAGCTGCTGGTGCTCAGGGCCCAGTGCACTCACCCCTGAACCTGTCAGTGAGGTATTTACACAGTTATACATTCTCCAGAAACACTGTGTCCTAGCCGACATAAATGGTAAATTGACACTCAACTAAGCAAAGATTATCTGCACTCAGGTTCCCTGGTGATACAACCCTCTGAGTGATTGTCTGCAGAGATTTACAGAATCCACGAATCCCCATTGCATGGGTCAGGGTCAATGACAAAAGTTTCATTCTTTTAAAAATCACAACTCCTCAATTCCTGCATTTCACATAACTGCCATTTAAAAATATTAAAATAAAGAACATTCTAAATGAAGGCTTTAATTAAGTGAGCTGTGGTCAGTCATGTAGATCTGGAGGTTACCACATGTACAGACAGTGCTTTCTATCAGGTCAGTGTCAGGCACACAGACAGAATGAGCAAATAGATTCACATCTGAATTCACATCTCCCATCCTGGCAATCTGAAGCTGTGCTCACCCGTTCCGGTAAAGATCTCTAGAAAAAGGACATCAGAGCCAGGAGACTGGAGGTTGGCTATCGTGTTGCTACTATTTTAGAAAAGGCAGTAAAGAAAAGCCGGGAAACTAAATGCTGTTGAGCCTGACATCGGTGGGCAAGTTGCTGGAGGGAATTGTAAGGGACAGGATGTACATGTATTTGGAAAGGCAAGGACTGATTAGGGACAGTCAACATTGCTTTGTGCGTGGGAAATCATGTCTCACAAACTTGATTGAGATTTTTGAAGAAGTAACATAGAGGATTGAGGAGGGCAGAGCGGTGGATGTGATCTATATGGACTTCAGTCAGGCGTTCAACAAGGCTCGCCATGGGAGACTGGTTAGCAAGGTTAGATCTCATGGAATATAGGGAGAACTAGCCAATTAGTACAAAACTGGCTCAAAGGTAGAAGACAGAGGGTGGTGGGGGAGGGTTGGTTTTCAAACTGGAGGCCTGTGAACAGTGGATGCCACAAGGATCAGTGCTGGGTCCAATACTTTGTATTGTTTACATGAATGATTTGGATGTGAGCATGAGAGGTATAGTTTGTAAGTGTCCAGTTGGCAATAAAATTGGAGGTGTAGTCATCAGCGAAAGAGGTGACTTCCGATTACAACAGGATCTGGACCAGATGAGCCAATGGCCTGAGAAGTAGCAGATGGAGATTAATTCAGATAAATGCGAGGTGCTGTATTTTGCAAAAGCAAATCTTTGCAGGACTTATACACGTAATGGTAAGGTCTGACAAACTGTTGCTGAATATAGTAAAAATTGGAGTGCAGGTTCGTAGCTCCTTGAAAGCAGAGTCACAGGTAGGTAGGATAGTGAAGAATGCATTTGGTATGCTTTCTTTTATTGGTCAGAGTATTGAGTACAGGAGTTGGGAGGTCATGTTGTGGCTGTACAGGACATTGGTTAGGTCACTTTTGGAATATTGTGTGCAATTTTGGTGACCTTCCTATCGGAAGGATGTTGTGAAACTTGAAAAGGTTCAGAATATATTTACAAGGATGTTGCCAGGATTGGAGGGGTTGAGCTAGAGGGAGAGGCTGAATACGCTGGGGCTGTTTTTCCCTGGAGTGTCAGAGGCTGAGGGGTGACCTTATTGTGGTTTATACAATCATGAGGGGCATGGAGAGGGTAAAGAGACAAAGTCTTTATCCTTTGGTGTGGTAGTCCAGAACTGGAGGGCATAGGTTTATGTTTAGAGGGGAAAGATATAAAAAAGACATAAGGAGCATTTTTCCCCCGCAGAGGGTGCTACGTGTATGGAATGAGCTGTCAGAGGAGTGGTGGAGGCTGAAACAAAGGCATCTGATGGGTATATGAATAGGAAGGGTTTGCAAGAATATGGGCCAGGTGCTGGTAGGTGGGACGAGATTGGGTTGGCATATCTGGTCAGCATGGACGGGTTGGACCGAAGGGTCTGTTTCCATGCTGTACATCTCTATGATTCGAAGAGGGGCTGAATGGTCCAATCAAAAATTATCTGTGGTTCAAATCATAACATCCTTCAGTTTCTGTAATCCATTCTTGGTTCCATCTTGCAGGCTCTATGAATCCCGCTCCCTCTACCCTCCTACAGGACCCACGTCCCTTCCCATGTTTGCACCATCCTCCAGGTTCTGCAGCCCTTCCTACCTCTGTAAGATGGCCCGGACTCGACAACTCTTCCTTCCTCTGCAGTGTTCCCCAGAAGGGCATTTACAGAGTTAGGGAGGGATATTGGGACTGGAGGATTTTGCAGGTATTAGGAATATAGGGACTTGAGGAGGTTTCACAGTTTATGAGTGTTGCAGGGACTGGAGGAAGTTACAAAGATAGGGATGGTTTCACATTGGAGGATTCTGAAGGAGAAAAAAAAGTTTACATGGTTAAAGGCAGGATACTTAGCAGTGTGCACGAACAGAGGGTTCTTGTGTCCCTGAAGTTACCACCCCAAGTTGAGAGGGTATTAAGAAGGCATATGGTGTGTTGGCTTTCATTAGCGGGGGATTGAGTTTAAGAGATCCAGGATTTTGCTGCAGATCTATAGAGCCCCAATTACACCACACTTGGAATACTGTGAACAGTTCTGTTCACCTCATTATAGGAAGGATGTAGAAGCTTTAAAGACAGTGCAGAGGATACTTAGCAAGATGCTGTCTGCACTGGAGGGCATGCCAATTGAAGTTAGGTTGTGGAAGCTAGGGTTTTTCTGATCGTAGTGAAGAAGGAAGAATGGTGACATGATAGATGTGTGCACGGTAATGAGAGGCATCGATCACGTGGATAACCAGAGACAACTTCCCATGGCAAAATGGCTAGCACAAGGGGATTATTTTTAAGGTAATTGGCGGAAGATTTAGCTTAGATATCAGAGGTCCGTTATTTACACAGAGTGTGGTGGGTGCGTGGAATGGACTGCCAGCCGTGGTAGTTGATTCAGACACATTATAGACATCTCAGCAACTCTTCCATAGGCACAGCGATTATAGCAAAATATAGGGTATGTAGGTTAGTTTAGTCTTAAGAGTAGGATAAAAGGTCAGCACGATATCGAGGGCTGAAGGGCTTGTACTGGGCTGTCCGATTCTATGTTCTAAATAGGGAGGGTTATGAAGGCAGGAAGAGGTTTCGGAAAGCTGAAGAGGATGGGGTCTGAATGAAGAGATACAAAGAGGAGGCGTTGCTAAGGTTGTAAGAGGTAACAGAGACAGAGGGTTGTGGGGACTGGAGGTGGTTTCACAGGGAGGGAGGAGCATCGAGTCACAAGAGGTTACAGAAATGTGGAAAGCTGTAGGGCCTACAGGGGTTTCATGGAGCTAGGGACGTTGGGAGGGATGGATCAGTTTGGTAAGGATGTTGGTAGATTGGGGTGTTTTACACAGACAGGAATGTTTCAGGTGAATGGAGCTGAGTACAGAGATAAAGTGGGTTGTACTGATTGGAAAAACAAACAGACATATGGAGGGTAGTCGTGACTGAAGATGTTTATAGATACAGGAAGGCTGAGGTTCTGCAGGTTATTTAGATATGGAGGGTGTGGAATCATACAGATTTTCCATGTGATAAAGACAGCAATTTTGGTTGGAGACAGTTTCACAGATTAGGGAGCATTAGTAACCTCCTCCAGTTTGGTCAAAGTGGGAAGGGTTGTAGGGAAGGGTGATGTTTACACATGTAAGAGCTGGAGAAGATTATGGGAATGAGTAGATGGATGGAGACACTGGAGGAGCTTACATTGACAGGGTGGGTGCTGGCAATGAAAAGATATTACAGATAGAGGGTCTTGTAGGAACTGAATTGGAAGAGTCACAGGCAAAGGAATGACTTCTGCAGATTGGGAGTATTACAGGGACTGAGAGGATTGTGGGGTCTCCACAGATTGAGCACGTCTTTAAGAATAGAAGAGTTTATGTAGATACGGATAGCTTAAACCCAATGCATGCAGTCTTCATTTCAAGACCAGAGCCTTATTATCCCACATTAGCCAACGATCCCTAACCCTGCCAGCGTTTCCCTTTATCCCAATGGGGCATTCGGGTCCTGGATTCTTGAGATCACACTTTGAAAAGTCTCCCATTTGCCAGTTGTTCCTTTTCCTTCAAACAGACCCACCCGATCGATTAGAATCATAATGTGGAGGTGCCGGTGTCGGACTGGGGGTGGACAAAGTTAAAAATCACCCAACACTCGGTTCCAGTCCAACCGGTTTATTTGAAAGCACTAGCTGTCAGAGCACTGCTTCTTCATCAGGTGGTTGTGGAGCACAATGCTAAGGTACAGGATGGCAGTGTCATGGAATATAATATCAAACAAATTTAGTTTAAGCCTTTCATCTTTACAGTGATGACCAGCGCTTCCAAAGCGAGTTGGATTATAACTGGGCGTTGTGCAATTTTAAATTCACGGCATTGACGCTAGCCAGATCCTGCAGAATGGCCCCAAACCTGGCCCTGTTTCAGTTTTCCTCTTCAATTTGTGGACCTGCTGATCTTTTTCCATAAGTATATTAAAACGAAGACAGTTATGGGCACTGGACCCAAAGTGCTCTCTGAATGACACTTCACTCACTTGCCCGACCTCGTTTTCTGAGGGGAGGTCCAGTGTTGCACCTGCCTGAGTAGAGTAGGGCCCTCTGCATATTTATTTAGGAACATTCCTTGGACACATTTGAAAAATTGCCCTCCATCCAGGTCTTCTTATACTCTAGGTGGCCCAGTCAGTACAGGGAACATTAAAATCTCCAGCCTGCACTCCTCTATTATTCCTATAGTTATCTGCAATCTCTCTACACATCTGCTCCTCTGGTATCTGTTGGGTCTACAACAGTCTACAATACAGTCCCAACAAAGTGACCACCCCCTTCTTCTTTCTAACTTCTAACCATGTGGAATTTTAAATGAATATATGTTTTAAAAATTGGAATTAACAATCCATAAATAAGTATTGATAAAAATCCAAACACTTGACCTTCAGAGAAAGACAACAGTTCACTCTCACGTGGTCTGCACGACATACCCACAGCAAAGTGTTTGTCTCTCAATTACCCTGTGAAATGGGCGAGCCAGCTGCTTAGCTCAAGGGCAGCAAGGGAAGGGCAATAAAGGCTGGTCAGCCAGAGACACCCGCATCCCACACCTGATTTTTTAAAAAATCCATTCAGATTGGTCCCAGCACAGTTCCAGTGGAACAATGTCTGGCCAATCACGTTGGTAGATTTATGGACAGGGCTTTAAACTGACAGAGAGGATGCAGGGACAGGCTTCAGGTGAAAGGAGCTTTCCAAATCCAAAGAGAAAACGTGAACCATCAGAGCAGCACGGGGAATGTGACCGAAGACAACAGAAAGGAACAGGATGGGACAAAGTTTAACTAAAACTGTAGATCAGCAAATCCATTTGTGACAGGAAATTGTGGGAACGAGTAAATTATGTTTTTTATTAATGGACAATGTCTCTGCAACAAGGTAGATGGATTTGTGACACAGAGATAAAAGGGATTTAGACACCAGGGAGAACAAAAGGTGGAACATAAATATTCAATGGTTCACAACCTTGTGCAAACTCAGGCAAAATGGGCAACGCTAACAATGATGTGTAAGAAAGGCATTACAGAGAAACCATTTGGCATCAGATCATGGAGTAGAGTCAGTCTGAATGTAAATTCTGGCTACTACTTGCCAAAGACACAAGCAGCAGAACAGTTTTATGCACCGAACAGCATTTCATGGCTCATCACTGCAATAAATAGGAATTCATTGGAATTTTTAATAAAGGCATGGTGAACATTTAGTGAAAGGTCAATATTCACAAAGTCTGGGACAATCACACTGACAACTGTGATATTGGAAGAGGAGTTCAGAAAATTTTTTTCAGTGTTTCTTAGAATAACACATTGTGCAACTGGCGAGGGACGTAACTGTCTCAGAGCGACTGTTGTGTGATAAAACTTAGTGAATGAGTAATGTCACCTGGAGAGATCCTCTGGGAAATTGTGATAAAGTTCAGTTTAAAGAACTATAAAGTTTTAAAGTGAAACACAGAAAGGACAAGCTACAACTAGAAACAAAAATAGCCAATTACATGAGCTTGATGGAGAACTGACCAAGATAAACAGGCTGAACAGACTGAAATATGTGCCTGTAAATGAACAGTGGAAAACATTTGAAGGAGCTGTGTAAAATACTCAACAAAAGGACATTCCACTGAAACAGACAAAAACTCAGCAAGAAATCCCCACCGGTCCCTCACTCAGGACAAAATGGATCATATTAGATTATTAGGCTGAGAAGATCACCGGGCTTCCTGAAGTAGGGCTAATGCCCGAAACGTCGATTCTCCTGTTCCCTAGATGCTGCCTGACCTGCTGCGCTTTTCCAGCAACACATTTCCATCACCTGAGAAGATCACCACAAAGTACTTAAAATCCTGAAGTAAGAGAGAGTTTTAGAGTAAGTTTTAAAGGGATTGCAATGGGTCTGCTAGCAGGAGGAGGGCAATGGGAAGGGAAATCGTTGTCAAGGTTTATTGACACAATACGAACATGGAGACGTGAAGGTGCTGGAGGTGGTGAGAGTGTTACAGAGAGGGGCCAGGGCCTGAATGGTGTTACAAAGCCAGTATGAATTGCTGCAGTTGGAGGGGTTTGCAGAGGTAGGGAGAGACATATGTATTTTTATTGATTCATTCATGGGATGTGGGTGTCACTGCCTAGACCAGCATTCTTTGACCCCATGCTAATTACCCAGAGACTGCTGGGGCCCTGGTGGATATATTTAATACTTTGCTGGCCACAGGTGAAATGCTGAATGACTGGAGGATCGCTAATGTGGTTCCTTTGTTCAAGAAGGGCAGCAGGGGTAGGCCAGGTAATTACAGAGCAGATAGTCTGACAGCAGGGGGAGGGAAATTATTGGAAACAATTGTGAGGATAAACCGACACTTAAAGGTAAGGATCAACTCGGTTTAGTCATCACGGATTTGGCAGAGGAAGATACTGTCTGAGGAATTCAGTTCAGTTTTTTTTGAAATGGTGCTTAAGTATATTGATGAGGGCAGTGCAGATCATGTGGTTTACATGGGCTTGACTAAGTCCTTAAACAAGATCCAACATGGAAGGCTGGTCCAAAAGGACTGGATGACAAGGCAAGTTGGCAAATTGGATGCAAAATTGGTGGATAGAATACTTTCACCAGCGGGTGTACCACAGGGATCTGTGCAGGAACCAGAGAACATTAATAACTCGGATGTGAAAGCAGAAGGTATCGTTAGTCGGTTTGCGGATGACATGAAAGGTGAGGGTGTAGTCCACAGTGAGGGGGATGGTCTCAGGCTACAGTCTGATGTCGATTGGATGATAATCTAAGCAAAGTTTAGGTCTGATCGAAGTGAGGTAACACTCTGTGGGAGGTACGATAAGCGAAAGACAGACATAATGAATGGTAGGACCTTGCGGAGTACTGAGGAATACAGGAACCTTGGTGGACAAGTCCATAGATCCCTGAAGGTGTCAGCACAGGGAGACAGGGAAAGGCACCTCAACTGAGACCGGGAGAGGGACCCATATCCTGGTGGGGTGAATTGCGAGAGATGCTTGAGAGGATATAACCGAGTCTGGCAGGGTGTTGGACCTTAAATAAACATAGGCCAGAAAGAAGATTGAGGCTGGTACATGAGTTAAAGACAGCAATTTCAGCAGACAAGGCAGGCAAGAACATAGCAGGGAATGGAGGAAAACTGATGATTAAACTGCATTTATTTCAATGCAAGGGGCCTGACAGCTAAGGAAGATGAACTAAAGGCATGGATTGGAACATGGGACTGGGATATTATAGCTATTACAGAAACACAGCTGAGGGAGGGGCAGGACTGGCAGTTCATTGTTTCAAGGTAGAGATGCTACAGGAAGGGGAGGCAAGAGAGGACGTGTGGTGGTGGGTTTTGATTGCATGAATCATCACAGCAGTACTTAGAGAGGATATTCCTGTGGGATCGTCCACTGAAGCTATGTTAGTGGAACTGAGAAATAAGAATGGGTCATCATCTTGATACGATCAACTGCTGACCCCGAATAATCTGTGGCAGACTGAGGAACAAATATGTCAGGACATCTTAAATATCAACCATAATAATAAGGCTGTTATGGTACGGATTTTGAACTTTCCAAACCTCGACTGGGACAGCCAGTGTTCAGGGTTTGTAAGGGAGAAAATTGGTAATTTTATTCCAGAAAACTCCCAATCAATATGTAAATGGCCTGAAAAGAGAAAGGGGCAAAACCTGACCTCCACTTGGGAATTAAGGTAGGGAAAGGGACTGAGGTGTTAGTGGGAAAGCATTTTGCCAAAGTGACCACAGTTGTAGTAGTTTGAAAATAGCTTTGGAAAAGGACAGGCCTGGTCCACAGGTTCAAGTTATAAAATGGGGCCTGACCAATCTTGATCGTATTAGCCAGGAACTTTCAAAATGTGATTGGGGAAGGGAATTATTTACAGGAAAAGGGTAGTTTGGCAAGTGAGAATATTTTAAAAGTGAGATAAACTGATCGATCACCACCAGCATGTTCCTGTTTGTGTGCAGGTCAGCGCTGACAACATTCGGAAACACTGGCTGTCTATTGAGGGTCTGGTCAAGGAAAAGGGGGCACATGTCAGGTATAGTCAGCTGCATCAAGGGAATCCCTGAGGGTATACAGGGGCTGTAGGAATACACTTTGAGTAGAAAACAGGAATGGAGAAAGGCTAAATGAAATAGCCTCAGCAGAGAAGGAAAGGGGAATCCAAAAGTGATTGTATCAGTATATTAAGAGTGCACAAGTAACTCAGGACACATAGTGTCCATTAAAGATCAATGAGGCCATCGATCTGTGGAACTGCAGGATATTTGCTAAGATCCAAAACAATTTTTTCACTCCAGAACTTACTGTGGAGAAAGACTGGGGAACTCAGGGAACAAGAGTAATACATTAGACCACAATTGGAGTTCTCTGCAATTCCAGTCTCTCTGCTACAGGAAGGATGTTGTGAAACTTGAAAGGGCTCAGAAAAGATTAACAGGATATTGTCTGGTTGTTGCTGAATAAGCTGGGGTTACTGTCACTGGAGAATCGGAGACTGAGGGATGTCCTTACAGAGGTTTATATGAACATGAGCGGTATGGATTGGGTAAGCATTCAAGGTCTTTTCCCAGAAGTTGGGGAGTCCAAAACTAGAGGGCATAGGTTTAAGGTTAGAGGTGAATGGTTTACAGAGGGACTGAAGGGACAGCTTCTTTACACACATGGTGATGTGTGTATGGAATGAGCTGAGAGAGAAAGTAATGGAGACTGATACAATTACAACATTAAAAAGGTGTCTGGATGGGCATCTGAATAGTTATGGTGTAGACGTATATGGGCCAAATGCTGGAAAAGGGAATGGGATTTATTTAGATCTTCTGGTAAGCCTGGACGAGTTGAGGACCGAAGGGTCTGTTTCTATGCTGTATATCTCTATGACTTGAAAAGAGTGCATGTTATAGAAGAGGTGGTGATGGAGGTTTTAAAACTCGAAGCTATGGCAAGTCCCAGAACCTGATTAAGTGTACCACAGGACACTGTGGGATGTTAGGGAAGAAATTGTGGAGCCCCTAGCAAAGGTATGTGTACTACTGACAGCCATGTGTGATGGGCTGGCAGGCTGGAGGGTGGCATCATGGACAGTGAAGGAGGTTTTCTGAGATTACAAAGGGATCTTGATGAAGTGAGTGAATGGGCTGAAAAAGTGGAGATGGAATTCAATCTGAATAAATACGAGATAATGCATTTTGTACAACAAACGAGGGTAGAGCTTATACAATTAATGTTAAGGCTTCAGTTAGTGTTTTAGAGCAGAGGGACCTCTGGGTTCAGCTACATAAATCTTGAAGCTTGCAATCACAGGATGGATAAGACAGTGCTTGGCATGCCTGACTATTGCTCAGTCCATTGAGTGGAGGATTTGGGACGTCATGTTGAGATTGCGCAGACATTTGTGAGGAGAAAGTGAGGTCTGCAGATGCTGGAGATCAGAGCTGAAAATGTGTTGCTGGAACAGCGCAGCAGGTCAGGCAGCATCCAGGGAACAGGAGAATCGACGTTTCGGGCATAAGCCCTTCTTCAGGAATGAGGAAAGAGACATTTGGGAGGCCTGTTCTGCAATACTCTGTCCAGTTCTGGTCACCCAGTTAACAGGGAGGATATTATTAAGCTGCAGGGCATTCAGAAGAGATTTACCAGGATATTGCTGGGTATGGAAAGCTTGAGTTCTGAAAAATGGCTGGGTCGGCTGAGTCTTTTTTCACTGGAGCCTGGAGGTTGAGACATGATGCTATAAAGATTTATGAAAAAAAATGAGATATATAGGTCGATTTCATGGTAGTTGCCTTTTCCCCAGGATGGGGGAGTCTCAAGAGGCGGGGTCACATTTTTAAGGTTAGAGGAGAGAGATGTTCAAAAAAAGATATGGGGCAATTTATTACACAGAGGGTGGTTTGAGTGTGGAATGAACTTCCTGAGAAAGGGGTTGATGTGGGTACAATTACAACATTTAAAAGATATTTGGATAAACAGGTGAATAGGGAAGGGTTGGAGTGATATGGACCATCTTCAGATAGCTGGGAAGAGTTTAGTTTTAGATTATAGTGGGTATCAACTGAAGGGTCAGTTTCCATGCTGTATGGCTCTATGACAAGAATATGGTTTTATTCCATTATTGAAGAAAGGATCAGGGCTGGGTCCGCTGATGTGCATCATCTACATAAACGATTTGGTTCAAAATATAGGAGTGATTGTGCGAACGTTTGTTGATGATCAAATGAATGGTGTAGTGGGCAGTAAATACGGTTATCAAAGGGGATCGTGACCAACTGGGCCAGTGGACCAAGGAATGAAAGATGGAGTTTAATTCAGCCGTTGGATTTTGTTAAGACAAACCATGGACGACTAATACAGTTAATGGAAGGGCTCTGGGCAGTATTGTCCAACAGAGAGAGAGCAAGAGGTGCAGTTACATTGTTCCTTGGAAGTGGCATACCAGGTGGACAGGGTGGGGAAAGCGACATTTGGCACATTTGCCAACATTGGCCAGCACTTTGTTACATACATTAGGTATATTTGTAACATTGTCCTAAATATTTCCCTTGGGCAGAGGAGGCCACGGGGTGACCTTATAAAGTTTTACAAAACCATGCGGGGCCTAAGAATGGTGAATATCCAAGGGTAGGTGATTCCAAAACTAGAGGGTATAAACGGGAGGTGAGAGACCAAGGATTTAAAGAGGGAGCTGAGGGGGAACATTATCTCCACAGGATGGTGCATAGATGGAACAGACTGCCTCAGGCACATGGGAGAAACAAGAACAATTACAACATGGAAAAGACATTTGGGCAGGTACATGGAGGGGAGAAGGTTTGAAGAGCTAAGGGCCAAACGCAGGCAAATGAGACTCGTTCAGTTTAGGTAACATGGGCAGCATTGAGGAGTTGGACCACAGGTTCTGTTTCCATGCTGTATCACTCTGTATCCAGTTAAAGAGGATTACAGTACCGAAATAAGGCATGGTGTAGACACTGAAGCAATTTACAGCGATAGGGATGGTAATCTGGAGTGCAGTACATCTCAAATATGTGGAGGGACTAATCGGGAATGGAGTAGGTTACAGGGACAACTACTGTTATAGGAGTTAAAGATGACTGAAGACACTGGTGCACAAGCCATGCCATAGGTACAGTGTTGCAGAGTAGTGAGTCTTAGTACAGTGTTGGAGAGAGAACACAGAACAGAAAGATCCCAGGCAGCATTCCCAAGCTCTCGTCGGAGGCCTGCTTTAACCTCTGTTGTCCTGATGGTCACGAAGACAGCGCAGGCCTGGATTGATAACTCTGAACTCTCGATGCTGTCGCAGTGCAACATAGGTTAAAGTAGATGTGGTGATTGAGTCTGGGGTGTGCCTATACTGTGCTCCCCTCCAGCACTGTATCTATATCATGTCTTGTTAGCCGATTCTTGGAGCCCACTCATTGCTCCCTGCTCTGTGCACTGTGAGTGATCTTACCACACTGCAGGATTTATTGAAGGCTCAAGAACCCCCTTCCCTTTGTCTCTCTGGCTGACCAACCATCTTCAATGGGGTGTTGGATGAGACGTCCGGCAGTTGGGAAATCTATTCGGTCAAGAACTTCCTGAGTACCTAGAGGAGACAGAGAGATAGACAGAATTGGAAATTAGACTGATGCAGCGAGAGTTACACATGGAGAATGGAAATAAGCCCCACAGAGATCTGGAAAATTCCAAACTCCATCCCTGGCCTAGCTGTTGTGTATCTTGAGAGTGGAGAATTCTGTTGGCTCAGGAACTGGAGTAACTGCAAGAGCGGGAGGCAGCAATTAGACCCACACAGTGAGGGATACCACACAGAAGGAGACTGAGTGATATCACCAGAGTTCTGGAAGACTTCAGGATCACACAGTCATGTTAGAAGAATGGGTTTAGCTTCACGTATCAGTGGTCAGGGATGAGCAACCAGTGAGCAGGTGAAGTGATGGCCTTGTAACATTATTGTTAGGGCATTTATCCAAAACCTCAGCTAATGTTCAGGGGAGGCAGGTTTGAATCCCATCATAAGATATGGTGGAATTTAAAACCAATAATTTTAAAAATAGCAATTAACAATCCATAAACAAATATGAAACCATTGCTGATGTACAAAAATCCCAATCCCTTAGATTAGATTCCATACAGTGTGGAAACAGGCCTTTCGGCCCAATCAGTCCATGCCAACACTCCGAAGAGTAACCCACTCAGACCCATCTCCCTCAGCCTAATACACCTAACATGATGAGCAAATTAGCATGGCCAATTCGCCTGACCTGCGCGTCTTTGGACTGTGGGAGGAAACCGGAGCATCCGGAAGCAATTCACGCAAACACGGGGAGAATATGCAAACTCCACACAGTCACCCGCGGCTGGAATCGAACCTGGAACCCTGGTGCTGTGAGGCAGGAGTGCTAATCACTGAGCCCACTTGCCGTTTCGACAACGAGATCTGATCATGCTCACGTGGTCTTCATGACATACCCACAGCAAAGTGTTTGCATTTCAATTGCCCTCTGAAATGGCCGAGCAAGCTACTCAGCTCGTGGGCAGCTAGGGATGGGCAAGAAAGGCTGGTCAGCCAGAGACACCCACATCCCCTACCTGTTTTTTAAAAAAATAATCCATTAGGATGGTCCCACTGGAACTGTGCTGGGACCAGTGTCCTGGCCAATCATGTCAGTTGGTTTAAGGACAGGGCTTTAAACTGACAGAGAGGATGCAGGGACAGGGTCCAGGTGAAAGGAGCTTTCCAAATCCAAAGAGAAAAGGTGGAGCATCGGAACAGCATGGGAATGTGACTGAAGACAAGCAAGAAGGAACAGAATGGGACAGCGATTAACTAAAACTGTACATCAGGGAATAGGTTTGTGACAGGAAATTGTGGGAAAGAGTAAATTATGGGTTTTCTTTGAATGGACGAAGTCTGATCAATAAGACAGATGGATTTCTGACACAGAGATAGAAGAAATTTAGACACCAGAGAGATGTGGTTACAGGGTGAACAAAAGATGGACATAAATATTCAATGGTTCACAACCTTGCAGAAACTCAGGCAAAATGGGCAACGCTAACAATGATGGGTAACAAAGGCATTACAGAGAAAGCATTTGGCATCAGATCATGAAGTAGAGTCAGTCTGAATGTAAATTCTGGCTACTACTTGCCAAGGACACAAGCAACAGAACAGTTTTAACCACTGAACAGCATTCCATTGCTCATCACTGCATTAAACAGGAACTCATTGGAATGTTTTGACAAACACATGGTGACAATTTTGGAAAACTTCAATATTTGTATAATCTGGGACAATCACACGGTCAACAGTGATATTGGAAGAGGAGTTCGGAGAATGTTTTTTTCAGTGTTTCTTTGAAAAACACATTGTGCAACTGGCAAGGGACATAACTATCGCAGAGCGACCGTTGTGTGATGAAACTTAGTGAATGAGTAATGTCACCTGGAGAGATCCTCTGGGAAATTGTGATAAAGTGCAGTTTTTGAAGAAATATAAAGTTTTAAAGTGAATCACAGAAAGGACAAGCTACAACTAGAAACAAAAATGCAAATTACATGGGTTTGAGAGGAGAACTGACCAAGGTAAACAGGCTAAACAGACTGAAACATATGTCTGTAAATGAAAAGTGGGAACCATTTGAAGGAACAGTGTAAAACACTCAACAAAAGAACACTCCATTGAAACAGTAAACACCTCAGCAAGAAATTCCCACTTATCCCTCACTCAGGACAAAAGGCTAGATTATAAGGCTGAGAAGATCACCAAAAAGTACTTAAAATCCTGAAAGTGTGCTTTAGGAGTAAATGTTAATGTATTGGAATGGGTCTGCTCCCAGGAGGAGGGCAGAGGGAAGGGGAATCATTGTCAGGGTTTATAGACACGTTAGGAACTGGGAGAGGTGAAGGTGCTGGAGGTGGTGAGAGTGTTACAGAGAGTGGTCAGGGTCTGAATGGTGTTACAAAGCCAGTACGGATTGCTGCAGCTGGAGGGGTTGCAGAGGTAGGGAAGAACATATTTCGTTTTACTTATTTATTCATGGGATGTGGGTGTTACTGCCTGAACTAACATTTTTTGACCACACTGGTAATTACCCAGAGGGTAGCTCGGAGTCAGCCATATTGCTGTGGGTCTGGAGTCACATGTCAGCCAGACCAGGTTAGAATATTTGGTGTCCTTCCCGAAAGGAGGTTAGTGAACTAGATGAGTTCTTCCTACTGATCAACAATGTTTTAATGGTGGCCCCACCAATGTCTTTTACAGCCACAACATGACATCCCAACTCTTACTCTCAATGCTCTCCCCAATGAAGGTAACCATCCCAAACACCTGCTTCACCAGCCTGTCTACCTGTGACACCACTTTCAAAGAACTGTGTACGTGGGTCACTGGGTCACTGACTGACAACACTACCCAGGGCCCGAACATTAACTGTACAAGTAACACCCTGGTTTGTTTCACCAAAATGGCACACTTCACATTTATCTAATTAAACTCCATCTGCTATTCTTCAGCCCACTATCCCAGCAGTACTGTTCATCCTGTTGTATCATATGTAATTTTCTCCACTAACCACTTTACCACCAATGTCAGTGTCACCCAAAAACCTTACTTACCAGGAAACCAATATTCCCATCCAAACCATTTATCCAAATGGCAAACAACAGTGGGCCCACTACACCGCTGGTCACATGCCTGCAGTCAGAAAAACATGTCTTGCACCACCCTCTAGCTCCTACCATCAAGCAACTTTTGTATCCAGTTCACGAGCTCCTCCTGAATGCCATATTCTTTTTTGCACTGATCTGAGCTTATTACCCAGTTTACCACACAGAACAGTTCCGCCCAAAACCCTTCGGACATTTCATGCAAACCTTTATTCCAACTGTAAGATCAAACTAACCTACATTCCCTTCATTTTACTATTATCCATGTGTCTGTCCAAGAGTCTAGTAAATGTCCCGGATGTGTCTAATTTTACTACCACCATTGGCAGTGCATTCCAACCACCTACCATTCTCTACCCTCGGATCCATCCTCCATTCACCTTAAAATTACACCCCCTTGTAATAGCCATTTATGCCATAGGAGGAAAAGTCTCTGACTATTCACTCACTCTGTGCCTCTTATCATCTTGTTCACCTCTACCAAGTTGCCCCGCCCCCTTCGTCACTCCAATGAGAAAAGCCTTTGCTCCCTCAACCTTTCTTCATAAGAAATGCTCTCCATTCCAGGCAGCATCCTGGTAAATTTCCTGTGTACACTCTCTAAAACGTGCACATCCTTCCTGTAAAGATGGGACGAGAACTGAACACGATATTCCAAGTGTGGTCTCACCAGGACGCTATAAAGATGCAGTTAAACCTCACGGCTCTTAAAATCGATCCCCTTGCTAAGGAAAGCCAACACAACATATGCCTTTTTAACAACCCTATCAACGTGTGTGGTGATTTTGAGGGATCTATGGACACGGACCCCATGATCTCTGTTTCTCTACACTGCCAAGTATTCTGCCTTTCACCCTGTATTCTGTATTCAAATTCGACCTTCCAGAATGAATCACTTCACTCTTTTCCAGATTGAACTCCATCTGTCACGTCCTGCCAGCTCTGCGTCCTGTCAATGTTCCATTGCAACCTACAACAGCCCTCCACATTCCCCACCACGCCACCAACCTTCATGTGATTGGCAAACTTACAAACCCACTCTCCAACATCCACATGCACATTATTTTTAAAATAAATCACAAAGAGCAGAGTCCCAGAGCCGACTGTTACAGAAAACCACTGGTCACTGAGCTCCAGGCTCAATACTCTCCATCTGCTGCCATACCCTGTCTATTCTGGGGTATCCAATCCTGTATCCAGACAGACAGATTCCCCTGTAACCAAAATCATCCTTCATTTCTGAATGAGCCATCAACGTATTCTGTCATATCCTCAAAGAATGCAATAAGGTTTGTGAGGCATGACCTGACCCCTCACAAACCCGTGCTGACTGTCTCTAATGTAACTATGGTTTCCCAAATAGTCATACACCCTGTCTTTAGAACCCTCGCCAATACTCTGCACACCACAGACATTCGACCAAATCTGTAATTCACAGAATTCTACCTCCGTAACATGGCCCGGACTCTGCAAATCTTCCCTCCTCTGCCATGTTCCCCAGAAGGGCACTGGAGGGTGGTGGGGATTACAGAGATAGAGAGGGATATCAGGACAGGAGGATTTTGTAGACATTAGGAGGGTTGCAGAGCCAAAAGGTGGCTTCAGTAATTGTGAGGTTTCATGGTGACGAAGGCATTTGAGGAGGGAGGGAGGGAGGATTGTAGTGAAATGAAAGGTTTCACAGTTTAGTTGTTTTGTTAGGACTGCGAGTTGTTACTAAGTTGCGGAGGGTTTAAGCACTGGTGGATATTACATAAACATGTTGTTTTGGTTGCAATGCAGGAAGAGGATTCAGGAAACTGGAGAGTATGGGGTCTGAACAAGGTTACACAGAGAAGAAGGACCATAGACCCACAGGAGGTTACAGAAATGTGGACAGCTATAGGGCCTGCAGAAGTTCATGGAGTTGGGAATGTTGGGAGGGATGGAGAAGCTTACAGGGATAAGGATGATTGTAGGACAGGGCTGGATCACCGCAGGGAGTGTTTTAGGGAGCTGAGCAGATTACAGAGATAAAGATGTTTGTATCGACTGGAAGAACAAACAGAGATATGCTGGGTAGTCGTGACTGGAGATGTTAATAGATGTAGGGAAGGCTTAGGTTCTAGGGGTTATGCAGGTTGTAGAATCTGGATTTTGTTTCAGAGATTGGGATAGCAATTTTGGTCAGAGACAGTTTCACAGGTAAGGGAGCATAGCACAAACAGGAGGAAGTTGTAGGGGAGGGTAACGTTTAAACAGATAGTTGGGTAAGAGCTGGACAAGGTTATGGAGATGGGTAGATGGTGGAGACACAGGAGGAACTTACATTGACATGGGGGTGATAGCGACAGGTGGCTGTTAAATAGATAGTGGGTTTTGTAGGGACTGGATTGGGAGAGGCACAGGCATGGAGTGAGTTCGACAGATCAGGAGTACTGCAGGGACCTGAGAGGATTACACTGATAGGGATGGTAGTCGGGTCTCCACAGACTGTTGGTGTTTAGGGACTGGAAGAGGTTTGGTAGATAGGGAGGGCTGTAAGAGCTGCAGGAGCTTATGGAGAGTTAAAGAGTAGGAGCAGTTCACAGAGGGAGGGTTCTCCGACAGGAGTAGCTTACAGATAGTGAGGGGTATGTGGCCTGAGGAAGTTAAAGAGAGGGGGGTTTTCGGGTCTGGAAGAGGTTACACTGACAGGGACCGTTGAAGAGACTGTAGCAAAAATGCATGGAGAAGGTTACACAGAGAGGGAGGTGAGTTGGGACTGAAGGTGAATACACAGACATGGAGGGTTGTATTGTTAGACCGAGCTGAGAGGGACAGGGACTGGTGTAGGGATTTACACAGATAGAGAAGGTTGTGTTTTTGGAGAAGGTTACACTGATACAGACAGTGTTAGGGAGTGTTTAGTGGACTACAGAGGAGCTCAGAGAGAATGTATTATGGGGAGTGGAGGAGATTACAGACACAGAGATGGCTGTCGGGTTGAAAAGAGCTTCTACAGATCCTCAGTGCTGTAAAGCTGGAGGGAGGTTATAACAGTGAGTGTTGCCAAGAGTTAATTACTTCACTGATATAGAGCAGGTCTCAGCACGTAACTGTCAAAGGGAAGTTGAGACAGTCCAGTTGGGTTTTCAGAGATACAAATATTTATGGGAGTTTCAAGAGGAAAAATGATTGGGAGTGCTGTACCAAATGGTAATAGTTATAGGGAGGGTTCCAAACGCAGGAAGAGGTGACAGACATATCGATCTTTGCAAGGACTGGAGAAGGTTACATCGCCAAGGAGTGTTTTAGAGTCTGGAGGAGATTACATTGTTAAGGAGAATATTGGGGATAAGGCAAGGTGTAGGAGACGGGGATGGTTGACAGGGCTGGACAATAACCTGAATAGAATCGCCATCGTGTGGAACCAGGCCATTCGGCCCAACCAGTACATTGCAAAACTCTGAAGAGCATCCTACCCAGACCCACCCCTCTACCTATACATTAAACCCTGCATTTCTCGTGGTGAACTTACTTCAACCACACATTCCTGAATACTACAGTCAATTTATGATCGCCAATCCTCTGATGGTGCAAATATTGGACACACACACACACACACACACACAGCAAGGCAGCGACACACAAACACACACGGTGAGGGAGATACACGCAGACACACAGCGAGGGAGGGACATGCACACACACACACAGTGAGGGGGATACACGCAGACACACAGCAAGGGAAGGACATGCGCACACACACACAGTAAGGGAGATACACGCAGACACACAGCAAGGGAAGGACATGCGCACACACACACACAGTGAGGGGGATACACGCAGATACACAGTGAGGGAAGGACATGAACACACACAGTAAGTGGGATACACGCAGACACACAGCGAGGGAGGGACATGCACACGCACACACACACACACACACACACACAGAGTGAGGGGGATACACGCAGATACACAGCGAGGGTAGGACATGCGCACACACACACAGTGAGGGGGATACACACAGACACACAGCGAGGGAAGGACATGAACACACACACACAGTAAGGGGGATACACGCAGACACACAGCGAGGGAGGGACATGCACATGCACACACACACAGTGAGGGGGATACACGCAGACACACAGTGAGGGAAGGACATGAACACACACACAGTAAGGGGGATATACGCAGACACACAGCGAGGGAAGGACATGCACACACACACACACACACACACACACACACACACACACACACACACACACAGCAAGGCAGCGACACGCAAACACACACAGTGAGGGAGATACACGCAGACACACAGCGAGGAAAGGACATGCACCAACACACACAGTGAGGGGGATACACGCAGACACACAGCGAGGAAAGGACATGCACCAACACACACAGTGAGGGGGATACACGCAGACACACAGCGAGGAAAGGACATGCACCAACACACACACACACAGTGCGGGAGATACCCGCAGACACACAGCGAGGGAAGGACATGCACACACACACACAGTGAGGGGGATACACGCAGACACACAGCGAGGGAAGGACACGCACACACACAGTAAGGGGGATACACGCAGACACACAGCAAGGGAAGGACATGAACACACACACAGTGAGGGGGATACCCGCAGACACACAGCGAGGGAGGGACATGCACACACACACAGTGAGGGGGATACCCACAGACACACAGCGAGGGAGGGACATGCACACACACAGTAAGGGGGATACACGCAGACACACAGCGAGGGAGGGACATGCACACACACACACAGTGAGGGGGATACACGCAGACACACAGCGAGGGAGGGACACACACACAAATCAAGGGAGGGACTTACACAGCGAGGAAGGGACACACGCACACACAGCGAGGAGAACACGCACTCACACAGCGAGGGAGGGACACGCACACACTGTGGGAGTGACACGCATACAGACACACACACAGCGATGGAAGGACACTAACATACACTGTAAAAGGGTCAAACATACTCACAGCAAGAGGGGACATGCACACACAGCGAGAGATGGACACGCGCATGCTCAAGCACAGACACAAAGCCAGGGAGGGACATGGACACACGCGGACACACGCAAACACACACACACACACACACAGCAAGGGAAGGACACTCACATACACTGCAAGAGGGACACGTACACACAGCGAGGGAAGAACACGTACATGCGCAAGCACAAAATTACAGACACACAGTGAGAAAAGGGCACGCACACACACAGCCAGTGAGGGACATGGACACACACAAACACAGACACACACACAGCAAGAGAGGGACACGCGCACACACAGTGAGGGAGGGCCACACACACACACATGCACAGTAAGACACACACACACACACACACACACACACAGCAAGGGGGTAATTCACACATACACAGCGAGGGAAGAACACGCACGCACACACAGACAGCGAGGGAGGGAACACACACACATACACAGCAAGGGAGGGACACACATGCACACACAGAGCGAGGGAGGGATACACACACACCGACAGCGAGGGAGGGACACGCACACAGTGAGGGAGTGACACGTGCATGAGGAAGCACACAAACACAGACACACACAGCGAGAGAGGGACACACACACACATACAGCCAGGGAGGGACATGCATGCACAGCGAGGGAGGGAAACACACAAACACACACACAGAGCAAGAAAAGGACACGCGCACACACAGCGACGGGGGAGGCACATGCTCACACAACGAGGGAGGGCCATACACACGCACACCAAGAGGGAAACACACACACACAGCAAGGGGGGGAACTCACACACACACAGCGAGGGAGGGACACACACATACACAGCGAGGGAGGGACACACACACACACACACAGCGAGGGAGGGACACACACACGCACACAGCGAGGGAGGGACACACACACACACAGCGAGGGAGGGACACACACATACACAGCGAGGGAGGGACACACACACACACAGCGAGGGAGGGACACACACACACACAGCGAGGGAGGGACACACACACACACAGCGAGGGAGGGACGGACACACACACACAGCGAGGGAGGGACACACACACACAGCGAGGGAGGGACACACACACACAGCGAGGGAGGGACACACACACACAGCGAGGGAGGGACACACACACACAGCGAGGGAGGGACACACACACACAGCGAGGGAGGGACACACACACACACAGCGAGGGAGGGACACACACACACACACACACACAGCGAGGGAGGGACACACACACACACACACACAGCGAGGGAGGGACACACACACACACAGCGAGGGAGGGACACACACACACAGCGAGGGAGGGACACACACACACACAGCGAGGGAGGGACACACACACACACAGCGAGCGAGGGAGGGACACACACGCAACGAGGGAGGGACACACACGCAACGAGGGAGGGACACACACACACACAGCGAGGGAGGGACACACACACACACAGCGAGGGAGGGACACACACACACACAGCGAGGGAGGGACACACACACAGCGAGGGAGGGACACACACATACACAGCGAGGGAGGGACACACACACACACAGCGAGGGAGGGACACACACACACACAGCGAGGGAGGGACACACACACACACACAGCGAGGGAGGGACACACACACACACACACACAGCGAGGGAGGGACGGACACACACACACAGCGAGGGAGGGATACACACACACAGCGAGGGAGGGACACACACACACAGCGAGGGAGGGACACACACACACAGCGAGGGAGGGACACACACACACAGCGAGGGAGGGACACACACACACACAGCGAGGGAGGGACACACACACACAGCGAGGGAGGGACACACACACACACAGCGAGGGAGGGACACACACACACAGCGAGGGAGGGACACACACACACACACACACACACACAGCGAGGGAGGGACACACACACACACAGCGAGGGAGGGACACACACACACACACAGCGAGGGAGGGACACACACACACACACAGCGAGGGAGGGACACACACACACACAGCGAGGGAGGGACACACACACACACACACACACACAGCGAGGGAGGGACACACACACACACAGCGAGGGAGGGACACACACACACACACAGCGAGGGAGGGACACACACACACACACAGCGAGGGAGGGACACACACACACACACAGCGAGGGAGGGACACACACACACACAGCGAGCGAGGGAGGGACACACACGCAACGAGGGAGGGACACACACGCAACGAGGGAGGGACACACACGCAACGAGGGAGGGACACACACGCAACGAGGGAGGGACACACACGCAACGAGGGAGGGACACACACAGACACAGCGAGGGAAGGACATGCACGCGCACATACACAGAGAGCGAGGACCACACACACAACGAGGGAGGGCCATACACACGCACACCAAGAGGGAAACACACACACACAGCAAGGGGGGGAACTCACACACACACAGCGAGGGAGGGACACACACATACACAGCGAGGGAGGGACACACACACACACAGCGAGGGAGGGACACACACATACACAGCGAGGGAGGGACACACACACACACAGCGAGGGAGGGACACACACACACACACAGCGAGGGAGGGACACACACATACACAGCGAGGGAGGGACACACACACACACAGCGAGGGAGGGACACACACACACACAGCGAGGGAGGGACACACACACACACAGCGAGGGAGGGACACACACACACACACAGCGAGGGAGGGACACACACACACAGCGAGGGAGGGACACACACACACACACACACACAGCGAGGGAGGGACACACACACACACAGCGAGGGAGGGACACACACACACAGCGAGGGAGGGACACACACACACACAGCGAGGGAGGGAGGGACACACACACAGCGAGGGAGGGAGGGACACACACACAGCGAGGGAGGGAGGGACACACACACACACAGCGAGGGAGGGACACACACACACAGCGAGGGAGGGACACACACACACACACAGCGAGGGAGGGACACACACACACACACAGCGAGGGAGGGACACACACACACACAGCGAGGGAGGGACACACACACACACACAGCGAGGGAGGGACACACACACACACAGCGAGGGAGGGACACACACACACACAGCGAGCGAGGGAGGGACACACACGCAACGAGGGAGGGACACACACATACACAGCGAGGGAGGGACACACACACACACAGCGAGGGAGGGACACACACACACAGCGAGGGAGGGACACACACATACACAGCGAGGGAGGGACACACACACACACAGCGAGGGAGGGACACACGCACACACAGCGAGGGAGGGACGGACACACACACACAGCGAGGGAGGGATACACACACACAGCGAGGGAGGGACACACACACACAGCGAGGGAGGGACACACACACACAGCGAGGGAGGGACACACACACACAGCGAGGGAGGGACACACACACACACACACACACACACAGCGAGGGAGGGACACACACACACACACAGCGAGGGAGGGACACACACACACACACAGCGAGGGAGGGACACACACACACACACACACACACAGCGAGGGAGGGACACACACACACACACAGCGAGGGAGGGACACACACAGCGAGGGAGGGACACACACACACACACAGCGAGGGAGGGACACACACACACACAGCGAGCGAGGGAGGGACACACACGCAACGAGGGAGGGACACACACGCAACGAGGGAGGGACACACACGCAACGAGGGAGGGACACACACGCAACGAGGGAGGGACACACACGCAACGAGGGAGGGACACACACGCAACGAGGGAGGGACACACACGCAACGAGGGAGGGACACACACGCAACGAGGGAGGGACACACACACAGCGAGGGAGGGACACACACACACAGCGAGGGGAGAAGCGCACACACAGTGAGGAGGATATACACAAAGTGCAATGGAGGGACACGCACACACATACACACACAGAGCAAGTGAGGGAGGAACACACACATACACTGCAAGGGAGGGACACACATGCACACACAGAGCGAGGGAGGGATACACACACACCGACAGCGAGGGAGGGACACGCACACATAGTGAGGGAGTGACACGTGCATGAGGAAGCACACAAACACAGACACACACAGCGAGAGGGGGACACACACACACATACAGCCAGGGAGGGACATGCATGCACAGCGAGGGAGGGAAACACACAAACACACACACAGAGCAAGAAAAGGACACGCGCACACACAGCGACGGGGGAGGCACATGCTCACACAACGAGGGAGGGCCATACACACACACAGCGAGGGAGGGACACACACACACACACACAGCGAGGGAGGGACACACACACGCACACACAGCGAGGGAGGGACACACACACGCACACACAGCGAGGGAGGGACACGCACACACAGCGAGGGAGGGACACACACACACAGCGAGGGAGGGACACACACACACACAGCGAGGGAGGGACACACACACACACAGCGAGCGAGGGAGGGACACACACGCAACGAGGGAGGGACACACACGCAACGAGGGAGGGACACACACACACACAGCGAGGGAGGGACACACACACACACAGCGAGGGAGGGACACACACACACACAGCGAGGGAGGGACACACACACAGCGAGGGAGGGACACACACATACACAGCGAGGGAGGGACACACACACACACAGCGAGGGAGGGACACACACACACACAGCGAGGGAGGGACACACACACACACAGCGAGGGAGGGACGGACACACACACACAGCGAGGGAGGGATACACACACACAGCGAGGGAGGGACACACACACACAGCGAGGGAGGGACACACACACACAGCGAGGGAGGGACACACACACACACAGCGAGGGAGGGACACACACACACAGCGAGGGAGGGACACACACACACACACACACACACACAGCGAGGGAGGGACACACACACACACAGCGAGGGAGGGACACACACACACACACAGCGAGGGAGGGACACACACACACACACAGCGAGGGAGGGACACACACACACACAGCGAGGGAGGGACACACACACACACACACACACACAGCGAGGGAGGGACACACACACAGCGAGGGAGGGACACACACACACACACAGCGAGGGAGGGACACACACACACACACAGCGAGGGAGGGACACACACACACACACAGCGAGGGAGGGACACACACACACACAGCGAGCGAGGGAGGGACACACACGCAACGAGGGAGGGACACACACGCAACGAGGGAGGGACACACACGCAACGAGGGAGGGACACACACGCAACGAGGGAGGGACACACACGCAACGAGGGAGGGACACACACAGACACAGCGAGGGAAGGACATGCACGCGCACATACACAGAGAGCGAGGACCACACACACAACGAGGGAGGGCCATACACACGCACACCAAGAGGGAAACACACACACACAGCAAGGGGGGGAACTCACACACACACAGCGAGGGAGGGACACACACATACACAGCGAGGGAGGGACACACACACACACAGCGAGGGAGGGACACACACATACACAGCGAGGGAGGGACACACACACACACAGCGAGGGAGGGACACACACACACACACAGCGAGGGAGGGACACACACATACACAGCGAGGGAGGGACACACACACACACAGCGAGGGAGGGACACACACACACACAGCGAGGGAGGGACACACACACACACACAGCGAGGGAGGGACACACACACACAGCGAGGGAGGGACACACACACACACACACACACAGCGAGGGAGGGACACACACACACACAGCGAGGGAGGGACACACACACACAGCGAGGGAGGGACACACACACACACAGCGAGGGAGGGAGGGACACACACACAGCGAGGGAGGGAGGGACACACACACAGCGAGGGAGGGAGGGACACACACACACACAGCGAGGGAGGGACACACACACACAGCGAGGGAGGGACACACACACACACACAGCGAGGGAGGGACACACACACACACACAGCGAGGGAGGGACACACACACACACAGCGAGGGAGGGACACACACACACACACAGCGAGGGAGGGACACACACACACACAGCGAGGGAGGGACACACACACACACAGCGAGCGAGGGAGGGACACACACGCAACGAGGGAGGGACACACACATACACAGCGAGGGAGGGACACACACACACACAGCGAGGGAGGGACACACACACACAGCGAGGGAGGGACACACACATACACAGCGAGGGAGGGACACACACACACACAGCGAGGGAGGGACACACACACACACAGCGAGGGAGGGACACACGCACACACAGCGAGGGAGGGACGGACACACACACACAGCGAGGGAGGGATACACACACACAGCGAGGGAGGGACACACACACACAGCGAGGGAGGGACACACACACACAGCGAGGGAGGGACACACACACACAGCGAGGGAGGGACACACACACACACACACACACACACAGCGAGGGAGGGACACACACACACACACAGCGAGGGAGGGACACACACACACACAGCGAGCGAGGGAGGGACACACACGCAACGAGGGAGGGACACACACGCAACGAGGGAGGGACACACACGCAACGAGGGAGGGACACACACGCAACGAGGGAGGGACACACACGCAACGAGGGAGGGACACACACGCAACGAGGGAGGGACACACACGCAACGAGGGAGGGACACACACGCAACGAGGGAGGGACACACACGCAACGAGGGAGGGACACACACACACAGCGAGGGGAGAAGCGCACACACAGTGAGGAGGATATACACAAAGTGCAATGGAGGGACACGCACACACATACACACACAGAGCAAGTGAGGGAGGAACACACACATACACTGCAAGGGAGGGACACACATGCACACACAGAGCGAGGGAGGGATACACACACACCGACAGCGAGGGAGGGACACGCACACATAGTGAGGGAGTGACACGTGCATGAGGAAGCACACAAACACAGACACACACAGCGAGAGGGGGACACACACACACATACAGCCAGGGAGGGACATGCATGCACAGCGAGGGAGGGAAACACACAAACACACACACAGAGCAAGAAAAGGACACGCGCACACACAGCGACGGGGGAGGCACATGCTCACACAACGAGGGAGGGCCATACACACACACAGCGAGGGAGGGACACACACACGCACACACAGCGAGGGAGGGACACACACACGCACACACAGCGAGGGAGGGACACACACACGCACACACAGCGAGGGAGGGACACGCACACACAGCGAGGGAGGGACACGCACTCACAGCGAGGGAGGGACACGCACTCACAGCGAGGGAGGGACACGCACTCACAGCGAGGGAGGGACACGCACTCACAGCGAGGGAGGGACACGCACTCACAGCGAGGGAGGGACACGCACTCACAGCGAGGGAGGGACACGCACTCACAGCGAGGGAGGGACACGCACTCACAGCGAGGGAGGGACACGCACTCACAGCGAGGGAGGGACACGCACTCACAGCGAGGGAGGGACACGCACTCACAGCGAGGGAGGGACACGCACTCACAGCGAGGGAGGGACACGCACTCACAGCGAGGGAGGGACACGCACTCACAGCGAGGGAGGGACACGCACTCACAGCGAGGGAGGGACACGCACTCACAGCGAGGGAGGGACACGCACTCACAGCGAGGGAGGGACACGCACTCACAGCGAGGGAGGGACACGCACTCACAGCGAGGGAGGGACACGCACTCACAGCGAGGGAGGGACACGCACTCACAGCGAGGGAGGGACACGCACTCACAGCGAGGGAGGGACACGCACTCACAGCGAGGGAGGGACACGCACTCACAGCGAGGGAGGGACACGCACTCACAGCGAGGGAGGGACACGCACTCACAGCGAGGGAGGGACACGCACTCACAGCGAGGGAGGGACACGCACTCACAGCGAGGGAGGGACACGCACTCACACACACACACACACACAGCGAGGGAGGGACACACACACACAGCGAGGGAGGGACACACACACACAGCGAGGGAGGGACACACACACACAGCGAGGGAGGGACACACACACACAGCGAGGGAGGGACACACAC
Source organism: Chiloscyllium plagiosum (assembly GCF_037043375.1). Lineage (NCBI taxonomy): Eukaryota > Metazoa > Chordata > Chondrichthyes > Orectolobiformes > Hemiscylliidae > Chiloscyllium > Chiloscyllium plagiosum. Next base: position 38,649,606 of record NW_028270189.1, read on the forward strand.
ACACAGCGAGGGAGGGACACACACACACAGCGAGGGAGGGACACACACACACAGCGAGGGAGGGACACACACACACAGCGAGGGAGGGACACACACACACAGCGAGGGAGGGACACACACACACAGCGAGGGAGGGACACACACACACAGCGAGGGAGGGACACACACACACAGCGAGGGAGGGACACACACACACAGCGAGGGAGGGAGGGACACACACAGCGAGGGAGGGAGGGAGGGACACACACAGCGAGGGAGGGAGGGACACACACACACACACACACACACACACAGTGAGGGAGGGACATGTACATGCAGCGGGGGAGTGACACGCGCATGAGGAAGCACACAAACACAGACACACACAGCGAGAGGGGGGGACACACACACATACAGCCAGGGAGGGACATGCATGCACAGCGAGGGAGGGAAACACACAAACACACACACAGAGCAAGAAAAGGACACGCGCACACACAGCGACGGGGGAGGCACATGCTCACACAACGAGGGAGGGCCATACACACGCACACCAAGAGGGAAACACACACACACAGCAAGGGGGGAAACTCACACACACACAGCGAGGGAGGGACACACACACACACAGCGAGGGAGGGACACACACATACACAGCGAGGGAGGGACACACACACACACACACAGCGAGGGAGGGACACACACACACACAGCGAAGGAGGGACACACACACACACAGTGAGGGAGGGACACACACACACACAGTGAGGGAGGGACACACACACACACAGTGAGGGAGGGACACACACACACACAGTGAGGGAGGGACACACACACACACAGCGAGGGAGAGACACACACATACACAGTGAGGGAAGGACACACACACAGACACAGCGAGGAGGGACACGCACACACACAGCGAGGAGGGAAACGCACAGAGTGAGGGAGGGACACGCGCACACAACGCGAGGGAGTGACACACAAACAGCGAGTGAGGGACACGCTGCGAAGGGGCAACACACAAACATATACTGTGACGGTGTGACACGTATACACACACACACACACTCAGCGAGCGAGGGACACAGACAGTGAGCGAGAGGCTTGCTGAGACACACAGCGAGGTAGGGACACGCACACGCACAGCGAGGGAAGGACATGCACACACACACCGTGGGAGGGACATGCACACACACAGCGAGGGAGCGACATACATAAACACACACAGCGAGAGGTGACACGCACAGACACGGCGAGGGAGGGACACATGCACACACAGCAAGGGGGTCATGCAGTCACACAGCAAGGGGAGATTAGCACACACACTGAGGGGGATATACACAAAGAGCAAGGGAGGGACACACACACACACACACACACAACGCGAGGGAGGGACACGCACACATACACACAGTTAAGGGGATACATGCAGGCACACAGCGAGGGAGGGACACACATACTCACACACACAGCAAGGGAAGGACACTCACACACACTGCAACAGGGACACACATACTCAGCTAGAGGGGGACACGCACACACAGCGAGGGAGGGACACACGCATGCGCAAAATTACAGACACACACAGCGAGAGAGGGACACGAACACAGAGCTAGGAAGGGACATGCACACACAGTGAGGGAGGGACACACACAAACACAAAAACACACAAAGAGCAAGAGAGGGACATTCGCACACCCAACGAGGGGTAGACACATGCACACACAGCGAGGGAAGGCCACGCACACACACAGCGAGGGAGGGGGACACACACACACACAGCGAGGGAGGGGGACACACACACACACACAGCGAGGGAAGGCCACGCACACACACAGCGAGGGAGGGGGACACACACACAGCGAGGGAGGGGGACACACACACACAGCGAGGGAGGGGGGGACACACACAGCGAGGGAGGGACACACACACACACAGCGAGGGAGGGACACACACACACAGCGAGGGAGGGGGACACACACACACAGCGAGGGAGGGGGACACACACACACAGCGAGGGAGGGGGACACACACACAGCGAGGGAGGGGGACACACACACACAGCGAGGGAGGGACACACACACACACAGCGAGGGAGGGACACACACACACGCAGCGAGGGAAGGACACACACACACGCAGCGAGGGAAGGACACACACACACACAGCCAGGGAAGGACACACACACACGCAGCGAGGGAAGGACACACACACACACACACACACAAAGCGAGGGAAGGACACACACACACACACACACAGCGAGGGAAGGACACACACACACACAGCGAGGGAGGGACACACACACACACAGCGAGGGAGGGACACACACACACACAGCGAGGGAGGGACACACACACACACAGCGAGGGAGGGACACACACACACACAGCGAGGGAGGGACACACACACACACACACACACAGCGAGGGAAGGACACACACACACACACACACACAGCGAGGGAAGGACACACACACACACACACACAGCGAGGGAAGGACACACACACAGCGAGGGAAGGACACACACACACACACACACACACACACACACAGCGAGGGAAGGACACACACACACACACACACACAGCGAGGGAAGGACACACACACAGCGAGGGAAGGACACACACACACACACACACACACACACACAGCGAGGGAAGGACACACACACACACACACACACAGCGAGGGAAAGACACACACACACACACACACACACACAGCGAGGGAAAGACACACACACACAGCGAGGGAAGGACACACACACACACACACTCTCACAGCGAGGGAGGGACAAACAGACCCACAGTGAGTGAGTGATACGCATACACACACATAAAGAGCGAGGGGAAGGCACCCTCACACTGCAAGAGGGGCACACACACTCACAGCGAGACAGACACACGCACACACACAGAGAGGGAGGGACACACACACACACACACACACACACACACAGAGGGAGGGACACACACACACACACACAGCATGAGGGACACACACAGCAAGAGCGACGCGCACACAGTGAGAGAGGGACACGCACACACACACACTCTCACAGCGAGGGAGGGACAAACAGACACACAGTGAGTGAGTGATACGCATACAGAGAGAGGGGAGGACACTCTCACACACTGCAAGAGGGGCACACACACTCACAGCAAGAGGGACACACACATACACACACACTCTCACAGCGAGGGAGGGACAAACAGACCCACAGTGAGTGAGTGATACGCATACACACACATAAAGAGCGAGGGGAAGGCACCCTCACACTGCAAGAGGGGCACACACACTCACAGCAAGACAGACACACACAGAGAGGGAGGGACACGCACACACACAGCGAGGTTGAGACACGCAGACACAGCAAGGGTGGGACATGTGCTCAGAAAGCTAGAGGACACACACACACACACTTACACACACACACACACACCCCGAGGGGACAGACACACACAGTGAGGGAGGGAGACACGCAGACATACGCACACACACACACACAGTGAGGGAGGGACATGCTCGCACACACAGTGAGGGAGGGACATGCTCACACACAGCGAGGGAAGGGGACACACACACACACACACACACACACACACAAACACAGAACAATGGAGGGACACGTGCTCACACAGTGATGTGTCTCTTCGGACGTGTAATCGTCCAGCTCTCACTCCAGTCTGCTCCCTCACAGGGTCACCGTCTGTGACTCCCAGGTACAACTAGGCCTCGATCCTCAGTGCTGATTTATATTCTCCCAGGTGTGAGTCAGCCTCAAGCTCCTGCTTCAAGTTGCTCCCTCACACGGTCACTCCCTCTGTGACTCGGTGCGGATTTCGAGCCTCCTGCTCTGCTTTTTATCCAAATCCAGGTCCCAGTCGGCCTTGACCCTCGCTGCTGATGTATATTCTCCCGCTCTGTGCTGCACTCGCTCGGGTCTCTCCCCTTGTGACTCCCAAGTAATGGTGGGCATCAAGCCTCAGCTGAGATTTATAACATCCCATTCCGCACTGCTCTCTTACAGGATCGCCGTTGTGCCCGGAAGACAATGGGAAAGAAGAGGATTAGACAGAGCAGAGGGTGTTACAGTGATTGAGGGAGTTGTAGGGGATGGAACAGGTTGTCTGGGGAGCTAGGCAGACCTGCAGTGACTAAAGAACGTTAATGGAGCGAGAGTTGCAGACACTGAAGAAGGCAAAGGAAATAGAGAGATGGTGGCTTGTTCATGACGGAGCTTTGTAGAGTCTAAAGGGTTCAAAGTTTGGGAGAAGATTTGTAGCTCGGGTGCTCCTTGTTGTGGTTCTGTTCGCCAAGTTGGGAATTTGTGTTGCAGACGTTTCGTCCCCTGTCTAGGTGACATCCTCAGGGAGCCTCCTGTGAAGCGCTTCTGTGATGTTTCCTCCGGCATTTATAGTGGTCTGTCCCTGCCGCTTCCAGTTGTCAGTTCCAGCTGTCCGCTGTAGTGGCCGGTATATTGGGTCCAGGTCGATGTGCTTATTGATTGAAACTGTGGATGAGTGCCATGCCTCTAGGAATTCCCTGGCTGTTCTCTGTTTGGCTTGTCCTAATATAGTAGTGTTGTCCCAGTCGAACTCACGTTGCTGGTCATCTGCGTGTGTGGCTACTAAGGATAGCTGGTCGTGTCGTTTCGTGGCTAGTTGGTGTTCATGGATGCAGATTGTTAGCTGTCTTCCTGTTTGTCCTATGTAGTGTTTTGTGCAGTCCTTGCATGGGATTTTGTACACTACATTGGTTTTGCTCATGCTGGGTATCGGGTCCTTCGTCCTGGTGAGTTGTTGTCTGAGGGTGGCTGTTGGTTTGTGTGCTGTTATGAGTCCTAGTGGTCGCAGTAGTCTGGCTGTCAGTTCAGAAATGTTCTTGATATATGGTAGTGTGGCTCGTCCTTTGGGTTGCGGCATGTCCTCGTTCCGTTGTCTTTCCCTGAGGCATCTGTGGATGAAATTGCGTGGAGTTTGACCCCACCCCGCAGCTCACCAATAGGATAAACAACACACTGAGAAACCTGCAAAAAAAAACGGACAGATAATCAGGTTTGACCTACAGAGAATGAAACCTGAAAGCAACAACACCCTCAGATTCTATGGACTACCTAAAGTGCACAAACCAGACATCCCACTCAGACCCATAGTATCACGACCAGGGACACCATCACACAAACAGGCTAAAGAACTACAGCAGAAACTGAAACACCTGATCAGCGGATCCAGACACTTTGTACAGTCAACACAGGAATTCTTGGACACATAGACAAGGAAGAATCTATGGTCTCATTTGATGTCACGGCACTGTTCACCTCTATCAACAAAACCCTAGCCAGAGAAACAATAGCCAATCTGCTGGACATGCAGAACAGACAACAGGACGGTGAACCTATCAAAAAAGACTGCATACTCAAACGACTGGATCTGTGCCTCACAACACACTTCACATTCGACAACCAAATATATGAACAAATCAACAGCACACCCATGGGCTCACCCATCTCTGGACTCATAGCAGAAGCGGTAATGCAAAGATTAGAACAAACAGTCTTAACGCAAATTCAACCCAAACTCTGGGTCAGATATGTAGATGATACCTTTGTAATCATTAAAAGCAGAGAAGTAGAGAACACACACAGGATCATCAACGCCACACTCACAGGAATCCGATTCACTAGAGAGGAAGAAAAGGACACCCAACTCCCATTCCGAGACGTGATGGTACAGAGAACACCGAACGGAGAATTCACCACAAAGGTAAACAGGAAAGCCACACACACAGACCAAGTCCTAAACTACGAAAGCAACCACCCCAACACACACAAAAGAGGTTGCATCACGACACTGTTCAAAAGGGCCACAACACACTGCAGTACACCAGAACTGCAAAAAGAGGAAGAAGAACACCTCTACAATGTATTTGCCAAAAACGGATACCCGCGCAATTTCATTTGGGATTGTCTGTATGGAGTTGGTAGACGGCTGTCCTCTGATATTGATGAGGGCAGTGCAGATGATGTGGTTTATATGGAGTTCATTAAGGTCTTTGACGAGGTCCCAGATGGAAGGCTGGTCCAAAAGGGAAGAGCCCATGGGATCCAAGGCAAGTTGGTAAATTGGGTCCTCAATAGGTGGAGGGTTGTTTTTGTGATAGAAAGCCATTATCCAGCGGGTGTACCACAGGGATCTGTGCAGGAACCATGGCTGGATGTTACGTACATTAATCGCTCGGATGGGAAAGCAGAAGGAATCACTAGTAGGTTTGCAGATGACATAAAAGATGGAGGGTGTTGTCTACAGTGAGCGGGATGGACTCAGGCTGCAGTCTGATATCGATCAGATGATAAACTGAGCAGAGTAATGGCAGACAGAGTTTACTTCTGATCACTGTGAGGTAATGCACTGTGGGAAGTCTAATAAACAAATGATATACATCATGAATGGTAGGTCCTCTTGGAGTACTGAGGAACACAGGGATCTTGGTGGGCAAGTCCTGAGATCTCTGGAGGTGTCAGCACAGATAGACAGGGTGGGGAATACACCTGAACTGGGAGCAGGAGGGGGACCCACATCCTGGTGGGGAGCGTTGCTGGAGCTGCTCGAGAGGATTGAAACTTGTCTGGCAGGGCTGTGTGACCCCAAAGAGTCGTAAGGCCAGAAAGAAAGTTGAGGCTGGTACAAATGTTCAAGACAGGAATATAAGTAGACAAGGCAGGCAAGAACATAGCAGACAATGAGGGAAAACTGGTGGATTAAACTGCAGTTATTTCAATGCAAAGCGCCAGACAGATAAGGCAGATGAACCCAGAGCATGGATGGGAACATGGGATTGGGATACCATAGATATTACAGAAACACAGCTGAGGGAGCAACAGGACCAGCAGCTCAATGTTCCGGAGACAGATGCTACAGGAAGGATAGAACAGGAGGCAAAACAGGAGGAGAGCTGGTGGTTTTGATTGGGGGAAACATCCCAGCAGTACCTAGAGGGAGTATTCATACAGGATCGCCCAGTTAAGCGATATTAGTGGAACTGAGAAATAAAAATTGGCCATTAGTTTTCTACGGTCGGACTACAGCGATAGGCAATGGGAGATGAAGGAGCAAATATGTCAGGAGATTTCAGATATCTCTTAGAATAATAGGGTTTTAATGATAGGGGATCTTAACCGTGCCAAACCTGGACTGGGATTGCTACTAAGTTAAGCATTTGGATGGAAGGAATTTGTTAAGTGTGTTCTGAAAACTCCCAGTCATTATGTAAGTGGCCCAACTGGAGAATGGGGCTAAACCTGACCTCCCCTTGGGAAACAAGGTAGGGAACGGGTCTGAGGTATTAGTAGGGGAGCACTTTGGAAAGTTACCACAATTGTATTAGTTTGAAAATAGCGATGGAAAAGGACAGGCCTGGTCCACAAGTTAAAGTTATTCAATGGAGCAAGATAGTATTAGACATGAATTTTTAAAGTAGATCTGGGGAGGCTATTTGCAGGTAAAGGGAAGTCTGGCAAGTAGGCATATTTTAAAACCGAGATAAAAGGAGCGTTCAGCGCCAGCGTGTTCCTGTTAGTGTGCAGCTCAATGCTGACTGAATTAGGAAACACTGGCTGAGTTTCGAGGCTGTGGTCAAGAAAAAACGGGTCACATGTCAGATATAACTGGCTGACTCAAGGGAATCCCTTCAGGAGCATCGGGGCTGTAGAAATACACTTAGGATGGAAATCAGGAATGTAAAAAGGGGACATGAGATAGCTTTGGCAGAGAAAGTTAAGGAGAATCCAAAGAGACTCTACAAGTGTATTAAGAGCAAAAGAAGAGCTAGGGGCAAACCCGGTATCCTTAATGATCAATGAAGCCAATGATGTGTGAAAGTACAAGATCCGAAACAAATATTTCACTTTGGAACTGACTGTGGATAGAGACTGGGCGCTCAGGGAACTAAACAGTGTTTGGCCTGACTACTATTGGAATACTGTGTGCAATTCTGGTCTCAATGCCATCGGAAGGGTGTGTGGAACATGAAAGGGTTCAGAGGAAATGACCAAAGATGATGCCAGGGTTGGAGGGCTTGCGCTTCAGGGAGAAGCCTGAATAGGCTGGGGCTGTTTTCAGTTGAACATGGGAAGCTGAGGAGTTAACCGATAAAAGGTGTTTAAAATCATGATGGTCATCGACAGTGTCAAGAGACAAGGTCATTTCCCCAGGCGAGGGAAACTTTTCAAAGGGATCGAAAGGACAACTGGCTCCCGCAGAGTGGATGGAATAAGCTGCCAGAGCAAATAGTGGAGGCTGATAGAAATACATTTAAAAGGCATGTGGATGGGTGTATGAATAGCAAAGGTTTAGAGGGATATTGGCAAAATTGTGGCAAATGTGACTAGAAATGTCATGCAGGAGTTGGTCCGAAGGGCCTGTTTCCGTGCTGTACATCTCTATGACTCAAAGTCTTGAAATGAATCCACATTATAGAAAAGGAGGTGCTGGAGGTTTTAAAACACAAAGGTAGATAAATCCCCAGGACCTGATCAAATGGATCTCAGGACATTGTGGGAAGCTGGTGAAGAAATTGTAGGGCCTCCAACAGAGATATTTGTACCATAGAGTGCTATGTGTGATAGGCTGTTAGACTGGAGGGTGCCATTTGGACAGTGAAGAAGGTTTTCTGAGATTACAAAGGGATCCTGATGAAATGTGTGAATGGCTGAAAAACTGTAGATGGAGTTCAATCTGAATAAATGCGAGGTAATGCATTTGGTACAACAAACATGTGCAGGACTTATCCAATTAATGCAAGACCTTCGCTGGTGTTGTAGAACAGAGGAACCTCAGCTACATAATTCTTTGAAGTTTGCAACATGGAGAGACAGGATAGTTTAAAAAAGGTTGCTTGCCTCACTTGCTTTCATCGCTCAGTCCTTTGGATATAGGAGTTGGGAAGTCGCATTGAGACTATACAGGCCATTGGTGAGTCCTCTTCTGGAATACTGTGTCCAGTTCTGGTCGCCCAGTTATAGGAAGGATATTATTAAGCTGGAAAGGGTTGGGAGATTTACTGGGATGTGGCTGGGTATGAAAGGCTTCAGTATAAAGAAAGGCTGAATAGGTTGGTATTTTTCACTGAAACCTGAATATTGACAGATGACCTCATAGAAGTTTATAAAATCATGAGGGGGCTAGATAGAGTTAATGGGAGTTGTCTTTTCCCATGGACAGGGGAGGTTCAAGACAAGGCACTACATTTTTAAGTTTAGAGGAGAGACATTTAAAAAAAAGACATGAGAGGCACATTGTTACACAGAGGGTGGGTTGTGTGTGATATGAACTTCCCAAGGAAGGGGTGAACATGGGGACAGTTACAATGTTTAAAAGACATTTGGATTTGTACAGTAGTAGGAAAGGTTTGAAGGGATATGATCCAGGAACAGGCAGGTGGGATGAGATCCATTTTAGAGTATGGTTAGCGTTAACCGAACAGTGCGGTATGACTCTGACTATGATTATAATTTTGTGTCATCAATTAAGAAAGGCTGCAAGAGAAAGCCAGGGAATTACAGACTGATAAGCGAGACATCATGGTGGGTCAGTTGTTGGAGGTCATTCTGAGAGATAGGCCGTCCATGCATTTGGAAAGATAAGGCCTGATTACGGACAGCCAGCATGGCTTTGTGCATGGGCAAACATGTCCCACAAACTTGACTGGAGTTTGCTCAAGATGTGACCAAAAAGATAGACGAAGGCAGAGCAACAGACGTTGTTTCTGGCTTCCGCAAACCCTTGTTCAGGATGTAGCATGATACATTGGTTAGTAAGGGTAGATCACAATGGATCAGGGAGAGCTAGCCAACTGGATACAAAATGGGATGACAGTGGGAGACAGAGGGTGGTGGGAGAGGGTTGTTGTTCAGACTGGAGGCCTCTGACCAGCAGTGTGCTGTAAGGATTGGTGCTGGGAGCACTGTTGTGCACCACTTACATAAACAATTTGAGTGAAAATATAGGAGTCCCTGTTAATATGTTTATAGATACCAAGATTAGTGGAAGAGTGGGCAGGGAATATAGTTATCGAAGGGGATGTTAATCAACTGGGCCAAGGAATGAAAGATGGAGTTTAATTCAGGTGTTGGATTTAGTTAAGACAAACCAGGGAGGACTAACACGGGTAATGGTTGGGCCCTGGACAGTGTTGTAGAAAAGAGAGAGACCAAGGGGTGCAGTTACATTGTTCCTTGGACTGGCATCACAGGGCGACAGGGTGTTGAAAGCAGCAATTGGCACACTTGTCTTCATTGGTCAGAGCATTGAGTACATGAATTGGAGATATTGGTAACACTGTCGTCAATATTTCTCCTGGGGAGAGGAGGCCACGGGGTGACCTTATAAAGGTTTATGAAACCATGTAGGGTCTACGTAAGGGGAATTGCCAAGGGTAGGTGATTCCAAAGCTAGAAGCATAAACGTGAGGTGAGAGAGCAAGGATTTGAAGAGGGAGCTGACGGACAACATTATCCGCATAGATGGAACGGGCCGCCAGAGGAAATGGTAAAAACAAGAACAATTACAACATGGAAAAGACCCTCGGGCAGGTACGTGGAGAGGAGAAGGTTTGAAGGGATATGAGCCAAACACAGGCAAACGCGACTGATTCCATTTAGGAAACCTCAGCCGAAGAGTCATGCTTCACAGAAACAGACCCGATGTCTCCAGTTATTGGAGGAGGAGACTATCGAGACAAGGCATGCTGTAGAGACTGAAGCAAGTTACAGCGATACGGATGGTCATCTGGACTGGAGGTTTCAAATCTGTGAAATAATTGGTGAGAGGGGAGGAGATGACAGAGATAGGAACTGTTACAGGAGTTAGAATGATTGAAGACACTGGTCCTCAATACAAGTCATAGATACAATGTTGGAGAGGGAATAGGGAACAGAAAGATCCCAGGCAGCATTACCACCCTCTCGTGGGAGGCCTGCTTTCCCCTCAGTTGTTCTGTTGCTCCCTCAGAAAGCACAGGTCTGGACTGATAACTGGGAACTCCTGATTCTGTCTCATTACAACAAAACTTGCAGCAGGCGTGGTGATTGAGCCTGGGGTGTGTCTGTACTGTGCTCCCCCTCCAGCACTTTCTCTATGTCATGTCTTGTTAGCTGATGTTTGGATCCCCCTTATTACTTTCTGCTCTGTGCACTGGAATGATCTTACCTGGCAGCAGGATTTATTGAAGACTCCCGACCTCCCTGACTTTGTCTTTCTGGCTGACCAACCATCGTCCCAACCAGCAGTTGGCAAGTCTATTGAGTGAGGAACTCCATGAGTACCTGTAGAAATAAGACACAGAAATAGGCAGAATGGGAAATTAGACTAATGCTTTGAGGGTTACATATATAGAATGGCACTGAGCCCACAGAGATCTGGAAAATCCCAGTCTCCATTCCTGACCTGTGCTGCCTCATCTCTCTGGAGTGGAGAATTCTGTTGGCTCATGATCTGGAGTAGCTTCAAAGGTGAGAGACGCTGACAGCGGCAGCAATTAGACCCACACCGTGAGGGATACCACATGGAGAGGTACTGAGTCACACCACCAAAGTGCCGGGTCAAACAATTGTGCAGGAAGAAAGGGTCTTGATTCATGTTGCCACTGGGATACACAAACTGTGAGCAGGCGAAGTGATGGCCTAGTGGCATTATTGTGTGAAAATGTATCCAGAAACTCAGCAAGTGCTCTCTGGACACAGGTTCAAATCCCAACATTGCAAATGATTGAATGTGAAGTAAATGCTTCAAAAACGATGTAATTAAAAACCTGTAAATGAGTATTAAACAATTGCTGATGTTAAGAAAAATCCATCGGGTGCATTCCTGTTTTTAGTGAAGTAATCTAAGATGGGACTGGGATATCACAGGTATTACAGAAACACAACTGAGGAAGGGACAGGACAGGCAGCTCAATGTCCCAGGGGACAGATGCTGCAGGAAGGACAGAAGGGGAGCTGAGAGAGGAGGAGAGCTGCTGGTTCTGACTGGGTGAACCATCCCAGCAGGACTGAGAGAGGATATTCCTGCGGGACCGCCCAGTGACGCTGTGTCCGTGGGATTAATCAGTAACAATGGGTCTTCCCTTTCCTCTGATTGTTCTACAGACCCCGAGAGCCCCGCCCTCCTGCACCTTGACCTTCTCAAGATGGCGGCCCTGAGGCCCGCGCTCCCTCTTCCCTCAAACAAATGGCGGCCGTGACACTGGGCCACTTTCCTGATCAGAGATCGCCGCCCCTTTACACGGGCCTGGAGTATTATTTTCGCTCTTTTTACCTGTTTTCGGGATTTGTGAAATCTCTCCGCTCTTTTCTCCCAGCGAGGCTCCCACACACCGGCTCTGAGCGCCGCTCTCTGAAACCGATGGCAGCCGCTGTCGGAGAAAGCAGCTCCATGTGTCTCTCTCTGTGGCCTGATCGATGTGACACTGCGCATGCTCTGCATAGAAACCAAACTGCGCGTGCGTCTGAGGTTATCGGTGAGTTGATATATAATATTCCTATCTGCACAGAATCATGGGTGAAATATTAGTCATTAACAATTGCTCTGTCGACTTACAGTCATAGACATGTCTAGCTTGCCAATAAATTGTTTGTCCCAATTCAACCATACCGGCCAGGTATATAAATTACCAATCGTTCTGGGAATTTGAAAATAAGTTTCTTACTCGAGTTGTGTAAATCGATTGGAAATATGTATGTTATCAGATTTACATCTCAACTATTTCTTAAAATGTCACATAGATTTATGAGAGAGGTTTAACGCTGTACCATGTAGTGAGAACGATCAATCGTGCAAAACACTTTGCTTTCTGACCAATCCTGAAGCGTTCACTCCCGAGAATGCTTTGGCCCCGCTCCTCACTCACTCTGGTTGGAAGACCGGCCGCTGCTCGGTCCTCTAGTTCCGCCCCTTCCTCCCAATTGCAGAGTTGATTCAACTGGCCAAGCAAAAGAAACATTAAGGGACAAGGGAAGTTAGAGTCGATGCCTTCTGATGCGGTGAAAATATCCTAATCTTGGACCGAGAGGCCAGAGATTAATTAACAACTTGTGCAGGTTTGTAATAACATCTTTGAACAGGTTCATTAGGAAAAACAAGGGAAGTCCGGAACAGCACTAAAACAATAACAAAACCCATGCAATATGGTGGGACTCTCAATGCTCAGATGATTTTAGTCTTTACCAAGTGTTTCAGGGCCCCAGTGGGTCCCAGTTCAGACTGTTGCACTCCCTCTAGTGCACAGCCAAATACCACAATTGTGTGGCAAAGTGTTGTGGTGGGAGATAGAGGTGCTTTTCTGAAAGGCGTTCGGTTTTGGAGGTGATAAGAATTGAGAAGGAGTAGGGTTGTGTATGGAGTTACCTGTTCCCCTCCTGTTGCAGCATCTTATTATTGCCCTGATTCTACCTCGTACATGTTTGGTAGATATCAGTGACATTTCGTAAGCCCACAATACAAGATTTGTCACTCTGTTTAAGACATCAGAAATCTCTTGTAGCACTATAGTCATAGAACAATACAGCGCAGAATAGGCCCTTTGCTCCTTGATGTTGCGCCAACCTGTGAACTATTTTCAGGCCAACCCCCTACACTATCCCAAAATCACACATGTGCTTATCTAAAGGATTGTTTAAATCTCCATAATGTGGCTGAGTTAACTACATTAGCAGGTAGTGCATTCCACGCCCTAACCACTCTGAATAAATAACCTGCCTCTGATATTAGTCTTAAATCTATCACTCCTCAATTTGTAGTTCTGCACCCTAATACGCAATGATGTCATCATCCTTGAAAAAGACCTGCACTGTCTATCATATCTCAGCCTCTGATCATCTTGTATGTCTCTATCAAATCCCTCTTGGCCTTCTTGCCAATGAGAACAGGTTCAAGTCTCAACTTTTCCTCATAACACCTTCCCTCCAGACAAGGGAACAACCTCGTAAATCTCCTCTGTACCTTTTCCAATGCTTCCACATTCTTCCCGAAATATGGGCACCAGAACTGCACACAATATTCCAAGTATGGTCGCATCAGAGTTTGTATAAGTGCAGCATGATATTGTAGCTCAGGAATTCAATCCCTCTACGAACGAAACCTCACACACCATATGCCGTCTTAACAGCACTATCCAACTGGATGGCAACTTTCAGGCATCTATGTACATGGACCCCAACATCCCTCTGCACATCCACACAACCAAGAATCTTTCCATTGACCCAGTACCCTGCCTTCCTATTATTATTCCCAAAGTGCATCACCTCACATTTAGCTGCAATGAACTCCATTTGCCACCTCTCTGCCCAATTTTGCAGTTTATCCATGTCACCCTGCAACCTGTAACATTCTTCCACACTGACCACTATTCCACCGATTTTAGTGTCGTCTGCAAATGTACTAATCCATCCACCTATGCCTGCATCTAAGTCATTTATAAAAATGACAAACAACAGTAGTCCCAAAACAGATCCTTGTGGCACACCACTAATAACCGGACTCTAGGCTGAATATTTTCCATTAACCACCATTCGGTGCCTTCTCTCAGAAAGCCAGTTTCTAATCCAAACTGCTAAATCACCCTCAATTCCATGTCTCTGCATTTTCTCCAACAGCCTACCATGTGGAATCTTATCAAAGACTTTACTGAAGTCCATGTATACCATGTCAACTGCCTGACCATCATCTACATGCTTGTTCACCTTCTCAAAAAACTCAGAGGATTGTGAGACACGACCTGCCCTTGATGAAACCATGTTGACTATCTGAAATCAAATTGTTGTTTGCTAGATGATTATAAATCTTATCCATTATAATCATTTCCAATATCTTTCTGACAACAGAAGTAATGCTCATTGGTCTATAATTACCTGGGTCATCTCTACTACCCTTCTTGAACAAGAGCACAACATTTGCAATCCTCCAGTCCTCTGGTACCAAACCTGTAGACAATGACGACTTAAATATCAAAGCCAAAGGCTCACCTGTCTCCTCCCTAACTTCCCAGAGAATCCTTGGATAAATCCCATCCAGCCCAGGGGCCTTGTCTACTTTCACTCCTTCTAGAATTGATAACATCTGTTCATAACTAACCTCGATCCTTTCTAGTCTAACATCTCTTACCTCGTTCTTCTCCTCTACAATATTCTCCTTTTTCCTGAGTGAAAACCGATGAGAAATGTTCGTTTAGCACCTCTCCGATCTCCACAGGGTCCACACTCAACTTCCCACTTCTGTGTTTGATTGGTCCTATTCCTACCCTATCCCTTTAATCCTCACATACCTATAGAATGCGTTAGGGTTCTCCTTTATTCTATTTGCTGAAGACTGCTCGTGTCCTCTCTTTGCTCTTCTTAACTCTCTCTTTAAATCCTTCCTAGCTGATATGTACTTCTCCATCACCTCATCTGTACCATCTTGCCTCATCAACACATAAGCTCCTACATCTTCTTAACAAGAGATGCAATTTCTGCAGTAAGCCACAGTTTCCTTACCTGATCACTTCCTCCCTGCCTTATAGAGACATACCTATCAAGGACATGCAATATCTGTTCCTTAAACCAGCTCCACATTTCAATAGTCTGCATCCCCTGCATTTTGCATCCTAATTCTTGTTGAATCGCATTATAATTGCCCCAGCCCCAGTCCCATTGATAAATCTTTACCTGTGGCATGTACCTATCCCTTTCCAATGCTAAACTAAATGTAATTGAATTATGATCACTCTCTCCAAAATGCTTACCTACAACTAAATCAAACTCCTAGTCTGGTTCATTACCAAGGACCAGATCCAATGTGGCCTCATCTCTTGTCGGCCCTTCGACATACTGTGTCAGGAAACCCTCCTGTACACATTGGACAAAAACTGATCCATCAGACATACTAAAGTTATAGCATTTCTAGTTAATGTTGGGAAAGTTATATCCCCCATAATGACCACCCTGTTACTTTCACTCCTACCCAGAATAATTTTGCTAATCCTCTCTGGAACTCTGCGGAGGCCTATAAAAAACTCCAAGCAGTGTGACCTCTCCTCTCCTGTTTTTAACCTCAGCCCACACTACCTCAGTAGATGAGTCCTCATCAAAAGTTCTCTCAGCCGCTGTTATACTATCTTTGACTAACATGACATGCATGGACCCATTGCAGAGCTTCAAACTCCATGAGGCAGCCATACTCTCTGACAGACAGTCTCAGTCTGGCACCTCCTCTGTCCTTAAGACCATCTGCACTGCCTGCGCTCCTCCATTTTCCTTTTGCACATTCCCTTTCCAATCCACCCCACCTGCATCACTCCACAATTGGAGCTGTCAAGGCCAGAAGTCTGTGGAAAACCCTCCCTAACCTTCTCTATCCTCCTTTTAAGATGTATTTTAAAATCATTCTCTTTAATCAATGTTTTGATCATCTATGAAGCACCTTAGGAGATTTGCCATTGTGAAAGATTCCATGCAAAGCAAGTAGTTTTTGTTATTGCCGTACATTAGGAGAAACAGGAATGATGCATTCAAAATTATAACAAGAAAGTCACTGATAGGTGCAGTGTGTAGGCCACCAAATAATAACATCACATTGTGATGGGCAATAAACAAAGAAATAACTAATGCCTGTAAAAATGGTACGGCTATTATCATGGGTGATTTTAATCAACATGTCGATTGGTTGAACCAGCTCAGTCAGGGTAGCCTTGAGTTTGTTAACTGTATCCGTGATAGTTTCGTTGAACAGTATGAAATGGAACTGACAAGGGAGCAGGCGATCCAAGATCTGGCCCCTGTGCAATGAGACAGGAATGATTAATGACTTCAGAGTTAGGGAACCTCTTGGAAGACGTGATCTCTGTATGGTTGAATTTAGAATAGATATGGCAAGTGTGAAGGTAAAATCTAATAGGCCTGGGTCCTGTGCTTGAACACTGGAACTGCAATAGAATGAGGGAGAACCTGGATAAAGTCGACTGAAAACAATGATTTTATGGTGGGACTATTGATGACCAGCAGCAGATTTTCAAAGACATGTTACAAAGTGCTCAGTAAAGGTATATTCCAGTGAAAAGGAAGGACTGTGAGAAAAGGCATACTCTGCGATGAGTATCTAAGGGAAGCGATGAAATTGAAAGAGAAGGCATACAAAGTGGCCGAAAACAGACTGAAACTTGAACTGGGAAAACTTTAAAGGTCAACAGAAAGCCACAGCAGAGCTATAAAAAATAGTAAGATAGAACAGGAGAAAAATAAACTAGCACCGACTATAAAGACAGAGAGCAAAATTTCATATAAATAATAAATAAATAAATAATTTTGAGAAAAGAATGGCTAAAGTAAATGTTGGTCCCTTGGAAAATGAGAAGAAGCATTTAGTTATGGAATATCACAATGGAGGACACTAATATCTTGCCAGTAATTAACAAAGAGACAACGGTAGGTGTGGATTTGGAAATTATCATTATTATGAAACAGCTAGTGTTGACTGTTGGAGGTAATTGTTCTAATGATAGAAAAGTCTCCTGACCCTGATGGAATGCATCCCAGGGTACGAAAGGAGATGGCAGGAGAAATAGCAAATGCACTGGCAATAATTTTCCAAAATTCACTGGACTCTGTGGCAGTCCCAGCAGATTGGAAAGCAGCAAAAAGTGATGACACTATTTTAAAAAGGAAGTGGACAGAAGATGGGGAAATTATACACCAGTTAGCTTATTCTCTGTAGTGGGAAAGATGCTTGGGTCTATTATCAAGGAAGAAATAGCAGGGAATCTCTATAGAAATTGTCCCATTGGACGGACACAGCATGGGTTCATGAAGGGCAGGTCATGTTTGACAAATATTTCAGAATTCTGTGAAGACATTACGAGCAAGGTGGACAACGGGGACCCAATGGATGTGGAGTACCTGGATTTCCAAAAGATCTTCAACAAGGTGCTGTGCAAGAGGCTGTTGCATGATATAAGGGTGCATGGTGTTAGGGGTAGAGTATTAGCATGGATAGAAGATGGGTTGAATAAAAGAAAGCAAAGTGTGGGGATAAATGAGTATTATTCCGGCTGGCAATCAGTGACTAGTTGTGTGCTTCTGGGAACAGTGTTGGGACTGCAAATATTTACAATTGATACAGATAATTTGGAGTTGAGGACCACATGTAGGGTGTCAAATTTTGCATATGAGACTAAGATGAGTAGCAGAACAAAGTGTGCGGAGGACTGTGAAACTTTGTAGAGGAACATAGATACATTGAGTGAGTGGGCAATGGTCTGGCAAATGGAATACAATGTTCATAAATGTAAAGTCATACTGTTTGTTTGGAGTAACATTACAAAGGAGATTATTACTTGACTTTTAAATAGTTGCACCATTTGCTATGCAGAGACACTAGGGTATCCTTCTGCATGAGGGTTGGTCACCACGTACAACGATCCATTCAGAAGGCAAATGGAATTTTGTCCTTCATTGCTGTAGGGATTGTGTTTAAATGTAAAGATTATGTTCCAGCTGTGTTGGATGAGGTCACACCTGGAGTACTGCATGCAGTTTTTATCTCCTTACGTGAGGGAGGACGTACTGGCTCTAGAGGGCATGCAGAGGAGGTAAACTAGGTTGATTCTGGAGTTGAGAGGGTTGGCTTAACAGAGATTGAGTAGATTGGGATTGTGAGAAATAAAACTCACAGTATAACAAATTTCAGTCCTAGTCAAAATCTGAACCAGCGAATTTTATTGGAACCTTCTTGCAAAAAGGGGTGACCAGTGGGCACACACATTCAGGGATTGCTTTACAATGTATACAGTTTTGATTTTCGGTATTCCCCATTTACCTCATAGGTCTTCATACCTATCAATCTCCCTTATTGCGTTGTGCCACTACCCAGGTTCGCTCTGCCATTATTACTTCCCCCTTATCCAAGCTGGCGACCCTCCCCTCTGTAAGTGCTGACATAAGGGAGATTTTGCTAAACCTCGATCTTGATGTTCTTTTCACTTTATCTGTTTGCTTGTAACATCTTCTATTGTTCATAGGTACATTCCATTCCTGAAAATACATTTTAACAATGTGTCTTTTCTTGCCTAGTTTATGCGCTTCAGCTATCTCGGCTCTTTTGCTGAAATTGTAAATTATTTAAACTATCATGATGGAAGAAATTATTTGCAAGAATAATTATGCACTAAAGTTACTCAATTATCCACAATTATATACTAAAGTTAGTAATTATTTACCTATATCCCACAATTATACACTGAAGTTAGTACTCAATTTCGCTGTTCAATGTTCGCAGGAGGACAGTAAAACACTGTTTCACCTATATCCCACAGGATTATATTCATTGTAATTCAGAAGAATGGAAACACATAAAATAATGTATGGAATGGATAAAACAAAAGTAGTGAGGATGTTTCCACTGGCAGGTGAAGCGAGGACAACATGGCATCATCTCAAGATTAGAGACAGCAAATTTAGCACTGAATTGAGAAGGAACTTCTTAACCATTCTGGAATTAACTGCACAGGAAAGTAGTTGATGCTAGTTCAACAAACGTTTTTAAAGCTAAGGTAGATTTTTATTAAAAAAAGAAATAATCAATTAAGGGATGTGGTGAGAACGCGGGTAAATGGTTCTGCGTCCACGAAATGATCTTGTTGAATAGCAGAGCAGGCTCGAAGGGCAGGACGGCCTTCTCCTGTTCCTAGTTCTTTTGTTCTTACATTATGCATTCCTCCCTCACTCGTGACTTGCAGGTGCTGGTTTTGGATTAGGATGGACAAAATTGTAATTTAGTGAACACCACTTTAGAGTCCAACAGGTTTATTTGGAAGCACTAACTTTGCTGCTTTTTCATCAGGTGGTTGTGTGATTTTTAACATTGTCCCTCTCGTAAGTTATGAACAGCAGCAGAAAGCAGTGCGCATGTTCCAAACAACAATGGGCCCCGGGTGATTGATGTCAGCAGCGGACCAATGGAAAGACAGGGCAGAGCTGGAAGACCTGGTCCTCCAACCAATCAGAGTAAATGAGGGGTGGGACTAGACTATACCACGTGATTATCCTCGCCATCGGCGCGTGTTCAGGACGTGTGGCTGGAGGGCTGTCGGTAAGGAAAGAAATGAAACAGCAGGAAGTGGGAGGGTAATGGTGTTGGTATGGGCTGAGAGGTTTTACATACATTTGGTGCACATCGGAAAACACAAATTTGAAACTTACAGTCCCATTTTTGCAGCAAAGGGGAAAATGCCTCATCGAGCGATCCCGCCCGAGTGAGCGCCGCCATCTTTATTCGGGGCAACGACTCACTGGACACGCGCGCAGCCGCCAGCTTTGTCGGGGGCAAAGTTCAGAGGGGTGTATGTGCAGCTCTCCCTGATAGAGAGTCATGGGGCAGGATTTACACAGAGCACATTCAAACCCAGGGAAATGGATGCTTTTTATTCTGGATATGTCTCGTCATTCATTTAAAAAATTTTGATGTGAAGAGAGGCGGTACAGATAGTAAGTTTGCAGATGACACCAAAATTGGAGGTATTGTGGACAGTGAAGAAGGATATCTCAGAGTACAATGGGATATTGATCAGATTGGTCAATGGGCTGAGGAGTGGCAGATAGGGTTTAATTTAGATAAATGTGAGGTTTGCATCTTAGAAAAGCAAGACACATACTGAATTGTAAGGTCTTGGAGATTCCTGCTGAACAAATAGACCTTGGAGTGCAGGTTCATAGATCCTTGAAAGTAGATAGAATAGTGAAGAAGTTGTTTAGTATGCTTTCCTTTATTGGTCACAGCATTGAGTAACGGAGCTGAACAGGACATTGGTTAGGCCACTTTTGAAATATTGTTTACAATTCTAGTCTCCCTCCTATCAGAAGGAGGAACTGAAACATGGAAGGTTTGAGAATAGATTTTCAAGGATGTTGCGAGTTGGAGGATTTGAGTCACAGGGAGAGGCATAATAGGCTGGGTCCATTTTCCCTGGAGTGTCATAGTGTGATGTTATAGAGCTTTATAAAATCATGAGGGGCATGGATAGCATAAATAGACGAGGTGTTTACCTTGGGTTCGTGGAGTCCAGAACTAGAGGATATAGGTTTAGGTTAAGAGAGGAAAATTCAAAAGGAACCTAAAGTGCAACTAAAATTGGAACACTTAAAAAGCATTTGAATAGGAAGGGTTCAGAGGGATGTTGGCCAAATGCTGGCAAATGGGAATAGATTAGGTTAGAATATCTGGTTGGCAGAGACGGTTGGACCAAAGAGTCTGTTTCAGTGCTAGTCATCTCTGACTGTGATATCATAAAAGTGAACACTGTTCTGATTCTCCTCTGGTCTCCTTGATGTCCACTTGTTCATTATCTTGCTTCCTCAGTCTCTCGTGTGTATTTTCGCTCTGTTTAGTATTTTACTATTATGTTCACAGACCCTTTTGTAAATGAATTGTCTACTGCTGCCCAACTCATGACCATATGCTTCTCATTATCAGGTTTTATTTCCCACAATATCTTTGATAGTGAAGAATTCTTTTTTCCAATAAGTGAGTAAATTTTCCTTCTATTTCTAACAGCCAAATTCTGCACCATTTTCGTTCTCTATAATTCATATTGCACTCCCTGAAAAAGCGTGTGTGTTTCTCCTTCCACAGGTACCAGTGATCAATGCCAAAGCCCTGGTGCCTGGGGAGAGGGTAATATTTGACTTCTTGTACAGCTGCAGTTTGTGTGGTGAAGGTGCTCCCACAACGTGGTTGGGTAAGAGACAGAACAGATTATTCACTCAGCGATAGTGAAGAGTAGAAGATACCGGTAAAAATCAATATGTTTTTAATTTCACAAAAACATTGTTGAGAACTTTTGACAAAAGGCCAAAGATGGAGAATATTATGCCAGTGCTAGAGCAGGACTTGTCTTGGTGGGCAGCAAGTTCTGGAGCACAGCCATCAGTCTTATTGTAACAATGTTGGCAGGGCCCAGAGCCTTTACACTATTTGTCCATTTCTTGATCTGATTTGAAATGAGTTTTCAACTAATCCAATTCACATCTGTGTCAGGGACCAATGGGGAAGCTCATTCACTTGGCACTGCTGGCTGAAGATTGCTGCAAATGCTGTTGTCGTATCTGTTACATGGATGATTGAGACCCTTCTGTCTGTAGGGATGGGGATATCTGTGATGCTTCCTGCAGTGAGTTGTTTAATTGTCCATCACCAAGCATGACGAGGTGTGGCAGAAATGCAGAGCTCAGATCTGATCCAGTGGTTGTGGGATCACATAGTTTTATTTGGTGTTGCTTGCACTGTTTGGCGTGCAGGTTTGGTAGCTGCACCAGTTGGCACCTCAATTTTATGTACTGATACTGCTGCTGGCATGTCGTCCTGTATTCTCCATTGAACCTGGGCTGATCCCCTGGCTTGATGTTATTGGTTGAGTGGGGGATATAACAGGCCATGAGATTTCAGATTGGGCTGGAGTACAGTTCTGCTGCTGTTTTTGGCCCACAGTGAGGCGGAAGTTGCAGTGTCAAGAGGACTGACTTTGTGGTTGTACTTTCCAGTGCATTGGGAGATGTAATGTGGTCCATCTAGTTTCCTTCCTTTGTTGAGACTGTGCAGTGATTAATACAGTGAGTGATTGGGTGGGCCACTGTCAGGAATGCAACTTTTAAAAACAGGTTTTGTGATTTTTTTATGCATAATTTCAGTTGCATCACAATATAAATTTTTGCTATGAATTCTGTGCCTTAGAATTGTGCCTTCCACAATCACCTGACGAACGAGCGGCGCTCCGAAAGTTAGTGTGCTTCCAATTAAACCTGATGGACTATAACCTGGTGTTGTGTGATTCTTAACTTAGAATATGACAGCACTACTAACAGGGCTGCATGTAAACAGGCTCAATCCAGTTAATCAATACATTCGGAAGGATTTCCTCCAAGTTTGATGACTCAATACTAGTCAAAACCGTCAACTTCAACCTGCAATGTTGCTCTTAACAAAAACTTCAGGCTGACACAAAGCTCCCCACCCCACTGCAATGTGGTAACCGGGCCCGGCCCAGGAACTGGGACATTTGTGGACTGTGATCTCAAAGGAAGTGAGCAAACACCATTCTGACAGATTAGTCCTCAAAGGTGAGTAGCAAGTTTGAGACAAGGCAGGTGGTATGCCACCTTGCACTTAGCTTAATTGCATTTCTTATTTACAGTCGTGTTTTGCAAAGTATAAAGAACTGTGTTTTCCATGGTTGGGGAGTTTTATCCTAGTTGATCACAGTTGCTGCCTCTCGTTCCCCAAGTCAAATCATAGGATCTATATAAAACAATAAACTGCAGGTGCTGGAGATCTGCACCACAGAAACAAAGTGCTGGAGAAACCCAGCAGTTCTGAGGGCATCGGTGAAGAGAAAAAAAATGTTACATTTCAAGTTCACTGACTCTTCATCTGAACGGACAAAGGTCACTGGACTTGGAACTTACAATGTTTAATTCCCCTCAGAGATGCTGCTGAACCTCCGGTTCTCCAGCACTGTGCATTCTAAATTGAACTTTTGTATTTTCCGATCTGTTTGTAAATAATCTCCAAAAGTGAAAGGTTCATTGCAAACATGAGCATAGTTTCCACATGTGAGTTACACAAGCACATCTCAGTTTAAAAACAAGATTTAACTCAAAGTAACATTCCATCACAAAATTAGCCGAGTTACACCAGTAATAAAGCTCATCCACCCAATGAGGCACTTCAGCACAACATCCTGCAGTGTTGCACACAGCCACCTTTACCAAAGAATGATCACATGTCACAAAATTGAAGGCCAAGAGCATGTCTCTTTAAAGGAGCTGAAGTCAAACTCAATTTTTGGAAGAATTTTTATTAAACCTGATTGAACATTTAAATCTCAGAGCATAATCTTTGCTTTTTTAAACAAAGTGTGTGGGAAGCATCCCACATCTTGCTCAAGGTTCAGTTCGGCCTGATTCATAGAGCCAAACGTCAAGCAAACATCACACTTTCCATTTACTTCTACAAAGGGCTGACATCACATTTCTTCAGGATTTAAAGTATTTTATAAATTGTTTGTAAAATCCTTTGACACATTAAAGAACTGGGCAATAAATGTCATTTTATACAATAAGAGTGAAGCCTGTGACATCAGATTTAGCTTTGGAGGGCAGTGTGTGCGCTTTCTAAATTCTGTGAGCACTTTGGGAGACTGCTCCCAAATGGTGATAGTGAGCATATCTGGAATGCACTGTTTAGATTTGGGAATCATTGGGAGACAATCCGTGGTTTAAATAGTACTTGACTTATGTTGTTGTTGTACAGTAAGTAATTCATAAAGTTACTTATGTATTTTTGTTGACTACCTGAATGGTATTCAAATCTGCCAGGTTGCCTTCAATAGTGTAAATGCATCTATTGTAAATATTTGGAATATTCCAGAACTGCCCAGTGTTTGGCAAATTCAGGGGGGACAAAAAATCACATTGAGTAATTTGAAATTAAGTATCCAAGAGGAATTAACTGCTGAAGTATTCAATTCAAATAGTTAAATGGACTGCTCACATTTAAAATACCTCTTATCCATAGGAATGGATGGACTGACAGAATTGGGACCAAATTCCTGGCTGGGGCATGTGAAATGTGCTTTGATAAAGTCACCTGCATTTACCCACAATAATTTGGCAAGGTCGGAAATTAGAAACAATGCAAGCTTCATTGCTGCTCCAGTCGTGTCCCAAGCTCTGTGAAAAAATAACAATGTTCAGGTTTATTGCATACACTCTGAAACACGTGTTCCTTCTACAGATCCTGCAAGTTTCCCCAATGAGCATAGTCCATCCAAATGATGTTGCTAACTTTGGCCAACTGTTTCTTTCCGAGCCTCTATAGCCTGAAGAGTGACCAGAAGCAATTACTCCACATATGTGGGAACATTACTGAGGAGGATTTTTTCCTTCAGCATTGACTTCCATATATTCAGTGCCCAGAACAGATAAAAAGCTTGTTACCTTTTATAGAGCAATGATTCAGAGGAAGTAAAACGCTAACCTTTTCTTGCTTAATAATCACGCTGCCTAAATTGTAAAATGAGCAGTTCTTAATAATTCACTAGATCCAAACGAAATATTTTGTGCAAAACAAATCACATGATACATCGTTATTCAGATAATAAAACAAGTTTGTTCATTGAAGAACCCAGAGGAAAAGGTCATGAAATAATGTGAGTTTGATATACCTCGATCATCATTTCAAGTGCATTCTCTGCATAAATTCTCCTTTTCCTCCTCGAAGTATTCAACTTCTTGAATAATTGAGAGAATGAAGTCACAGTTATACAACACAAAATCAGACCCTTCAGTCCAACTTGCCCATGCTGACCAGATATCCAAAATTAATCTAATCCCATTTGCCAGCATTTGTTCCATATCCATCTTAAACCCTTTCTACTGATTATCAGTTTATTTTACTTGATCAGCACTTGAAATACTGACATTTTTTTTTCTCCCAACATTGGTTAAAGAAATCATAAGTTCAGTCAACTAAGTTAATTTTGTAATCTTTCACAAAGACACAAGTGAGAACAACATATAGCTGAGTGCAAAACAAAATACTGCAGCTGCGTGATATCTGGGAACATTTTTTAAAGGTGAGGCACTGATACTGCGCAAGTTTGTCAGCACGGTTTCAATTACTGACAATAATTTAGTAATGTCTTAGCCTTCACATAGTTAAGGTACATGTGAGATATCTGAATTTCATGAATTGGTTCCTATTGCACTTTAAACCAAGAATAATTTTTGTTGATTAATCTACTCAAAGGAGAAAGTGATGACCAAAGAAGCTGGACATTGGAGTCGAAAAGTGTCATGCTGGAAAAGCACAGCAAGTCAGGCAGTATCCGAGAAGCAGGAGAGTTGATGGTTCAGGCATAAGCACTTCATCAGGAATCACGGGCTTCAGAAAAATAACTGGCATAGACTTATGCCAATACATATGTAGAAGGGTCAAAGCACGTTACTATCAGGTTAGAGACTAATTTCAGATTTGGTACCATACAGTGCAACATTTCAGTATGATCTTTCCATATATACCTAAAAGAGAAGCTGTCTAAAATTACAAGCTCTAGAATGATTATATGATTAAACCTGGAAATAAAGCTGGTGAACAAGAATGGCAAAGTGACGTCCCACCAGTGTCGCCTTGGGCAGTGTCAAGTAAGAATTTGAGAGCAGAGTTGCCACTTTGGTGTAACCTGCAGTCTGGCCAAATTGCAGCAAAAGTCTGTTTAATTTTATCTGCAAACTATTGAATGCAAAATTCTCCTTGCACAATAATGAGGCAGCATTTTGGGATGTCATTTTTAAAATATATCATTTTCAAAGTTACTCACAATTAAGAGTGATCACTTGGTGCTGTCTGCATAACACAGTACGAAAAGGAATTAACAGAAAAAACATTATAACCCAAATTCAGAGTCACTAATTTATTGATATTGCATGGGTCCAGCATTTATAACTAATCGATTTTAGAAAATAAATACAGATACATTTACTAACTACATTGGAGTACAGCCAAGTTTCTTCCTGAACAGTGACAGGATTGGACAGAGTCTGCATGGATTTAAGAGAGGGGAATCATACTTAGCAAATCTACAGAATCGAATATTAAAGTAAGAAATTGCAGGACATTTAGAAAAACATATCATTAAACATGGTAGACTGGGTTTTGTGAAAGAGAAACTATATTTGACAAATTTTCGACAGTTCATTGAGGAGATAACAAGCAGGGCTGATAAAGGGCAATCCAATGATGTTCTGTATTTGGATTTAAAAAATGCAAATGATAAGGTGCTACATAAAAGTTATTTGCACAATTTAGGAGCTCATGGTATCGGCTTAATGTATTAGCATGGATTGGGGATTGGTTAACCACACTAGCTGTTGCAGTGCTGTATACAATGTTAGCTCCCATATTTAATAAAGGATAAACCAACATCGGAGACCATTCAAAAAAGATTCACTTAGGTGCTTCGAGGGCGAAAGGGTTGACCTATCAAGAATAGATAAGCAGGGGTGATATAATGGAAACAAGATTCTGAGGAGGTTGACAGAGTAGATGTTGACTAGATCTTCTAGCACCAGTGAAGTCTCAAACCTGGGGACATTACATAAGGGAACATTCATTTTAGAAAAAGTAAAGATTTTTTTCTCTCAGTGAATGGCTAAAATTTTCTCACCCAAACAATTGTGAAAGTTAAATGTGGGATTACTCTTCGGAGGGTTATTCTGGCTTGTTGGGCTGAAGGGCCTGTTTCTACACAGTAGGGAATCTAAGATTCTATCTCAAATTATTTTAAAAGAGTGCAGATAGATTTTTGAAATATTGAGCAGTTGAGGGCTATGCAGATCAAGCATAAAAGAGGTGTTGAGGTCTGGGTTGGCCCAGCCATGATCTGTTGAATGGGGGAACAAGCTAAAGGGATGAATGCCCTACTCCTGCTCCGATTCCTTGAGGTTCCATTTCATGTTTTTTTTGTTTCCAAAGAAGAGCGTGATACAATGTGCTAAAGATCTCAGATGTGAAAATGGGGTGTTTATGTACTGATTCAGATGGCATTGATTCATCAATCACAGCTATACAGTCATGAGTAGGAAGGCAATTCCCTCCATGAATAAAGGAAATCTACTGCAGAGCTCACACAAAGGGAATTCTTACCTACAGTAAACTCTCCCATCACATTACCCAACATATCAGCTAAAGCAGGACACACTGCGCATGCTCTAGTCAACAAGCGACCCTGGGTGATTGATGTCAGACCGGACCAATGAAAGGACGGTGGGCGGAACTGGATGACTAGCGGGAGGTTGGTCCTCCAACCAATCAAAGTGAATGTCGGGCGGAGCTAAACTAAACCATGTGATCCCCTCGCGCGCGGCGCACAGTCGCTGTAATGAATGCTCGGGAAGTTATGGAGAGAAAGGATACGGTAAGGAAAGAAATAAACAGGGAAACGGGAGAAAAACTATGTTGATATGAGCGGAGAGGTTTTACAAACAAATTGTGCACGTCGGAAAACACAAATTTGAACGTCCCAGTCCCGTGTTTGGAGTAAACGGGGAATTGCCTCAGCGCGGTAAAAACAATGACTGCAGATGCTGGAAACCAGATTCTGGATCATTGGTGCTGGAAGAGCACAGCAGTTCAGGCAGCATCCGAGGAGCAGCAAAATCGACGTTTCGGGCAAAAAGCCCTTCATCAGGAATAATAAGCTTTTATTCCTGATGAAGGGCTTTTGCCCGAAACGTCGATTTTGCCTGTCCTCGGATGCTGCCTGAACTGCTGTGCTCTTCCAGCACCAATGATCCAGAAATTGCCTCAGCGCGGCTGCCGGCCTGAGTGAGTTCCGCCATCTTTATTCGGGACACGTGCGGAGCCGCCATCTTTGTAGGGGGCAAGGTGCAGCCAGGCGCATGTGCAGCCTTTCTCGAGTAAAGAGTCATTCCTGGGCTCCCTCATCACCACTTTGTCAATATCGAGCTTCCTCAGTCTCGAACCATGGATGTATTTCTGGTCTGTTTAGTCCTGTATTATTACTTTTTTAGACCCTTTGTAAATGAGTTTTTCACTGTGGCCCAGCCCCTGACCATGCGCTGCTCTATTATCAGATTACTTTTTTCTTGAATATTTTTGACAGTCAATAATTCTTTTTTCCAATAAGCAAGTGTGTTTTCCTTCCATTTCTGACTATTAAATTCTGCACCATTTTCATTCCCTGTAATCAATTTTGCACTCCCTGAAACATCAACTGTGTTTCTCCTTCCACAGATACCAGTGATTAATGCCAAAGCCCTGTTGCCTGGGGAGAGGGTGATGTTTGACTTTCTTGTACAGCTGCAGTTTGTGTGGTGATGGTGCTCCCACAATGTGGTTGGGTAAGAGACATTACAGATTATTCATAACAGCAACAGTGATTATTTGCAGATAATGTCCAAATCAAGAACAGATTGTAGTTTTATTATCATGCTTATAATTTCACAAAAATACTATTGAGAACTTTAGATATAAGGCCAGAGATGGAGATATTAGGTCAGGTGACCAAAAGCATTGCCAAAAAGCAGGTTTTGAGGGATGTCTTAAAGGTGGAAAGCAAACCTGTCAGGTTTTGTCTGCAAATTCTCGACCATGTTGCTTTAGCAACTGTAGAATCAGTCACACAGTTGAAGTAACAAATTAACAAATCGTTGGGAGTCTCGAAGAAAATGGGTTGTCGAGGTCTCAAAGGATGTGTGGTGCAGGGAGCTAGGGATGATCACAGCCAGGAATCAAATCAAGAATGAGAATTTTAAATTGTTGTTGTTTATGTGGGAAAGAAGAAATGTAGTTTTCTGCAGGCGATTATAGAAATGTAATTGTTGTAAGTGCTAGTGGAGTGTAATTTCTGTAGATTGGGGAAGGGTGAGAGATTATACAAACAGTCATGGAATTCTTGTAGCGTGTAGTATACTTAAGACTAAGACTTTGATAATATAGGGGGTCTTTTAAAGAAGTAGTTTTAAAGAAAATAGTTATAAGCTAGGAAATAACTATGGAGTGTTGCAGCTGACCACAAAAGAAGAAGTAAGGGTATTTTCACAATAAAGCTTATAATAACAAGACAAAGAATGCAGTCATCCAAGGACACGGACAGCTCATGCCCGAAACATCGATTCTCCTGCTCCTTGGATGCTGCCTGACCTGATGCGCTTTTCCAGCAACACATTTTTCAGCTCTGATCTCCAGCATTTGCAGTCCTCACTTTCTCCTCCCTTTTGACGGATGAACATGTTTGGAGAGAAGTGAGCACATGGGCGATAGAGCTTTCAATTTTTCTTGAGATTACAGGGAGGTTGAATTTGGGAGGCTGGCCAGGAGTGTGTCTGGATAATTAAGTCTGGAGATAACACACGATGGATGAGAGTTTCAGTCTATGAGCTGAGATGAGGGTGGAATCAACTAGAAATAGTGGTGTTGGAGTGGGACTGGGTTGTCACTCTCACCTCACCTCTGGGATTCAGCTGAATGTCAGGTTGTGAATCAGACGGTAACACCATCGGGAGCTGAGTGGCCCTGGTGGAGCCTAAAATGTGTCGCTGAGCTGGCTGTTGCTGAGCAGCTGCTGCTTGGTAGCTCTGTTGATGACTACTTCCATCACTTTACTGCTGATCGAGTGTGGACTGACAGAGGGAAATTGCCTGGGTTGGATTTGCCCTGTTTTTGTGTTGAACATCCCTGGGCAATGTTCCACATTGTCAGTCAATGCCAGAGATGGAGCGGTACGTGGCTTGGTGGGTGGCAAGTTCTGGAGCACAAGCCATCAGTATTATTGCCAGAATATTGGCAGGGCCCGTAGCCTTTACACTACTTAATCATTACTCGATATTGTTTGAACTAAATTGAACTGGCTTAAAGCTCACATCTGTGACGTTAGGAACCACTGGAGAAGGCTAAGATGGATCATCTCACTTTGTATCTGGCTGAAAATTACTGCAAATGCTGTCATCTTATATTTTGCATGGATGTGTGAAACCCCTCCATCCGTAAGGGTGGGGATATCTGTAGTGCTTCCTGCAAAGAGTTGTTTAATTATCCATTACCATTCACAACTGGGTGTGGCAGAACTGCAGAGCTCTGATCTGATCCATTGGGTGTGGTATCGTTTAGCAGATGCTGATGCTGTTTGATGTGCAGATGGTCCTGTTTGGTAGCTTCACCAGGTTGGCACTTCATTTTTAGGTCTGCCTGGTGCTGCTCATGGCATGCTGTCCTTTCCTGTCCATTGTGATGGGTGAGTGCGGGATGTACAAACCCATGAGATTACAGATTGTGCTGGAGAACAGTTCTGCTGCTGCTGTTATCCCACAGTGCCTCAGAGATACCCAGTTTGAGTTCCTACATCTGTCCCATTTAGCACGGTGATAGTACCACTCAGCACAATGGAGGTTTTTCTCAACTTTAAGGTATGGCTTTGTCTCCAAAAAGACTGTGGGATGGTTGCTCTTACCGATACTATCATGGACAGATGCATTTGCAGCTGGTAGATTCATATTGATAAGATCTAGTATGTTTTTCCCTCTTGCTGGTTCCGTTACCGCCTGCTGCAAACCCAGTTGAGCAGCTATGTCCTTGAGGACCCGACCAGCTCAGTCAGTAATCCTGCTGCTGAACTACTCTTGGTAGAGGACATTGAAATCCTGTACCCAGAGTAGGCTTCTCACCATTTTATTGCCTCAGTGCTTCCACCAAGTGTTATTCAACATGGAGGAGCACTGATTCATCAGCCATGGGAGCATGGTACGTGGTAATCAGCAGGAGCCATGAGACTTCCTGGAGTCCAAAGTCAATGCTGTATACTCCCAGGGCAAATCCTCCCTGTCTGTACACCACTGTGCCACCACCTCTGCCTGGTCTGTCCTGCTGGTGGGACAGGACCTATCCAGAGATTTCAGGAGAAAGTGAAGACTGCAGATGGTGGAGATCAGAGTCAAGAGTCTGGTGCTGGAAAAGCACAGCAGGTCAGGCTGATGAAGGGCTTAGGCTCGAAACGTTGATTCTCCTCCTCGGATGCTGCCTGACTGTTGTGCTTTCCATCACCACACTCTCGATATCTAGATATGGTGATGGTGGTGTCTGGCCATTATCTGTAAGGGATGACTCCGTGAGTATGACTATGTCAGGATGTTCCTTGACTAGTCTGTGAGACAGCCCGCCACGTTTTGGCACCAAAAATCATATGTTAGTGAGGAGGATGTTGCAGAGTCGAGAAGGCTGATTCTGTGATTGTATCTCCTAATGCCTTGTTAGATGCCAAGTGGTCCATCCAGTTTCATTCCTATGTTGAGACTTTGCAGTGATTAATACAGTGAGTAGCTTGTTGGGCGACTGTCAGGTTGGCAGGATTTTTTCTGCCATTGACAATGATTCCATGGAGATCAGGAGATTCCTAATTCCAGTTATTTTTTCTTGAAATCAGATTCCACCATCTGCCGATCTGGGATTCGAACAAGGACTTCAGTTGAACATTTTAATATTCTGAATAAAAGTTAAATACATTAGGTTTGTTTTAAATATCACTAACCCTGGTTTTGTTTCTTTGTAAAACACTGTCCATCATCCTGTCTCCTTCATCCTTGCCTCCAACAACAAGAGCAAGAAGCAAATTGAGTTTCTCTGTCACTAAGACTGAGACAATCTGATCAGCTGCCTCTGCTGCTTCCCTCCCTCCCACTAACCCACCGAGACAAACTGCCTCACATGGTGTTCCTGATTTTTGTCCCAAACTTACATCTTTCTCCAGTCTCTTGTCAAGCCTTATCAGAACTCACCTTGATCTTTTACTAGTCTCGCTAAACTACAGACATTCCAACTCTGTTTCCTCCTCATCACTCCCCCTCGCCAATTCACAGGTATTGTTCCTTGTTCTGTCTGTCTGTCTTTTCTGGTTATGTCCTTCTCATCCATTCTGCAAAAAAACCCACTAACATTTGACCTCACCATCATTTGTAAATCCTGCTCCATCTCCACTCTCCCTTTCCTTTCTGAATTCCTTGTATTTGGTATCCCTCAACGATCTATCCTTGCTCTCTCCTGTATCTCACCTACATACTGCCAGGAGGTGACATTGTACAAAAGCGCTGTGTTAGGATTCACATGTACACTGACAATGCCCAGCTCTCCATCCCCATCATCCCTCTCCATTGCTGCACTGGTGCTAAGTTATGAAACTGCTTATCACGCTTCCATTACTCGATTAGCTGCAATTTCCTCCAATGAAACATTGTAATGGGTAAACCCTTTACCTTCAGTTGCTATTACAAATTACTTTCCCTTACTGCTGAACCCTTCCCCCTCACTGGGAACTGCCTTAGGCAGAACTGCGCTCTTCACAATATTGCTCTCATATCTGACCCCAAGGTGACCTTCTGATCAGACATCTACACAATCACAAACACCAGGAATTCTAATCTCTAAAATGTTGCTTGTCTCTACCTCACCCCTGCTCCATTGCTACTGAAACCCCTTACCCGTGTCTGTGTTGCCTTAAACTTGATGAATCTGAAACAGAACCCTTGATTTCGTGACTGACCCAGAATCTGCTTGCTTTCTATGTTTCCTGCACAATTACCCCCTGGTCCCTTTGTGGCGTAGCTTTCTACAGTTTCCACCATTTAAATAGACCTCCTCCAAATTGTCCAACTTCACATTTTCCCAAACTATACTCCATCTGACAACTTGTTGCCCCCTTCTCCTGTGCATCTCTCTCTCTTCACAATCGTCTTAGAACTTTACAGTTATGCCTTTTCTTGGAGTCCCCCCACCCTCATTCTTCTAAACATTTACTGGGAGTCCTGGGCAGTGTGAAGCATGCAGAGTTGCTCTGTTTTTAGAGATACTCTATGGGAGGAGCTTGCTGCCCATTGGTCAGAATGGAGGCAACTTGCCCATCGAGCTGCATGAGCCTTTCACCCCCCATGTCTTATTGATGAGGCACAGCGGCAGCACGGAAGGAAAGAAAAAGAAGCAAATCCTGCTCTCCACATCTCACTGACTCTTGGAATATTCTGTCCCATTTGTCAAAGATCTGTCCTGTTCAGTCACATGAAATTCCAAGGTGGAAACTCCTAGAAACCCACATTGATTTCCCCCTGAATTGACTGCTGACCTCCACAAGGGGTAATGTGTCCAGTCATCCTGGGCCAGGAGGAGGGGATGGTGCGAGTTTCTAACTTGAACTGACAATGATGGATTTTATAAACTTGTATTACAGGATACTACAGGTGGACATTCAGATGGTAATCTCAGTCATTGTAACACCTAACTCTGATTGAATTACTCAATTCATCAGGACCTGGATATTCGCATTGTGTGAGTATTGTATTCCATCTGAATCCCATTTGCTGCATAAAAGTTCTCCTTTGAATCTCCTCAAACCTTTACTGTGTGTCCTCTAATCCTTGTATAATGAGCTGATGGGTGTGTAAGGTTTATTGTTATAACATGTAACTTTTCAAACCCCTCTGTCACAGCTCCTCTCAATTTCCTCTGCTACAAGGAGAACAACACAGTTTCCCCAAACCCCTGATTCCCCAATGTCTGTTTGCTGTCTATAAGGTACACATCAGATTGTGTTGGAACATTCTCCACTTGCCTGCATCAGTGCAGTCCCCAACAATATTAAAGAAAGTGAACATCCTCCAGGACAAAGCACTGTGCCTGAGTGGTGTCCCATCCACTACCTTCAGCATTCCCTCTCCCCATCCCAGAGACACAGTAGCATCACTGTGTAAAAGGTAAAGGCAGCATTGTCCTACCAGACCATAAGGCTGCTCTCTGATTAGGGAGGAAACTGGAGCCCCTGGAAGAAACCCATGCAGACACTGGGAGAATGTGCAAGTCCCACAGAGACAGTTGTCCAAAGCTGGAATTGAACCTGGGGTCCTGGCAGCAGTACTAATCACTGTGCCACCCTAAAATTGTAATTTGATTCACAACTACCACTTCCTCTGATAGTTCATTCCACACACAAACCATTATCTGAACAAAACTAAAAAAAAAATTCCCGAACGCCTTTTTAAAGCCGTTCTGCTGTCACCTTAAAAGGTATGTACCCAGTCTTGAGTCGCGTCCCTTCCTGGAAAGGACACCTGCTGTTCACATTACTGATACCACCCCTCCATGATTTGAGAAACGTCTAATAAGGTCACTCCTCAGCTTCCTGCGTGCCAGTGAAAGAAGTCGCAGCCTATCCAGCCTCTGCTTATAATTCAAACTATCCATTCCCATCAACATCCTGGTAAATCTCTTCTGAATCCGCTCCAACTACATAATGTCCTCCCGATATCAGCATGACCAGAACTGGACACAGAATTCCAGAAAAGGCCTCCCCAACATCCAAAATTATGTCCCAACTCTTGTACTCAAAGGTCTGAGCAATGAAGGCAAGTGTGCTAGGCACCTTCTTAACCACCCTGTCCACATGTGACACAGACGTGAAAGACCCGAACCCCTCGGCCTCTTTGTTCCATATCACTACTCGAGGCCCTGTCTTTAATTAGTGTCAGTCTGCCATCGTTTGTTTTTTGAAGATGTAATATTTTGCATTTATTCCAATCCAACGATCCCAAAAAACCCTGAGCATTAAAGACAATAGGAGTATACTTAAGAGGGAAATCAGGAGGGCAAAAAGGGAACATGAGATAGCTTTGGCAAATAGGGTTATGAATAATCCCAAGGGTGTTTATAAATACATTAAGAACAAAAGAGTAACTCGAGAGAGAATAGGGCTCCACAAAAATCAGCAAGGTAGCCTACGCGTGGAGCCGCAGGAGATGGGAGAGATACTAACTGAATGTTTTGCATCAGTTGTACTGTGGAGAAGGACATGGGTAGTATAGAATGTGTGGAAATAGATGTCGACATGGTGAATATGTCCATCTTACAGAGGAGGACGTGCTGGGTGTCTTGTAACCTGTAAAGCTTGGTTAATCCCCAGCACCAGATCAGGTGAACCCTAGAACTCTGGGAAACTGGGAATGTGGTTGATGGGTGTCTTGCTGATATATTTGTATCATCGATTATCACAGATGAGATGTCGAAAGACAAGAGGTTGGTTAACGTGGTGCCGCTATTTAAGAAAGGTGGTAAGTACAAGCTAGGGAACTATTGACCGGTGAGCCTGACATTGATGCTGGGCAAGTTGTTGGAGGGAATCCTGAGGAACAAGATGCCCGTGTATCCTGAAAAGCAAAGACTGATTAGTGATAGTCAGCATGACGATGTGCGTGGGAAATCATGTCTCTCAAACTTGATTGAGTTATTTGAAAATGTATCAAAGAGGATTGAGAGCAGAGAGGTGGACATGATCTATGGAATTCAGTAAGGCGCTCTACAGGGTTCCCCAAGGAAGACTGGTTAGCAAGGTTAGATCTCATGGAATACAAGGAAAACTAGCCATTTGGAGACAGAACTGGCTCAAATGTAGAAGGCAGGGTGGTGGTGGAGGGTTGTTTTTCAGATTGGAGGCATGTGACCAGTGGAATGCCGCAAGGATCAGTGCTGGGTCCACTACTTTTTGTCATTTAAATAATATGATTTCAATATGAGCATAGGAGGTATAGTTAGTAAGTTTGCAGATGACACCAAAATTGGAGGTATAGTGGACAGCGAAGAGGGTTACCTCAGATTACAACAGGATGTTGTTCAGATGGGTGAGAAGTGGCAGATGGAGTGTAATTCAGATAAATGTGACGTGCTGCATTTTGGAAAAGTAAATCTTAACAGGACTGATACACTTAGTAGCAAATTCCGAGATAGTGTTGATGAACAAAGATATCTTGCAGTGCAGGTTCATATTTCCTTGAACGTAGAGTTGCAGGTAGATAGGATATTGAAGAAAGTGTTTGGAATACATTCCTTTATTGATCAGAGCATTGAGTATAGAAGTTGGAAGGTCATGTACAGGACATTGGTTAGGCCTCTTTTGGAATATTGTGTGCGGTTCTGTTCTCCGCCAATCGGAAATATGTTGTGAAACTTGAAAGGGTTCAAAAAGGATTTACAAGGATATTGCCAGGGTTGGAGGGTTTGAGCTGCAGGAAGAGAGCAAAAAGGCTGGGGCTTTCTTTCCCTGGAGCATCAGAGACTGAGGAGTGACCTCCGTAGAGGTTTATAAAATCATTAGTAGCATGGATAGGGTAAACAGACAAGGTCTTTTCCCTGAGTAGGAGAGTCCAGAAATAGAGAGCATAGGTTGAGTGTGAGAGGGGAAAGATATAAAAGGGAACTAAGGAGCAACTTTTTCACGCAGAGAGTGGTGCGTGTATGGAATAAGCTGCCAGAAGAAGTGGTGGAGGCTGACAATTATAGCATTTTAAAGGCATTTGGATACTTGACATGAATAGGAAAGATTTAGAGGGATATGGCCCAGGTGCTGGCAAGAGGGATAAGATTAGGTTCGGATATCTGGTCGGCATGGACAAATTTGATTGAAGGTTCTGTTTAGTGCTGTTCATCTGTGACTCACAGCTCAGTCGGTTTCGGTCTCTTCAAAGATAAATCTTAGTCTGTTTTATTTTAGTAAAGCTACAGCATTCAGTAGGGCGACGGTTTATTTCTTTAAATACACATCTTATGACACTTTGATTAAGTTTTTTTAATATAAAATATTGGTACTAATTTATTCTAGAGTAGTGTTTTGTAAAGCTGTAAGACTGTGTGCCTTTTTCTAGGTCTGTGGACTGTTAAGGTGCAGATGAGTGCGTGACCAAGGATCTGATACAGGGGAGAAGGATTCACATTTTTGGATCATTGGAATCTCTGCATAAGAAGGATGGATTACACCTGAATTGGAAGGTATCTAATATCCAAGCAGGGAGATTTGCTAGTGCTACACGGGAGGCATTAAACCAGTGAGGGAGTGAGGGGAAACCTAAAGAGATAGTGAGAAAGAAGGTAAGTCTGAGGCTGGTACAGTTGAGAAGTTAGACAGGCAAGGGCAAGGCACAGAATGAGGTCGGACTGACAAGGTACAATAGACAATAGGTGCAGGAATAGGCCATTCTGCCCTTTGAGTCAGCACCACCATTCATTATGATCATGGCTGATCATCCACAATCAGTATCCTGTTCCTGCCTTATCTCCGTAACACTTGATTCCATTATCTTTAACAGCTCTAATCATCTCTTTCTTGAAAGTATCCAGAGACTTGACCTCCACTGCCTTCTGGGGCAGTGCACTCCATGTGCCCACTACACTCTGGGTGAAGACGTTTCTCCTCAACTCTGTTCTAAATGGCCTCTCCCTTATTTTTAAACTGTGTCCTCTGGTTCTGGACTCACCCATCTGTGGAAACATACTTCCTGCCTCCAGAATGTCCAACCCTTTAATAATCTTGTAGGTGTCAATCAGATCCCCTCTCATTCTTCTAAACTGAAGTGTATACAAGCTCAGTCGCTCCAATCTTTCAACATATGATCATTCCGCCATTCCGGGAATTGACCTCGTGAACCTACCCAACACTCCCTCAATAGCCACAATGCTCTTTCTCAAATGTGGAGACCAAAACTGCACACAATACTCCAGGTGCGGTCTTACCAGGGCCCTGTACAGCTGCAGAAGGACCTCTTTGCTCCTATACTCAATTCCTCTTGTTATCAGGGCCAGCATGCAGTGAGCTTTCTTCACTACCTGTTGTACCTGCATGCTTGCTTTCATTGACTGATGTACAAGAACACCTAGATCTCGTTGTACTTCCCCTTTACCAAACTTGACTCCATTTAGATAGTAATCTGCCTTCCTGTTCTTGCTTCCAAAGTGGATAACCATACATTTATCCACATTAAACTG
This sequence comes from Chiloscyllium plagiosum, assembly GCF_037043375.1. Lineage (NCBI taxonomy): Eukaryota > Metazoa > Chordata > Chondrichthyes > Orectolobiformes > Hemiscylliidae > Chiloscyllium > Chiloscyllium plagiosum. The sequence goes on from NW_028270189.1 coordinate 38,687,983, forward strand.
CATCTGCTATGCATCCGTCCACTCACCTAGCCTGTCCAAGTTAACCTGTATTCTCATAACATCCTTCTCACATTACACCCTGCCACCCAGCTTTGTCATCAGCAAATTTGCTAATATTACTTTTAATACGTTCATCTATATTATTAATGTATATTGTAAATAGCTGCGGTCCCAGCACCGAACCTTGTGGTACCCCACTAGTCACTGCCTGCCATTCCGACATGAAATCCATGCTGACTCTGACGAATCCTATTACCGCTATCCAAATGAGCTATAATTTCATCTTTTATAATTGACTCCAGCATCTTTCTCACCACTGACATCAAGCTAACCGGTCTATAATTCCTTGTTTTCTCTCTCCCATCTTTCTTGAAAATTGGGACAACATTAGCCACCCTCCAATCTAATGGTACATCTCCTGATTCTGTGTCTCCCCCTTCGCAAGGGGCTGAACGTCATCCCTCACCAACAGGGCCATCTTACCCCCTCTGCCCATCAGTCTGTCCTTTTGATAGCACTGCACACTGCATTTATTTCAGTGCAAGAGGTTTGACAGGGAAAGCAGATGAGCTTAAGATATGGTTTTGAACATGGGACTGGGATATAGTGGGTATTACAGAAATGTATCTTAGGTTGAAAAGGACAGGTAGCTTAATGTTCCAGGGAATAGATGTAAGAGGAAGGATAGAAAGGGGGATAAGAGAGAAGGTGGAATGGTGTTTTTGATTAGGGATAACATTATTGTTGTGCTTAGGGAGGATATTCATGGGGGTTCGCCCGGTGAACTTACTTGGGTGGAACTGGGAAATAGGAACAGGATGATCACCTTATTGAGGTTGTCTGTGTAGGTTTCATCCGGGTGCTCTGGTTTCCTCCCACAGTCCAAAGATGTACAGGTTGGGTGGATAATCCAGGCTGAATTGCCCACAGTGTTCAGGGATGTGCAGGTTGGGTGGACTGGCCATGGGAAATGCAGCGTTACAGGGGTAAGGTAGGAGGATCTAAGGGTCAGTGTGGATGTGATGGGCCGAATGGCCTGCTTCCACACTTGGGATTCTCTGACGATAATTCTACTAGTTTTAAAATAGTTGCAGAAAATAATAGACCAGATCTAAAAGTTGGTGTTCGAAGTTGGACAAAGGTCAATTCTGACGGTACAAGGCGAGAACTTTCAATATTTCTTTGCAACCCCCAGGTAAAGGGATGGCTGGAAAGTGAGAACATGGGAACAGAAGGAATAGGAGCAGGAATAGGCCATCTGGCCCCTCAAGCCTGCATTGCCATTCAATAAGGTCAGGGTTGAGTTTTTCATGGCCTCCGCTCCACTTTCCTGCTCTCTCACTATAACCCTTAATTCATTTCCTGTTTGCAAATCTACCTTTTGTCTTTCAAGTTGATAACGTCAACTGCTGCACTCAGCAGGGTATTCCACAGATTCATAACCCTTTAGCTGAAGAAGTTCCTCCTCAACTCTGTCCTAAATCAGATATCCCCTTATTTTGACGCTATGCTCTCTCGGCTGACCCGCCCCTCCCCCAATGGAAATAACCTCCCTGCTTCTATCTTATCTATTCCCTTAATTTTATTTTTTCCAATACAACCACCCATTCTTCTAAATTCCAACAAGTACAGTCCCAGTCTATTCGGTCTCTCCACATATACCAACCCTCTCAACTCCCGACTCAAACTAGTGACCCTCCTCTGCACCCCATCCAGTGTCAGTACATCCTTGCTGAAGTAAGGAGATCAAACCTGTACACAGTACTCCAGGTGTGACCTCACCAGCACCCTATACAGCTGCAGCATAACTATCCCTCTAGCAATGAAGGACAATATTCCCTTCACCATCTCTTTTAGTCCCCTGGGATGCATTCCATCATGGCCAGGAGACCCATGTACTTTTGGGCTGTTATCTTTCCCAACATTACCTCTTTACTGAGAATGACTGTTTCGATGTCCTCATCTGCCATTGCCTCCATAGGCCTGTGAAAATGAGACAACAAGAGTACATAGACAGTATGTTCCTGTTAAGGCCAAGGCTGGTAGGTATAGAGAATGCTGTGTGTCTGGAAAAATTGAGGGTCTGGTCAAAATGATGAAGCAGGGATATGGCAGGTACAAACAGCTGGGTTTGAGTGAATCCCTCGGAGAATAGGGGCAGTAGGAGTACACTCGAGGGCAAACAGGAGGGCAAAAAGGATACATGAGATAGCTTTGGGGGGAAAGAAGTTTAAGGACAATCCAAAGAGATTCTACAAAACACTAAGGACAAAAGAGTAACCAGTCAGAGAATACGGACCCTGAAAAATCAACAAGGCTGTCTGTGGAACCACAGAAGGTGGGAGAGATACTATCTGAGGATTTCATGTCAGCTTTTAGTGAAAGAGGATATGGAAGCTAGAGACTTTGGAGAAATAAATAGTGATAACTTGACAACTGTCCATATTACAGAGGAGGTTGTACTGGATGTCTTATACATAAAGCTGAGTAAATCTGTGGGACCTGATCAGGTGTATCCCAAAACTTTGTGGGAAGTTAGGGAAGTGATTGCCATACCCCTCGCTGAGATATTTATATCACTGATAGACACAGGTGAGGTGCTGCAAGACAGGCACCATTATTTGAGAAAGGTGATGAGGAAAGGCCAGGGAACAATACACTGGTGAGTCTGAAGTTAGTGGCAGACAAGGTGTTGGAAGGAATTCTAAAGGACAGGTTTATATGTCATTGGAAAGACAAGAAGTGAGTAGGGATAGTCAGCATGGCTTTGTACATAAATTACTAATTTGGACTTGAGAAAGACATTCAAAAAGGTTCCACATAACCATTCCACTGGTTAGCGAGTTAGACACCATGGGATACGGAGAGAACCAGCCATTTGGATACAAATTGGCTGGAAGGTTGGAGACGGAGGGTAGTGCTTTTCGGACTGGAGGCCTGTGATGAGCAATATGGTGTAAGGATCGGTGCTGGGTCCACTGCTTGTCATCATTTATATCAGTGATTTCTGTGTAAATATGAGGTATAGTTAGTGGGTTTATAGTAGACATCAAAATTGGAGGCGCACTGGACAGCGAAGAAGGTTACCTCAGAGTACAATGGGACTTCAATCAAATGGGCTGAGGATTGTCAGATCGAGTTTATTTCAGATAAATGTGAGGTGCTCCATTTTGGAAAAGCAAATGAGAGCAGGAATTATACACTTAATGGGAAGGTCCTGGGGAGTGTTGCTGAACAAAGAGACCTTGGAGTGCCGGTTCATAGTTCCTTGAAAGTGGAATCATAGGCAGGGTAGTGAAGAAGATGTTTGGTGTACTTGCCTTTAATGGTCAGTGCATTGAGTAGTGGAGTTGGCACGTCATTTTGCGGCTGCACAGCACATTGATTCAGCCACTTCTGGAATTCTGTTTTCAGTCCTGGTCTCCCCGCTATTGGAATGATATTGTGAAACTTGAAGGGGCTTGGAAAAGATCTGCAAAGATATTGCCAGGGTTGAGGGTTTGAGCTATATAGGTAGAGGCTGAATAGGCTGGGGCTGTTTCCCCTGGAGCATTGGATACAATTATGAGGGGCATGGATAGGGTGAAATCCCAGAGTCTTATTCCCAGGATATGTGAGTCCAAAGTTTGGGGGCACAGGCTTCAGGTGTGAGGGAAAAGATTTAAAAGGGATCTAAGGGGCAATGTTTTCCAGCTGAACATGGTACGTTTATGGAGTGAGCTGCCAGAGGAAGTGTGGAGGCTGGTACAATTACCCAATTATGCCTTTGAGATGTTGTATGTGATTAGCAAAGGTTTAGAAGGATATAGGCCAAGTGCTGGCATATGGGATGAGATTAATTTAGGATATCTGGTCAGCATGGACAAGTTGGATCGAAGGGTCTGTTTCTCTGCTGTACATCTTTATGGCACGACTAAAATTAAGATAGGTTTCTCTTTTATGGAGAGTTAGCAGAAGGTCAGATAATTCTCCTTGGAGCTGAGAAGGTTAGGCAGTGATTTCGACCAGGAGCAGATTTGTTTCCAGGATATTTAATTTACAGAGAGACAGAGGGAGAAATTATTAACGTCACAATTTTTAGTAACTACCTTCAGTTAACTGGCAAATAATGCAGGTTAAAAATGTGAAGATTATTTTACTCACTAAGTTCTGATCATCTGGAACAGTTTGACCGACAGCTGGATGCAGATTCAGTAGTTATTGTCAAAACAAATTTGAAATTTTAACTTTTTTAAGGAAGGATTTGGAGGGCTACAGACAAATGGGAGGTGAGTTGGGATAGACTGGCACCATCTCCAGCGGGGGAGAGTACAGCCCCAATGGGCTGAATAGCCCCAAACCCCTGTGCTGTGTTACTGCCCCATTCACTGTGAATGATGAAGCTCATCCCAGGACAGAGTCATAGACACCTACAGCATGGAATTAGACCCTTTGGTCGAACTTGTCCATACCGACCAGATATCCCAAACTAATCTAGTCCCATTTGCCAACACTTGGCATGTATCCCTCTACACCCTTCCTATTCACATACCCATCCAGATGCCAAATGGTGTAATTGTACCAGCCTCCACCATTTCCCTGAACAGAAGATTCCATACTTGCACTGATCTCGGTGTGAAAAAAGGTGCCTTTAGGGTCCCTTTTAATTTTTTTCCCTCTCACCTTAAACCTACACCCTCTCGTTCTAGACTCCCCCCACCCCAGGGAAAAGACCTTGTCTATTTTTCCCATCCATACTCCTCAGGATTTTATAAAGCTCTATGAGGTCACCCCTCAGCATCCGATGCTCTTGGGAGGAGCCCACTCATGTCACAATGGGGCCTGGGTGATTGACAGCAGCTTCAGACCAATAGGAGAATTGGCGTGATCCTCCAGCCAATGGGAGTGAATTGGGGTGGGTCCAGCAGGCCAACATGTGGCCATGAGCTGTGCAGGCTCAGTGTCCTGGTGAGGGGGGACCGAGTGAGTGTGAAGGGAATGAGAGAGACTGCAAAGTCTGGGGAAGAAATGGAGCTATTGTGGACTGGGAGGGTTTATAAACGCACGGTTTTAGGCTGCTAGACCTGAATTAGAAATTCCTTGTAAATTAGAACCAAAAGAACTGCGGATGCTTTAAATCTCACACAACAACCAAAAGGTACTGGAAAAGCTCAGCAGGTCTGGCAGCATCTGTGAAGAGAAATCAGAGTTAATATTTTGGATCCGCTGACCCTTCCTCAGAACTGATGTCACTGAAAAGAAATGTCAGTTTATATGCAGAAGGTAGGGGTTAAGGAGTAAATGATCGGTGGTGATCGAGTCCAAAGAGATGGGAGCAGTTGGACAAAGGAGTGGATAATGTTCTGGCTGGTGGACGGTGAATAGCTGTTTATGGGGACTGTTAGTGGCTAACCATCGGTAATGTATAATGGTAGGCTATGTGATAACAAGGCCTGGTATGTGGGGTAAAAGTCTAGGGTGCAAGGACATTGGAGAGTTCAGGACCTAAAATTATTGAATTTGATACTGGGGCTAGAGGGGTGCAGGGTCCCCAAGTAGAAGATGAGTTGTTCTTCCAGCTTGCGTTAACGTGTGGCGCTGGAAAAGCACAGCAGGTCAGGCAGCATCTCAGGAGCAAGAGAATTGACATTTTGGGCATATTCTTTTCATCAGGAATGCCGGGATTGGTGGGGGAGGGGGAGTAGTAAGAGGGCTGAGAGATAAATAAGAGGGATGTGTGTGGTTGGTGGGAAGGGAGCTAGGAAGGCAATTGGTAGATGTAGGTGGACGGTAATGGAGAGAGGGTGGAGTGGATAATTGGAAAGGAAGATGGACAGGTGGGACAGTTCAAGAGGGCGGTGTCGAGTTGGAGGGTTGGATCTGGGATAAGGCAGGGGCGGGGAGATGAGGAAACCTTGATTCTGTGGTGAAAGGGTCCCAATGTGGATGATGAGGTTTTCTTTCTCCAGGCGTCGGGGGGCTGGGATTTGTTGGTGGAGGTGGCCCAGGACTTGCATGTCCTTGGTGGAGTGGGTGGGGAAGTTGAAGTGGTCGGCCACAGGATGGTGGGGTTGGTTGGTGCATGTGTCCCAGAAATGTTCCCTGAAACATTCCGCAAGTTGGTGTCCTGACTCCCCAGTGGAGAGGAGACCACGTCGAAAGCAAAGGCCGTAATAGGTGAGGTGTTTGGATGTGCAGGAAAATCTCTGCTGGATGTGGAAGGGTCCTTTGGGTGTGAGGGGGGAGGCGTAGGCACAGGTTTTACACCTCTTGCATTGACAAGTGAAGGGGCTGGGAGTGGGGTTGTTGGGGAGCATGGATCTGACTAGGAATTCACAGGGAATGGTCTCTGTGGAATGCTGAAAGGAATGGAGAGGGAAATATATCTCTGGTGGGATCTGAATGTCGGTGGTGGAAATGGCGGAGGATGATGCATTGTATCTGGGTGGAAGGTGAGAACTGGGGGTTTCTATCCTTGTTGCAGTTGGGGAGGTGTGGTTCAATGGCAGAGGTGTGGCAAGTGGTGGAGATACACTAGAGAGTATTGTTGACCACATGGGAGGGGAAATTGCAGTCCTTGAAATACGGGACGTTTTGGTATGTTCTGGAATGTTCTGCCAGCTTGCATTAAGCTTCACTGGAACACTGCAGTAAGCATGAGACAGAGATGTTGGCCAGGGAACAGGCTCGTGTGTTACAGTGACAGGCAACTGGAAGCTCAGGGTCTGTTTTGCAGCAGAACGTAGATCATCAGCTGCCATTTCCAGCACCTCCACTGAGATGCTGCCAGACACAGCTTCCTGTCCCCTCCATTAACAGCTATGCACCCTCCCAGCCAGATTGTTATCCACTGCTTTGTCTTTCCAAATGTTACTGACACTTTTGGGCTCCATCCCCACCTATTATTTACTCTTTATATCCCTATCTCCAAAGATATGCTGGTTAGGTGCATTGGCCCAGCTAAATTTCCTGTAGTGTTCAGGGATGTATAGGTTAGGTGCATTAGTCAGGAGAAATGTAGAATAAGAGGGTCAGGGAATGGTTTTGGTTGAGAAACTCTTCAGAGGGTGGGTGTGGACTTGTTGGGCCAAATGGCCTGTTACCACACTGTAGGGATTCTAATTTTCCCAGCTGCCGTCAGTTCTGAGGAAGGGTCACTGGACCTAGAATGACCCTGGGTGTGTGCAGGAGGAGGAAATGGGAAAGGGGAGTTGGATCCAGTTTAGACTGGGAGGGTTTAATTACACTCTGAACAGGTAGTTAGGCCTGAATTAGAAACTCTTGGTCCCACGTTTACAGCAAATGGGAAAATGGCAGTGGCCCTCAGGCAGTGATAGGTCCTGGGTTATGGCCGCCATCTTTATTGGGGGCAAGGTACAGTGAGGCACATGGACATGTCCTCTGCCTGGGTGGGGGCGGGGTGATTGAAAGAGGAGCATTTACACATCAAACACATACCAAGAGAAATATTTGTCTTTACTGTTCAGCCTGCACTGACTGTGAGTTTTGTTTTGTCAATTCATTTTATAGGATATTAATTGAGAATAATTGAGACAGGGATCTCAAAAGCAATTTTCTATCGTCAGCAGGGTCATCATGATCTGAATACCATTGACATTTAACTGTGGAAGGAGAAAGGTGTTTCTGTTCTGTCTGTGGGCAAGTATCTGGTTTTTATTTCAAGCAAAAAGCAGAAAGATGTTCAAATTTGTGGTTGGATCATCCTTGGGGTTTGTGTTCAATTCTGGACCCTGCAGCTGTGGAAGGAGGTATTGGCCTGAGAGGGAGCACAGATTTATCCAAATTACACCTCGTCTCTTTATAGGAACTGTCAGATTTAGACCCAATCACCCACTTCATGATGTTAATCTGTAAACTCTTTATTTTCAATTCCTGCAAACTTCTCATTAAAATTCCTTATGGACTCAAATTCCAGCACCATTTCAGGTGGAATGTTCCAGGTTCTGACAACTGTCTGTTCATTCAGAAACTGCTGAAGTCCTTGTTGACTCTGGGATTACAAAGGGCTGAATTGAGAGATGAGATGCTGTTCCTGAGTTCCCATTGAGATGCATTGGAGGTTGGGGCAGTGTAGGTGGGAGTAGACAATGAAAATGACTGGGCTGCACTGTGGGTGCTGATTGGCTCAATGAGAGTGTTTTGGAGTTGGTTGTAAACAGAGCGAGGGGAGACAGGGAGAATGTGAACTACAGCTTCAGTTTTAGTGCAGGCCATTCAGAAATTCACATGGTCCCAATGGGAACAGCCAAGTTGTAAGCGATAACTGCTGAGTTTTTTTAAAAAACAGTTTTTAAAGTATAAAATATCAGCTTAAGTAAAGATCGGGACTTTTGATTATAATGGAAATGTTTGAAGAGAAGGAAGGTTACTAGCTCATTTAAATTCTCCTAATGGGAGTAACTAACTGAAACGAGAGAGACATTGTGATCGGAGACCTCAGACCAGTGGTGTGCTCCTCTTGCACAATATGGGAAATAAGGGACACTTCCTGTGTCCGTGACGGCAATGTGTGCAGGAAGAGTGTCCATCTGCAACTACTGGGAAACTGCTTTTCAGAGCTGCAGCTGAGAGTGGACTCACTGTGGAGCAATACTGAGAATGTTATGGAGAGTACGTTTAGTGAGTTAGTCACACTGCAGGTGAGGGTTACATAGGCAGAAAGGGAATGGGTGACCATCAGATCAAGTAAGAGGCTCAGGAAGAAAGTGCAGGACTTTCCACTGATCGCTCCGCTTCTCAAACAGATATTGTGCACCGCTTGGGATTCTATAAGGGGGGGTGGACTCTCAGGGGAAATCAGCAACAGATGATGACATGACACCACAGATAGCTCCGCTGCACAGAACTGCAGGAAGGAGAATGGCAGAGCTGTAGTGACAGGGGATCCACTAGTCAGGGTCAGTGACAGGCGCATCTGTGGCCACAGACATGAACCCAGGACAGTGGAACTGAACCCAGGTCCATTTATTGATAAGTACACAGACCAATAAAGGTCAGCGTCCCAAATGCAACCTTCAGCACTTGACCACCCTGAAGCTCTACTTTCCAGAGACTGTGCACTTGTTCTGAGCCCTTCAGAGGGATTGAAGTGGATGCGGAGAAAACAGGAACAGGGTTGTGTTGTAGATCTACAAAATAACGGTCACCCTCCCCTCTTGGTCTCCCCCCTCTGTCTCCCACTCCCATCGTGCCTCCTCCCCACAGCAGGGAAAAGATCTTGTATATTTACCCTATCCATGGCCCTACTGATTTTATAAACCTCTATAAGGTCACCCATCAGCATCTGACTCCACCAGGGAAAACAATGTATTTATCCTCTCCCTGTAGCTCAAATCCTCCAACCCTGACAACGTGCTTGTAATACTATTCTGGCCACTTTCACAATATTGTTTTGATAGGAAGGAGATCAGAATTGCACGCAATATTCCAAGCGTGACCTAACCAATGTCCCTGTACAGCTGCAAAATGACCTCCCAACTCCTATACTCAGTGCTCTGACCAATAAAGGAAAGCATACTAAACACTTTCTTCACTATCCTATCTACCTGCGATTCTGCTTTCAAGGAGCTATGAAACTGCATTCCAAGGTCTCTTTGTTCAGCAGCACTCCCGAGGACCTTACCATTAAGTGAATACATCCTGCTAATATTTGCTTTCCCAAAATGCAGCACCTCACATTTATCTAAATTAAACTCCATCTGCCAGTCCTCAGCACATTCAACCATCTGATCAAGATCCTGTTGTAATCTGAGGTAATTCTCTTCACTGTCCACTACACCTCCAATTTTGGTGTCATCTTACTAACAATGCTTCCTATATTCACATCCAAATTATTTAAATAAATTATGAAAATGAGTGGATCCAGCACCGATCCTTTGTGACACCCCACTGGTCACAGGTCTCCAATCTGAAAAGCAACCTTCCACCACCACCATCTGTCTTCTACCTTTGAGCCAGTTTTGTATCTAAATGGCTAGTTCTCTCTGTATTCCATGAGATCAACCTTGCTAACCAGTCTCCCATGGGGGACCTTGTTGAACACCTTACGGAAATCCATGTAGATCGTTTACACCGCTTTGCCCTCATCAATCCTCTTTGTTACTTCAAAAAAATTGACTCAAGTTCATGAGACGTGATTTCTCATACACAAAGCCGTTATTAATATCCAGGACTTAACTCTGTACATTGGGATCTGTATCACCCAGTTATGAGTGTTAATATTCTGGATAAACTTCAAGTACATCAGGTTTCTGTTAGTGACTGTCTATTGAGTCTTGTTAATATCACCCACACAGGTAAGTTCCATTTGAAAGGCAGTCCCTATATCCCTCACCCCCTCCCACCTGCTCTGTCTCCATCCCCCCCATAGACAGTAAGTGGGAGGAGCTCATGGAGTTACCATGTGAGAGAGATTGAGAAAATCTTCCCTTCTTTCCACTAGCCCACCAGGAATTGGTGGTAGTGTCCTTACTTCTGAACCAGGAGGATCGGGCTCAGAGTTGAGTAACAGCATCTTTGAAAAGGCTGATTGGAAAACGTGCCCAAGCCGCCAGGCCATATTGTCTCCCAGCTGTCCCTGCCTGAGCCTCCAAACAGAACCTTCCTGTAGTTTCTCTCCTGTCAGACTCTCCCATTGCTCAGTTTATTCAGGGTCCCCTCCTGCTGCTGCACTGATCCTGTCCCTCACTGACCTGTCCATCCCCCAGTGTCATCCACATTCATTCATTGTTTACACTCTCCAGCCCCGCCCCCTCCACCCTATTGGGCGGCAGCTGCTGTAAGTCACCCAGCTTCGTGTGTGATCTGGAGCATGTGCTGTAGGAGGGGAGACCAGTGCATGGGCGCAATGCTGGTCAATTGTTGGTGTATGTGCAGGGCTGGTCAGGGCCAGGAGGGAGGCTGTGCGTATGTAGGATTAATCTGTCATTCGCAGTTTCCTCCCACTGGGAACAGGACCCAGGGAAATGGCCCCTGCCCCTGATATCGTGACAAGTGGTCGGCTATCAGTGGGGGGAGCATTTTGCAGAAAGTTATCAGAACTCGTGTGAAGATTCAGGAATGTTATGGAAAGGAACACAGATGGGCCTGCAATTAAAGTTCTAATTTGGTTCATCTTAGTTCAATCAGATATGACTTGGCCAGTGTGTGCAGGATGGTTTTCATCAGAGGGTCAATGTGAGGGAAATAAATAAAATGTTCCAGATTGGGGCAAAAAAATCAGATTGGTTCTGACCAGGAAGGAAACCTGGGAGGTGGGGGAAGGATTCACCAACATCCAGGAGGCTCCGAGTCAGACTCATTGATTTGATTAGATTAGATTTCCTACAGTGTGGAAACAGGCCCTTCGGCCCAACCAGTCCACACCAACCTTCAGAAAAGTAACCCACCCAGACCCATTTCCCTCTGACTAATGCACCTAACGCTATGTGCAATTTAGCATGGCCAATTCACCTGACCTGCGCATATTTGGATTGTGGGAGGAGACCTTTTTTTGGTTCTTAGTCTGCAGGCAGGAGCGAGGAAGCTGATTTCAAAGAGAAGAGAGTGTGTGTGAGAACTGGGTGTGGAGGAAAAGGGGTGAGGAGATTGGTTTGGATTTCAGTTCACAGAAGAGAGCAATTGTGAGACTGAGATTTAAAGCTTTGGGGGAACAAAGAAACTACAATTTAATACTCTCACTGTCTTATGAATTTCCATCCTGTGTTAACGGTGGTGACCTGTTTTCTCTGTTGTAGGGTTCTGAAAGGGTGGATTTGTGGATGAGAAATTCAAATTGAACTTCACGTTCCGTTTTGATAGTTACTTGATCCGTGCCGATCTGAATATCATTGGCCTTTTTCATGTGGAAGGAAAGGTGTGTATTCTGTCCGTGGGCGAATATTTCAAATGTCAGTGTGACTGGAAACATTACTGAGACACAGCCAAATCCATGTTAGCGTGGTGACTGTGGAGAGAGAGTTCATTTGTTGTTAAAAGTCTGAAGAAACATGGCACATTTCCCAGGAACAATTAAGCTACAGATTTGTTTTGTATGAGGACAAATTTTTAATTAACCATGCAACCAGAAAGACACAAGGATACCTGCAGCATGGAAAATGCTATGAAAACAGGATTGTTGTAAAGGAGTTAATTATCGATCATGGCTTGTAATCCATTGGCGTTGTCACGTCGGTTCCAGTGCCGTGGGGAAACACTGGAAATGTGATGAGTGCAGTGTAGGTTTCAGTTATTAAACTGGAAAAAGTGCATAAGAAATTTACAAGAATTTTTGCCAGGGCTCAGGGGTCTGAATTATAGGGAGAGGTTGGACAAGTGAGGATTTTTTTTTTTTTGTTTAGAGCAGTGGAAACAGAGGGTGATCTTTTCTGGAATATATAAGACCATGAGAGGCTTGGGTAAGGTGAATGCACTCCGTCTCTTTCCCAGGGAATCGAGGAGTGGAGGGCATCAGTTTAAGGTCGGAGGAGAAATTATGAAAGGGAACCTGAGGGTCAACAGTTCTACACAGAGGGTGGTATGTATATGGAATGAGGTGCCAGTGGAAGTGGTTGAGGTGGGTACATTAACAACATGTAAAAGACATTTGGACAAATACATGGATAGCAAAGGGTCAGAAGCATGTGGGCCAAGTGCAGGGAAACGGGGTTAGCGTGGATGGACATTCTGATCGGCATGGGCCAGTTTGGGCCAAAGTGCTTGTCTCTGCTGTAGGACTCTGACTCCAAGTATATTTACTATTTCTCCCGCTATCTCTGGTAGCACCCTGGGATGTATTCCATCAGGGCAAAGAGACTTGTCTACCTTTTGCTCCATTAGCTTGCCCAGCTCTAACGCTTTTGTGATGATGGTTGTTTCTTGGTCCTCACTTTCCTCGGTTTCCTTATCAATTACTGGCATGTTCTTCGTAATCTCCACTCGGAAGACTGACTGCTGTGTCCTCATATTCCTGAACCCTGCTGGATAGAAATAACTGGGCACAGAAGTCTGAGAGGTCTTCTTTGAGTCTTTATTGATGAGACATGGCAGTTACCTGGATAGTGTACATGCAGAACACCTCCAGGCAGCATCAGGTAACTCCCCACCTGTCCGATGTGCCGCTCCCATTCTTATACCTTTGTGCTTTGGGACTTTGAATAGAGACTGTCTCTCAGTATTATCTCCATGGCAACGGTCAGTTAGAAAGTAGAGTTAAGCTCAACACTTTGTGGTTAAAGCACATACCCCTCCCCCCACGGCCCTGTGGCTCAGGCAGGTATCCAACAGGCACTTCAGTTTCAGTGGGGCTGTCTATCAGGATTCTGAAGTGGAGGAGCCGGTGTTGGAGGGGGGTGGGCAAAGTTTAAAAACCACATAACACCAGGTTATAGTCCAACAGGTTTATTTGGAAGTACAGGCTTTAGTAGTGTGCTGTGATTTTTAACTTGATCAGGATTATCTCTATGGTAACGGTTAAGTGCTTCAACAATTACAGAGGCCATATGTTCCCAACACAATAGGTTCCCCTCTAGCAGGGTAAACTGTTATTCCGGCCTTGGGGATAGCTACTCATCACTTTTCCCTCCCAATCCCATCTTGCTTTCGGTTGATCTTTAAAGATTTTCGAATCTCCTAGTTTCTCCATGGTCTTTGCCAATTTGTATGCTTTCTATTTCAATTTGATAGACTCCCTTATTTCCTTAGCCACCCATGGCAGATTACTCTTTTTTTCCTACAGTCCTTCCTTTTCACTGATATATACTTTTGCTGAACAGTTTGAAAAATTCTTTTATATTCCTCCACTGTCTTTCAACTGTCCCACCATAAAGTCTTTGCTTCCAGTCTACATTAGCCAACTCCTGCCTCATCCTATTGTAGTCTCCTTTGTTGAAGTACAGGATCTTGGGATTGGATTTAATCTTCCCGCTTTCCAACTGTATTCTAAATTTAACCAGACTTATCACAAGTCTTTTTATCAGATTACGAGGTGAGGCGATGTTACCTCGGTGTTTTGGTTTTCATTGTCAGAGACCTTGGCTTTGTAATAAAGTACAGGACAGATATTCACAACAGAGTATTCTGGACGGTGTGAATGTACTACACAGTCTAAAACCATACATCACTGTCTCCCCTCAGTTTACATGATTTGGAGATGCCGATGTTGGACAGGGGTGTATAAATTTAAAAATCACACAACACCAGGTTATAGTCCGTCAGGTTTAATTGGAAACACATTAGATTTCGGAGAGTTGCTCCGTCATCCTGATCCAATTAAACCTGTTGGACTATAATCTGTTGTTGTGTGATTTTTAACTCACCTCAGTTTAAAAATGTAAAATCATTATCTCCTACACGCTTCCTCACTATCTAAGTTTGGAACGCTAATCCACCTGACTATCCTGCATTTTCCGAAAATCTCCTTTGGTGAAGGTGGTGAGTGTTGGGTTCAGCTTTCCAGTTATTACCGTAAGAAGATGAGCACTGGGCACAGGAGAGGCAATGCAGCCCTTCGAACCAGCTCCACCATTTAATACCATGATGATTGAGCTCACCTCGGTCTCAGCTGGATTTTCCTGCCTGCTCTCTCTCACCCTTCAACTCATTGCAAATTCGACATCTCTATCTCTTCAGTAAATTTGCTCATTGTCCTGGCATCCACTGCATTTTGAATAGGGAATTCCACAGATTCACAGCACTTTGAGATAAGTACATTCTTCTTCATGAGAATAGAATAGAGTCCCTACAGTGCAGAAAGAGGGTAATCATCCATGGAGTCCACAGCAACCCTATAATGAGCATCCCATTCAGACTCTCCCATTCCCTGTATTTCCCATGGTTATTGGCTTAACCTGCACACGCATGGATACTGTGGGCAATTTAGCACAGCCAATCCACTTAACCTATTCATATTTGGACTGTGGGATGAAATTGGAGCACCCAGAGGAAACCCGCACAGACACGGGGAGAACATGTAAACTCCACACAGTCGCCTCAGGCTGGCACCAAATCCAGGTCCCTGACGCTGTGAGTCAGCAATGCTAACCATTGAGCCACCTCTGCTTAAAATCTCCTCCTCCTATTAACCTCCCCACGCCCCAGTTGGCTGAATCTATATTCCTTACATCAGAAAATCAGGTTGTGGAAGCAGATATCTCAGTAAAACCCAGTGACAGTCTATATGTTCTGTGTATCTGAATGGGGATTCAAAGTTTGTGCGAAGATTTGTAGCTCGGGTGCTCGTTGTTGTGGTTCTGTTCGCCGAGCTGGAAGTTTTTGTTGCAAACGTTTCGTCCCCTGGCTAGGCGACATCATCAGTGCTTGGGAGCCTCCTGCGAAGCGCTTCTTTGATGTTTCCTCCGGTGTTTATAGTGGTCTGTCCCTGCCGCTTCCGGTTGTCAGTTTCAGATGTCCGCTGTAGTGGTTGGTATATTGGGTCCAGGTCGATGTGTTTGTTGATGGAGTTTGTGGATGAATGCCATGCCTCAAGGAATTCCCTGGCTGTTCTGTCTGGCTTGCCCTATGATAGTAGTGTTGTCCCAGTCGAATTCATGTTGCTTGTTGTCTGCGTGTGTGGCTACTAAGGATAGTAGTCGTTTCGTGGCTAGTTGATGTTCATGTATGCGGATTGTTAGCTGTCTTCCTGTTTGTCCTATATAGTGTTTTGTGCAGTCCTTGCATGGTATTTTGTACATTACATTAGTTTTGCTCATGTTGGGTATCGGGTCCTTCGTTCTGGTGAGTTGTTGTCTGAGCGTGGCTGTTGGTTTGTGTGCCGTTATGAGTCCTAGGGGTTGCAGTAGTCTGGCTGTCAGTTCTGAGATGCTCCTGATGTATGGTAGTGTGGCTAGTCCTTTTGGTTGTGGTATGTCCTCGTTCCCTGGTCTTTCTCTTAGGCATCTGTTGATGAAGTTGCGCGGGTATCCGTTTTTGGCGAATACCTTGTATAGGTGTTCCTCTTCTTCTTTTTGCAGTTCTGGTGTACTGCAGTGTGTTGTGGCCCTTTTGAATAGTGTCCTGATGCAGCTTCGTTTGTGTGTGTTGGGGTGGTTACTTTCATAGTTTAGGACTTGGTCTGTGTGTGTGGCTTTCCTGTATACCCTTGTAGTGAATTCTCCGTTCGGTGTTCTCTGTTCTATAGAATGGGGATCCTATATACAACACCCTCCAGTCCACACTTTTCTTTCACTTTCCTGAGACAGGGCTCCAGTGGCTTCAGGGGGACTACAACTCCCACAATACCTGAGGCAGGGGCCACACGTGTGTGGGGAAACCCGGCACTGTACATGTACAGAATGTGGGAGGGTTTTGGAGATGTGCTTTGGGTTTGTATACTTTGCGTAAAGAATTTCACACTGTGATTGGCTGGAGGAGGAATGTATCTGCTCATAGTATTGATCTGTTGGGGGAGAGGGTCAAAGTGTCACTATACCCATGTAGGACCACTCTCCATCCCCAATTCATTGTAATGGTGGGAATCAACTAATGGGGAACTAAGAAGGATGTGACCCATTCTCCCAGCCCGAAGGTTCCTCTTCTGTCCAGGATCTGCCATCTCCCTGTCTGTTTCCTTTTGTCTCATTCTGCTGTTACATTATTGACTTGCAGCAACTGAAGGGAAAGGAAGTGAACCCAGAAAGGGTGCAGCGTCTAACCAGGGACGGGAAGTGGTGGCATGGATCTGTTTATCAGCAACTCCATGAGAATGGGGAGGGTGTACATTAGGGGGTAGTGGAGTCAGAATGGTGGGAGAGAGTAAGTGGGCTGGAGGGTTACAGTATTGGGGGAAGAAAGTGGAAAAAGATATTCCAGAGAAACTAGAATTGTCTGTTCTGAATTTCTAACCTGTACATATTCCTTTATACAGGTTGCTAGATGGTGAAGATTTGCAGACTGAAATCTCAAAATCATTGCAGATTGTGATTAAGTTACCCAGTGTTTGAAGAACCAAAGATGGAGACTCGCTGGGCCAACATCCTGCAACACTATCCCTCCCAGCATTGTCGGTCTTTCTGCACCAAATGGACTGTGAATGGTACGAGACATCAGCTCACTACCATCTTCTCAAGGGTAACTAGAGATGGGGAATAAATGCTGGCTGAGCCAGTGATGCCCATATCCTAGAAATGGTTTCTATCTCTAGTTGCTGAAACCCAGTTGCTGTTCCTGCAGAATGATGAGGGACGCTGAGTGCATCCTCCAGGGGGCAGAACTATCACATTACCCCTGCCTACACCCACACAGTAACACAGCAACGTCACTGGAACAAAAGGCAGTGAAGCCAAAGGAGGACTTAGATATAGTTCTTCGAGGTAAAGTCATGAAAGGGGATTGGAACACAGCAGGGACAGGAGACTGAGCTGGATGGTCAGCTGTTTCCCACTGAATGGTGGAGCAGGATTGAAAGGCTGAATCGTCTCCTCCTGCTGCTATCTCCCAGGTCTCCCATGGAGCCCGGGTAGGAAGGAGTAGGCAGGGATTCTCCAGGAGATTGCACTTCCACAATAGTTTTCAGTGAGGGATGGTTTGATGGATTTTATTTAACATTTATCCTTAACACAAGGTTTGTAAATTTTGGTTTTAAAATGTTGTAAAAGTTTTTTGCAGAGCAAATAAAATTAAAGAAAATAACGTAAACTGTCTGAATATAACAGTTTTAAAACTTTCAACCTGTGTAAAACAAAACCCTGTCTATTCCCGGACACCATCACTTTCCAGCTACTCAAACTCCAGGGAAATATTTCCTCCCTGTCTGAACCTTCGGTTTGATTTAACTGCTTTTCAGTTCTCGTTCTGTGAGCTGTGAAGCGTTCTTTTTCCCATTTCTCCGACCCAGAAATGTGATTACAGCAGCCTTCCCACCATCAAAATCATCATTCCGCCATTTTGCTTTTGGTTAACATTTTATCACCAGCAGTGCAAAAGTGAGGACTGCAGATGCTGGAAACCAGAGCCTAGATTAGAGTGGTGCTGGAAAAGGGCTTATGCCAAAACGTGGATTTTCTGGCTCCTCGGATCCTGCCTGACCTGCTGTGCTTTTCCAGCACCACTCTGATCTAGACAGAGAATCAGCAGCAGTAAACCATTTGTGTAACCAATTGAATATTTCCAAACAAAGCCCATTACGCGCCAAGCAAACCATTACAAGTGACCGAGTGAGAAGGGACTAAATCAAAATAGAGTTGTGGGGAGGGGGCAGCAGTGGAGATAAAGCACTATATCCCCTGCGGTGCCCACCTCTATCTAAAGGCATTGAGAGAATTGATGCACACCACATGCTCCTTCTCCAAGGACACCCAGCTGTGTAGCCTTTATCCTCAATCATGGAATAGAATCCCTACAGTGTGGAAGGAGAGCATCCGAAGAACATCACACCCAGAGCACTCTATCACTGTAACCCTGCATTTCCCATGGCTGATCCACCTCGTCTGCACAATCCTGTATACTGTGGACACGTTAGCACGACTGATCCACCTGACCTGCACATCTTTGGACTATGGGAGGAAACTAGAGCACCTGGAGGGGCCCCACACTATCGTGGGGAGAATGTGGGAACTCCACACAGGCCGTTGGACAAGGCTGGACTCCGGCCGTTGGACAAGGCTGGACTCCGGCCGTTGGACAAGGCTGGACTCCAACCTTGTACCTGATGCTGTGAAGCAGCAGTGCTACAGTCACAAATTAAATCAAAGCAGATGATCCCTGTTTATTGTCACATTGCTGTTTGTGGAGACTTACTGCCCTGAGAGATATCCTGAGGTTTAGAAAGTGGCAATGTTAGTTCAGTCACCTCCAGCCCAGTTAATGTGGTTAACAACAACATCAATACTCCAACAGTCATCCCGTACAAGGTCCACTCATATCTCTGATGGACAGTAACATCAGAATCAGAGTCCTGCAGTCCACACGGAGCAGGGGGATGACCACGTCCCTGTGAGCACTCACTGGGCTCTGTCGTGTTGAAGATGCAGCAAATCCCTTGTCACACAGAGGGGTGAACAGCTCCTACCCAGTGTGAACCCGCTGGGGTCTCGGAGACAGGATGAATCCCTGAATCCCTTCTCCCACACTGAATTCCTAATTCTAACTGAGTACATCCTCTTGTTTCCTCAGTTGTTTTTGACAATCTCATTCCCCTCGCACCAGAACCCGTTCCAGTGTTACAGAAACAGCAGAATGGTCAGCTGCAGCTGGTCACCTGACTGATCACTGGACATGAACGGTTCATTCTCCACAGATGCTGCCAGACCTACTGAATGTTTCCAGCAATTTCTGTTTTTATTTCTGATTTCCCAGCATTTCCAGATGTTTGCTTTTCCAATACTCATCTTGTCTGTTGCAGAGGAGTTTATTGATGAGATTAGAGGGGTTTGAAAGTTGTACGTTAGGTCACACATCAGCTATGATCATCATTAATGGCAGAGTAGGGTTGAGGGGCTGATGGCCTTCTCCTGTTCCAATGAAAGTTATCCATCGGCAACTTGTGGTAACATTTCACCTCATTGCTCACTTCGCCTCCACGTCGAACACACTGTTACTGACTGAACAAACCTCCTCTGTTTGAACTAAACCTACTCATGTTCTGTGGCTCCCTCTCCTGCTACCCGGATTTAACTCTCATCATGGAATGCTGTCTCGTATTACTGCAGGAATGCCCACAAAGGGCTCAGCCTGCAGTCTGTATCCACTCGGGTCCACAATCACCGTTTATTTCATTCTTCCTCTCTCATTCTGGCTATTGAACTCTCGGTTTCAATCCATTCTCCTGTCATGCTCTTCAACATGTCCATGTGGGTGGACTAGAGGCAGCTGGGATTTAATGAAGAGAAGTGGGGATTAGGCGGAAGCACGAGGAGAGGCGACAGCAAAGACAGTTCTCATTGTAACGGCAGAGTTTCTCCATGACCCAGTGAGTGGTGAGGCACCTGTGTTTGTGGGGGAGGCAGATTCAATCAGGGATTTGGTAAGACACTCAGGCACTGACCTTTCCATCTGATTGTTAACTCAGACAGAAAGAAAGATGCACATTTAGATAGCACCTTTGATGATTTGGGGCAATGAAGCATGCTTCCAACCCAATAATTTCAACCACAAATCTCTGAAAACACAGACACAAAGCTTTGTACTTGTACCAGGCTGTCTCTGAGCCTCCTCTTTTCTTGAGAAAAGCGTTTTGAGCTGTTCAGCCTTTTCTGGTGATTATTACCGCTGTGTTCCTGTGAGATTTGTGATTGAACCTTTATTTTCCTGTTCCTTGTGAGTGGTGAAAGTAGCAGAAACAGTTCCTGACCTGTGAGGGGTTTCGGTTGATGTATTTATATTTACAAATCCATTCCCACCCTCACATACAGTGTGAAATTGATGTAAAACTGAAGGGAAGGAGTGAGTGAGCACCCACACAATCATATGTATCTGAGTTGAATGAACCTGGCATTAGGAAAATGTGACAACAATCACAACTAGTTAGAATCACAGAATCCAGTGGGTGCAGAAGGAGACTATTCGGCCCATCGAGTCTGCAATGACCTGCTCACCCACCGAACCCCCATAACCACACATTAACCATGGCTAGCCCAACTCACCTAAATTGCACACTGTGGCCATGTTAGCATGGCCAATCCAGTAACGTTACACATTAGAGGGAGGGTCACAAATTACACCCAAATGCTGGGAATTGTGGATGAAGGCTCACAAAAACTTGACTCTGACTCAAATGCTCTGCTTTTCAAAATAAAATCTGGGGGAAACTGCAACCGGAAAAAATTCTGATTATCTCAGGAGGAAGAGAATTCAAAACTTGTGCCGTTGACCCGGGGGGGGCAGTGAAAGTTCCAGAGGTCTGGGAACCATTAGAAATGTAACAGGTTGTGAGCAAGGTGGGGGTGAGACAAGGAAAAAAAGACTGTCTGTCACAGGAGAGATTAAACAGCAGAAATGGTAGTCCCTCAAGGCCACGGGAAATAGAATTGGGGCTGAGAAGGAAACAAGGTGTGCAGCTGTCAAAGAAATATATTTAAAAAACAGATTATAAAAGCATAGAGGGCAGAGTTCACAGTCTGAAATTGTTGCTTTCAATGGTGAATACAAAAAGCTGTAAAGCCTGGGGAGTTCTATTACAGCCAACACATACAGGATGGGCCAAGTGGCCTCGGTCTGTGCTGTAACTTGCTGATTTTTTTTCCTGACATTTGTAGTTCAAGTCTGATGATGCTATTAACTTTTCAAATTGGACTGGAGTTTAATATTCTGGAGAAATGTCAAATAAATCACACTGATCACATTGTGCAGACCTTAGTCCATAACCCTGCATGTTCCAGCATTTCAGTGACATCCATGTCCTGCCGGTGGGACAGGACATACAGAGATGGTGACGGTGGTGTCTAGGACACTGTAAGCTATGATTCTGTGCGTATGATTGTGTCAGGTTGTTGCTTGACTAGTCTGCATTCCAGCTCACCCAATAAGATGACAGCAGGGTGAGACACTACAGTTGGAGCTCATTGCTCGCTAGTTCCTTTCCTTTCTGCTTTTTTTAAAATTTCTTTCTCTCTCACTCTCCCCTTTGCAGACTCTGACACAAGTGTCTCAACATTGAATCATAACAAAAGTTTTGAAAAAATCATGTCTCTACAAGAAATTCAATGGCGGAAAATATATTATTCTTGCATCAACTACATTTTAAACAAAAACAATCGTGTTCAATAAACTCTGTCTCATTTCTTCCTTCAATTCTATCAAGCGAGCTATTATATTTTGTCCCTCAGTTTACCGATCTTAATAAATATCCAATCAATTTCAGAGCAACATGCTTACAAAGTATTGAACCAATTTATCTGTTTAGGTTTTAGCATTAGTTATCAAGTCATTACCATTACAATAATTTGCATAATAATTGGTCTGGGTAAGAAGTATACTGAGGTTCACAATTTAATTTATTGACTATTTGAAAAATGGTACAATATATCTTTTTTTCAGGATTCTAACAGTAATTATTAAGGCATTTGCATTACAATAATTATAGTATGCTTTAGTTTAGTCTTGCTAACAACTACAGTGAAGTTTATATCTGAATTTAATCCAATCTTCCCTTGTACCTATACAGTAATATAAAAATCCATTTTATTTCCAATCAACACACCTACAAAAGAATCCATTATTTCTGATGCAACACGCACTGTTAAAAATATGACTTTTGCTCATTTGAATGATCTGTGTAATCCCAGCCTTATAAATTTAGAAAAATCTAATTACTTTTCCCTGCAACAATTCCTGTTCGTTTTTGCAGATAGCACAGTCAAATAGCAAGATGAAATTTATCATTATTCTTAAGTATGCTAATAGAATTTTGAAAATCTATATGTTGCTAATATATAATCATTGTTCATTTCAGTCCATAGAATATAGAACAGTACAGCACAGTACAGGCCCTTTGACCACGATGTTGTTCCGACCTTTTATCCTACTCTAAGATCAAACGAACCAACATGCCCTTCATTTGCTATCATCCATGTGCCTATCCAAGAGTCGCTTAGATGTCCCTGATGGATCTGAATCTACTACCACCACTGGCAGTGCATTCCACACACCCACCACTATCTATAAAGAAACTATCTCTGACATCTCCCCACAACATCCCCCATTCACCTTAAAATTATGCCACTTTGTGGGGAAAAGTCTTTTATCATCCACTCTATCTATGCCTCTCATCATCTTACACAAAGCTATCAAGTAAGCTCTCATCCTCTTTCACTGCAATGAGCAAAGCCCCAGCTCCCTCAACATTTCTTCATAAGACATGCCTTCCAGTCCAGGCAACATCTTGATAAATCTCATCTGCAGCTTTTCTAAAGCTTCTGCATCCTATGTATAATGAGATGATCAGAACCGAACACAATGTTCTAAGTGTAGTCTCACCACTGATCCATAGAGCTGCAGCATAAACACGTGGCTCTTAAACTCAATCTCCCTGCTAATGAAAGCCAACACACCATACACCGTCTTAATAACCCTATCACCTTGGATATCAGCTATGAGGCATGTATGGACATGCACCCCACGATCCCTTTGTTCCTCCACATTGTCAAGAATCCTGCATTTAATCTGAAAATATGCACTCAAATTTGAAATTCCAAAATGAATAACTTTACATTTTCCCAGGTAGAATTCCATCTGCCACTTCTCAGCCCAGCTCTGCATTATGTCAATGTCCTCTAGCAGCCTACAAAGGCTCTCCACACTATCCACAACTCCACCAACTCTCGTGTCATTGGAAACTTCCTAACCCACCCTTCCACTTCCTCATCCAAGTCATTTATAAAAAAATCACAAAGAGCAGAGGCTCCAGAACTAATCCCTTCAGAACACCATTGGTCACCGTGCTCCAAGCTGAAAACTATCCATGTAATCTCACCCTGTCTTTAATGGGCCAGCCAATTTATTATTTAACCAGGCAGGTTTCCCTGTATCCCATACCTCATTACTTTCTAATTGAGCTACCATGGGGAACCTAATCAAACATCTTGCTAAAGTCCAGATACACCACATCCACTACTCTGTCCTCACCAATGTGTTTGTCACATCCTCAAATAATTCAATAAGGTTTGTGAGGCATAACCTGCCTCTCACAAAGCCATGCTGACCATCTCTAATCAATCTATACTTTTCCAAATAATCATCAATCCTGGCTCTCAGAATCCTCTCCAATAATTTGCCCACAACTGATGTAAGACTGACTTATCGATGATTCCCAGGATTATCTCAATTGCCTTTCTTGAATAAGGGAATAACGTTTGTCACCCATCCAATCATCTGGTATGACTCAAGTGGACAGTGAGGTTGCAAAGATCGTCACCAAAACACAGTAATCCCTTGCCTCCCTTCCCATAACAACCTAAGTTATATCCTTTCTGGCCCAGGGCACTTCTCTACCCCCATGATTTTTCAGTATTTTCAGCACATTCTCCGTCTTAACATTGACCTGTTCGACCATATCAGCCTGTTTCACGTTGGCCTCACAAATAACAAGGTCCCACTCACTCGTGAATACTGAAGCAAAATACTCATTAAGGATCTCCCCTACCTCCTCTGACTGCCGGCACAAGTTTGCTTCACTTTCAGGGGTATAAATGTAGAATTATGTCTCAGCATTGAATTAATGTCAAGATATGTTGCAGTGTGCAATCACTCGATTACTTTGAATATTGAACTATATTTTAACTGAGAAAAAATTTGAATTGATTTGATACTATTTCACTTCATGCTAACATTTATTGTATTTCGAACCACAATAAGAGTTTCCTTTTTACATATATAAAACTTACTTAAAATTAATCGCATGTTTATGTAAAGAAAATAGAATTAACATCTGCTTGTTCCTTCCTTTATCAATGCCTGTTCATTTTGAATTTGTGGAAGTTGTACACTGTTGAAAGGAAGGGAAATTGTCTTCAGCTGAATATTCACATTGAATGACTGATGCATTTTAAATCAAAGTACAATGATCACGCAGTTTTGTCAATTTGTCTTTCAAAGAATTGTCATGAGATTCCTGTTTATTTAAGACTATCATTCCTTCAGTCTACTGTTATTGTAAAATATTGTTTAATTTCCAGTCCATTACACACAGAAACTACCGAATTAATTCCCATTCAAATTACTGCAATAAACAGCTGATTAGTTTTCATTTGAGTAACCACATTAAACATAATATTGCAGTCCTGGCGTCCTGAATGGGAACATTTTGAAAGGAGCTTGTGAAGCTGTGGCAGTGTCTCTATTACTAGACCCGAGGGAAGGTTTCAAATCACACCTTCAACAGAAATATATCAGGAGCTGCTCTGAATGTTGATTAGAGACTACCCAAGCACAGATGGAATTGCTTTTCAATCCAACAGTAGATCTGCTTTTATCTATTATATCAATAATCACAAAATCTGATACTTATTTGTGTCAGGTTACCAAGAAATATGTGTACACGTATCCCCCACTTTTGGAAAGTTTGCTTTAGCCACTTTGCTTTTACAAAAGATTTACATCTGTCCCTGCTTTCTCTAACTGAAAGAAATCTGAAGAGGATTTTCACTTGTACCAAAAAAAAGGAAAATGATTAATGCTTCTTTGATTTACCCCTTTTCAGCTTATGTAAGGTTTCATCATAACGCTCTACTTTCGGATCGTGGGGATACCTGTATCTAATTCTGTTGCTTATAAGTTCCTTGAGAATATTTGAAAATGTTGCAGAATTAAAGATTACAATGTCTAAGTAATGAGATTGATCGTTTCTTTTTGTTCCAAAGGGGCAAGTCCAAACAATTGAAACACATTAAACATTATTCTGTCGTGCTATAAATTGGAAATAAAGTTGATTTCTTCTTCAATAAACTAACAAATTCTACCACCTATTACTTGCCAGTCAGCTGGTTACCTACTTTGTAACTAAATGTTGTGATTTATATAAATATTACTCTGTCCTTTGATCAAAGTGAATTTGTAATTGTTGTTCAGTTTATGAATTGTCAGAAAATTGTTTTTATTTTTCCATTCACCTGTTCATTTTGACCGTAAGATTGAAATGCTTTGAAAATATTGGAGTTTGTTCATTTAAAAATAAGGTTTGCACATCTCTCACATAAGTCATTTCTTGTATTATGATTCAAGGATGTTTTCTGGTGGAATTTGAATAAATTCCCAACATTTGTTCACTTCAAATAAGATCTTTAACACCCAGTTATCAATCTGTTGTTAATGTTTCAGCTGTTACATTGACATTGATTAGGTCATCATTCAGAGAGATCAACTGACAATTATAAACTATTTGCGGGATTATTGAATTGAAAGAAAGATACAGACGTGCAAACATGTTTTGGAAGGAATTGCTTTTTCATTCAAATGTGTAGGCTGTTCAAGAATTCTACATCGCCTTCCATTGTTTATTTTTGGCGAGAATACAAATTTATAGTTCATGTGAATTTTAATGTGTTCTGTATTTTGAGATTAGTGTCAGATTTAAGAAGAAAAGGAGAAGCAATTAATTTAGTGAATAGGAGAAACTTTCTATTCACTAAAGTTTCTGAAAACTTTAGTGAATAGTAAGCAAAGTAAATTAAATTGACAGAAGCCACTTTTAGTATAATCTGTGAATATTCAGTCAAATATTTCTAATGTCAAAAGTGTGACACTGGAAAAGCACAGCAGGTCAGGCAGCATTCGAGGAGAAGCAGAATCAACGTTTTGGGCATAAGCCCTTCATCAGGATTTTTTTCTGATGACGGCCTAATGTTCGAAAGGTCGGTCCTCCTGCTCTTTGGATGTGCCTGCTCTTTTCCAATGCCACACTCTTGGTTCTGATCTTCAGCTTCAGCTTTCCTCATTTTCCCCAAATTTGTTTAATGAACATGAACTGAAAAGGTTAGAATCAGCTGTTGAACAAGACCAAATTAACACTTTTTTTGCAATGTTTATAGAGAAAACCTGTTTGAGAACATGCAACAAATCAGATCGAACATCTCTTGCCGTTAGAACCCTTGGCCCTTCATAATAAAGAATAACCATGGTTTGAACAGCCAGTGTGGTGTGTAACGACTGAACTGAAATACCAGAGGATAACGATTGCATTTATTGGAGGGAATGATAACCAGATCCTTACTGTGATAGTGGTGATTGATCTCAGGAACAATAAGATATTTACTGTGATTATTCCACTGAACAGTGATTAGATGGTCATGGAGATCTTTGTGTGGCTTTATGTGCAGTGTTTTGTTTGAACATTGATTTCAGTAACATTGAGATATTTTACAAGATTGACAATTAACTGTTAAAGATAAGTTTTAAAGGCAACATTTTTAAAAAATGTCAGTTTTATTTAGCGAAAGACATTTCTAATTATATGGAAATCCTACTGTGTGGAAACAGGCCATTTGGCCCAACAAGTCTACACTGACGTTCCAAAGAATAATCCACACAGCACCATTCTGCTCTCAGATTACTGGACATTTACCCCTGGCTAATGCACCTAACCTACACATCCCTGAACAGAACGTGCAGTTTAGCATGGCCAATTTATCTAATCTGCACATCTTTGGATTGTAGGAGAAAACCAGAACATGCAAACTCCACACAAACATGTGGCCGAGGATGGAATCAAATCCAAGTGCATAACACTGTAGGACACGAGTGCTAACCACTGATCCTCTATTCTCAATGCCCAGCCCCCATGCAACAAGTGAAATAAATGAGTGACGTGCAAAACGAAAAGTAAAAATCCCTAACAAATTATGAATGAACAATAATTAGAAAATTAATATGATCAAAGGACAAAACAATATTCAGGTGAATTGCATTGTTTAATTACAAATTTGGGAATTAGCCAACTAATGAATAACGGGAAGTGACATTTGTTTGTTTTACTGATGAAGAAATTGACTTGCTTTTCATCTTTGCAATACTGTAGAATAGCGATTTATGTGCCTGAAATGTTTGAATTAAGCTCTTTCCAATTAAATAAAATCAGTACAATCACATTGACTTCTTCATCCTTAAGACTCAAACATTCTCAGTTACTTTCCAGGAATTCAGAACCAGCAGAATTAGTTAATTTGGTTTCTTGGGAACTCGAAGAGAATAAACAGCAGATTCTGTGAATTAGTCATTAAATGTGATTACACAGCTGAAGACAACATCCCTTCTTTGCAAAAATGCTCAACTTCGAAAAATTCAAAATGCATTGTCATTGTTTAATGAGACAATACAGAGCTGTTAATTCTTTTTCATTTGACTTAACAAAACGCAGGAATTTTACATGATTTTGTTGCATGAAAAATACTTAAATCTTATTGTGATTAGAAGTACAATAAATGTTCGCATCGAAGTGAAATATATTTAAATGAATTCAACTATGTTTCCGCGGGTAAAATAAGAATTAATATTAACAATGATTGAGAGATTGTACACTACAATCTATTTAGTTATTTATGTAAAGAACTGTAATTTCACATTTACAGCAAATATTGGATTGAATGATTATTAGGTGTGAGCAACAACTGAATTATAAAATTCGATCAATGAATTTAGAAATAATGAGAAATCTCGTTTTGCTATGTGACTGAGGAATATATGCAAACAAAAAGGAATTATTGCAATGAAAAGTAATTGCAGGTCTGTGAATTTAAAGTCTGTGATTACGGAAATCATTCAAATAAGCAAACATCAGACATTCATAATTAATGTTGGATGGGAAGTCCTTGGATCCATCGTGGGAAACTTGACCTGGAAATAAAGTTTCATATTGCAGTGTTGGCACTCAGAAACAATTGGTCAAATTAAAATGTGAATCTCACTTTACTTGTTCAAAAGACTTTCTTAAATAATTGTGTAATTATTATCATGACAATGACTTGATAATGTTGTTATATGAGCAATTAAAATGATTCAATATTTCAAAAACACTTTGCTGTGATGTTGATTGAATATTTATTAAAATTGGTAAATTGTGGAATACAATATAGTAACTATCTTTATGAATTGAAGAAAAAAATGATCCATTCAGTGATTATAGAACAATTTTTTATAAGACCATAAGACATAGGAGCGGAAGTAAGGCCATTCGGCCCATCGAGTCCACTCCGCCATTCAATTATGGCTGATGGGCATTTCAACTCCACTTACCCGCATTCTCCCCGTAGCCCTTAATTCCTTGTGACATCAAGAATTTATCAATTTCTGCCTTGAAGACATTTAGCGTCCCAGCCTCCACTGCACTCCGCGGCAATGAATTCCACAGGCCCACCACTCTCTGGCTGAAGAAATGTCTCCGCATTTCTGTTCTGAATTTAACCCCTCTAATTCTAAGGCTGTGTCCACAGGTCCTAGTCTCCTCGCCTAACGGAATCAATTTCCTGGCGTCCACCCTCTCCAAGCGATGTATTATCTTGTAAGTTTCTATTAGATCTCCCCTTAATCTTCTAAACTCCAATGAATACAATCCCAGGATCCTCAGCCGTTCCTCATATGTTAGACCTACCATTCCAGGGATCATGCGTGTGAATCTCCGCTGGACACGCTCCAGTGCCAGTTTGTCCTTCCTGAGGTGTGGGGACCAAAACTGGACACAGTACTCCAAATGGGGCCTAACCAGAGCTTTATAAAGTCTCAGTAGCACAACGGTGCTTTTATATTCCAACCCTCTTGAGATAATTGACAACATCGCATTCGCTTTCTTAATCATGGACTCAACCTGCATGTTTACCTTTAGAGAATCCTCGACTAGCACTCCCATTTCCTTCTGTATTTTGGCTTTACGAATTTTCTCACCGTTTAGAAAGTAATCCATGCTTCTATTATTTTTTCCAAAGTGCAAGACCTCACATTTGCTCACATTGAATTCCATCAGCCATTTCCGGGACCACTCCTCCAAACTGTATAGATCCTTCTCAGCCTCCCCACTTCCTCGGTACTACCTGCCTGTCCACCTACCTTTATATCATCGGCAAACTTCGCTAGAATGCCCCAGTCCCTTCATCCAGATCATTTTTTTAACGTGACCAGCTGCGGCTCCAACATTGAACCCTGCGGGACACCACTTGTCACCGGCTGCCATTCCGAAAAAGAACCTTTTATCCCATCTCTCTGCCTTCTGTCAGACAGCCAATCCTCAATCCATACCAGTAGCTCACCTCAAACACCATGGGCCCTCACCTTGCTCAGCAGCCTCCCATGTGGCACCTTATCAAACGCATTTTGGAAGTCTAGGTAGACCACATCCACTGGGTTTCCCCAGTCTAACCTACTTGTCACCTCTCCAAAGAACTCCAACAGGTTTGTCAGGCACGACCTCCCCTTATTAAATCCATGTTGACTTGTTCTAATCCGACCCTGCTCTTCCAAGAATTTAGAAACCTCATCCTTAATGATGGATTCTAGAATTTTACCAACAACCGAGGTTAGGCTAATTGGCCTATAATTTTCCATCTTTTGCCTTGATCCTTTCTTGAACAAGGGGGTTACAACAATGATCTTCCAATCATCCGGGACTTTCCCTGACTGCAGTGACTTTTGAAAGATCTCAACCTACGCCTCCGCTATTTCCTCAGCCACCCCCCTCAGAACGCTCCCATCGGTGTAAGGAGATTTATCAATTTTAAGACCTTTTAGCTTTTCTAGCACTTTCTCTTTTGTAATGGCAACCATACTCATCCCCTGACTCCCTTTAATTGTTGGGATATTACTCATGTCTTCCACTGTGAAGACTGACGCAAAGTACTTATTAAGTTCTCCTGCTATTTCCTTATCTCCCATCACTAGGCTTCCAGCATCAGTTTGAAGTGGCCCAATGTCTACTCTTGCCTGTCGTTTGTTTCTTATGTATTGAAATAAACTTTTATTATCATTTCTAATATTACTGGCTAGCCTACCTTCATATTTGATCCTCTCCTTCCTTATTTCTCTCTTTGTTATCCTCGGTTTGTTTTTGTAACCTTCCCAATCTTCTGATTTCCCAGTGCTCTTGGCCACTTTATAGGCTCTCTCTTTTTCTTTGATAGATTTCCTGACTTCTTTTGTCAACCATGGCTGTCTAATCCTTCCCCGGATAATCTTTCTCTTCTTGGGGATGAACCTCTGGACAGTGTCCTCAATTTTACCCACAAACTCCTGCCATTTTTGCTCTACTGTCTTCCCTGCTAGGCTCTGCTTTCAGTATATTTTCGTCAGTTCCTCTCACATGCCCTCATAAATAAATTTAACTGTAACACCATTACATCCGATTTTGCCTTCTCTCTTTCAAACTGCAGACTGATCTCTCCCATATTATGATCGCTGCTTCCTAAGTGTTCCCTTACTTTAAGATTTTTTATAAAGTCTGGTTCATTACATAGCACTAGGTCCAGAATAGCCTGCTCCCTTATGGGTTCCATGACAAGCTGTTCCAAAAAGCCATCCTGTAAGCATTCCATGAATTCCCTTTCTTTGGATCCACTGGCAACATTATTTACCCAGTCCACCTGGATATTGAAGTCTCCCACGATCACCATGACCTTACCTTTCTGACATGCCTTCTCTATTTCCCGGTACATGTTGCGCCTCTGGTCCAGACCACTGTTAGGAGGTCTGTACATAACTCCCACAATGGTTTTTTTGCCTTTGTGGTTCCTCAATTCCACTCACACAGACTCCACATCATCCGACGCTATGTCATTCAGTAACATAGATTTAATGTTGTTCTTAACTAACAAGACATCCCCGCCCCCTCTGCCCACCTCCCTGTCTTTTCGATAAGTTGAAAACCCTTGGATGTTTAACTGCCAGTCCTGACCCCCCTGTAACCACGTCTCTGTGATGCCTACCACATCATAATCATTCACGATGATCTGTGCCCTTAGTTCATCTGCTTTGTTATGAATGTTACCAGCATTCAGGTAAAGTGCCTTAATACTAACTTTCTTATCATTAGAGATATTGGAAGTCATAAGATGTCCTAAGTTATCCTTCCTTTTTGCTGCATTCCCAGTCTGTCTCAAGTTTAAATCTGCCTGCACATATGCAATCCTGCCGCTTATCTTTCCATTTAACTCCATACTCTCGGTCGCTTTCACTTTCCCTTCCCCCCCAACTCAGAAGTTTAAAGTCCTACTGACCACCCTATTTATCCTCTTCGCTAGAACATTGGTACCTGATCGGTTCAGGTGGAGACCGTCCCAACGGTACAGATCCCCCCGGTTCCAAAACTGATGCCAATGCCCCATGAAGTGGAATCCCTCTTTCCCACACCAATCCCTGAGTTACGTGTTTACTTCCCTAGTTTTCTTATCCTTATGCCAATTGGCACGTGGCTCGGGCAGTAATCTGGAGATTATGACCCTTGAGGACCTGTACTTCAATTTCCTTCCTAGTGCTCGATAATCCCCAAGCAGGTCCTCCACCCTAGCTTTGCCTATGTTGTTAGTCCCAGTGTGGACCACAACAACTGGATTCTCCCCCTCCCGCTCCATTATCCTTTCAAGCCGGTCAGAGATGTCCCGAACCCTGGCACTGGGTAGGCAACACACCGTCCGAGACTCCCGATCCGGCTTGCAAAGGATATTGGGATCTGTCCCCCTAATTATAGAATCCCCTATAACAACTACTTGTCTTTTTGCTCCCCCCTCTTGAATGGCTTTCTGCACAATGGTGCCATGGTCAGCTGGCTCATCCTATCCAGAGTCCTTTTCCTCATTTGTACAGGGAGCAAGAACCTCATACCTGTTGGACAAGGTCAAGGGCTGAGGCTCCTGCACTCAGGTTCCCCCTACCTGCTTCACTTATAGTCACACTCTGATGTACCTGATCACTAACTGAATGTGAATTACTTAATCTCCCAGGTGTGACTGCCTCCTGAAACAAAGCGTCCAGGTAACTCTCCCCCTCCCAGATGTGCCGCAGTGTTTGAAGCTCAGATTCCAGATCATCAACTCTGATCCGGAGTTCTTCCAGCAACCAACACTTGCTGCAGATGTGGTCACTGCCATTCACAATGGGATCAGCCAGCTCCCACGTCATACAGCTACAGCACATCACCTGTACAGCCATCTCTGCTGAGTTAATTATTTTATTACTTTGTACAGGTTTGAGTTAAAATACTTCCTGATACCTCTCTGCTATAGTCTTTTTTAAAAAAACAATTAATAGATAAACAGTACTTAGTAAGGAGGTTAGAGGAGGAGGAAGAGTGCGGGTAGGAGACACTACGGTTGTAGAGTCTCGGGTTTAGCTGCCTTCCTGATTTATATACTCACTGCTTTCCTTCCCGGCTGCCCCTCTGGTCGTCGTTACGTCCCCCGCTGCTCCCGGTCTTTCTGTGTAGAGAGAAAAAAAAACACTGCTGCCCGCTACCGGTAAGTACTTACTCAGGTTATTCTACTGAACAATAATCAGATGGTGATGGAAGTCTTTGTGTAGCTCTATGTGTACTGTTTAGTGTGAACATTGGTTTCACTAAAATTGAGATATTTACATGAATTAGGAACAGATTGATAATTGGATGTGAATGATCTGATTTAAAATCTGACAGTTTTTGATATTTACTAGGATTGCTGAGTGAAACGTTCTTAAACCATCATGCAATCAATGGGATAGGTGAGAGTTGGCAAATCCAACTTTCAAATGAACAGACCCTAATATTTTCACACCATTTCAATGTCACATTCAATATAAATAGATGACTGGAAAGCTAAAATCAAATCTCACACAATTCATAAACTGACCAGTAATTTAAAAAATGATAAATAATATCATGTGACATTTGTTTATTTTACTGAAGAATTAATTGATCTTTTCTCATATTTATAGCACTGGAACATAAAATTCTATGTGTTGTTTTAACTAAGATCTACAGAACAAGAGAAAATTAATGACTATCATGACTTCGTATATTTCAGCTATATGACTGCAACATTCTCAAATATGTTCTGAGGAATATTGATTGAGTAGAATTAGATACATCTTGCTATTAGTGACCAGAAGAAAGTATATAGCAGATACTGTGATTATTGGAATGAACGATGATACCTCCTTATTATCTCCTGATATTGTGATTCAATATACAGTAAATGTCAGCATCAAAGTAAATTATAATCAAATCAATTCAAAAATATTTCCAAGTTTAAAATAAATACAATATTCACAATGATTGAAAGATTGCACTTTGCAATGTTCTTGCAATATTTATTGTACGGAAGCATTATTCCACATTGAGACCCCTGACTGGATTGCACAATTATTATATATAAGATATATTAGCAAGAAAGGGATTTTAAAAATCATATTCATGAACTTGAGATTAATGAGAAATCTCATCTTGATATTAGACTGAGTAATATATAGAAATGAAGAATAATATTGCAGGGAAACATAATTGGAGCTCTCTGAATTTCAAAGGCTGAGATAATTGTAATCTTTCAAATGAGCAAAAATCAGATAGTTACAAAGAATTTTGCAAGGGATATTATTGCTCGTTTTGTATTTGGATTGGCCTGAACAAATAGGTATTAATATAGTAGCATTGACAATAAGAAATAATGAAAGAAATTTTAAAAAACACTGCATGTTTACAAAGTCTAAGTTAAATTGCTGTGTAATTATTGTAAATGATAAATGCCTTTATAATACTGACAGATAAATTGACTTAATATTTTGAAAGCACTTTGTTCTGATGTTGATTGGATACATTAAGGTTAAGAAACTGAAAATTAAAGCATAAACCTTAGCTGGATGGTGTAAAAAAATTATTCAGCAACAATTGGAAAAAAACAATTTTGTTCAAAACTGCAGGCAATGCAAGAGTTATATGCTTCCAATAGCTTTCTTGAAGAGTCATGTTAATTTTGTTAATGTAATTTTTATCACAATAAAGGTTTCAATATTTATTTCAGAATTAGGAGGAAAAGTTTTAGGCCATGAAAATGACTATTATTGTGAACAAACAGTCGTGTCAATGACATTTGGTACGGAAAGGAATTCTCATAATTGTGTGATTATTATTCACTGCCAACTAACATGGAAGGGAAAGGGAAATTGCCAACATTTCCAAGCATTTGTTTTCTTATAATGAAATGAAAATAAAAATCATTTTGGAGGACACAAGATTTGAAAAAAAGAAACAGTCACATAATGTGACATTTGAGCTGAAGACTAGTTCCCGTTTCCTCGATTGTAGTCTTCACAATAATTTAAAACTTATTGTTGGTTGAACTAAAGAACAAATGGATATAATCAAATTGTTTTCTTGTACACCAAAAAAAGCAAATGTAAAACAATTTTATCATGAAAATTATATCACTCTGAATGTAATAATTTCACACACAATAAATGTATGTATTGAATTGAAATGTCATCATAGTTGTAGAAGTGTTTTCCCCTGACAGGGAATGAAGACTCTGGAAGTAGGCTGAGTTCAGGCAAGTGGAAGATGTTTACTCATGCAGCAATCAGTTAATGAAGGGATCATCCCCCGAGGCCAATCTCGGAAGGGAGATCCATGACACACTGTAACATATACAATAAAAATCAGCATTTTTATGGACTTTCTGCATCACAATGGCCACATGTACTGTAGTTACAGCCCTCTCCTCCTCACCCAATTCAAACACTTAATCGTAGATGGACATTCTAATGGACATTCCCAAATTCCTTTCTTCTCATGTTGTTTAACAGGTACGATAATCTCCAGACATTGGGATCTTTCCACACATCTTATTAATTCAGATTCCAAAGTTATTCCTGCACTCCCTCGGGCCTCTCAGGATGCCTTATCAGTTGGGACATTTTGAATTCTGCTATTCATTATATTTTATTTTATCAAAGTCAATTACTTCTCATATTGGTCACTGTCCTAATTATATATGTACAAAGAAATACAAAATACAGTTAGTTTTAACTTACTTGCTATAAGATTAGTAATATGACTTGTGTTCTAATGTTCGTTACGTTGTGTAAAATTATACAGCTACTCTTATTGTCAGGACTTTATAATTAATGGGCAGTCAACATCATAGCTTGTAGTTAATTCCTCAAACTAGCTAACTACACATCTAAGTCTAAATGCTTTTCTATAATGTTTTTTTTGATAGGCATTGGTTACGTGTATCTAATTATGTTACAAATTACCTCTATGATTGTCAAGAATCTGTAATTAGAACCTTTGTTTAATATTCTTAGTAACTTTAAAATAATAACTATTTCTGACAAACGAATTCTTCTATTGTCACGACAGCTGATTAGAAATCTCATATAGCTGCCTGTCATATGTAAAAATGAACATCAATTGTTGGAGTGTAATGGGCATAGTGGTTAGCACTGCGGCCTCACAGCACCAGAGACCCGGCTTGAATTCCCACCTCAGGCGACTGACTGTGTGGAATTTGCACATTCTTCCCATGTCTGCGTGGATTTCCCCCCACAGTCCAAAAATGTGCAGATTAGGTGAATTGGCCATGCTAAATTGCCCGTAGTGTTAGGGGCAGGGGTAAATGTAGGGGTATGGGTGGTGTGAAAGACGATTTCGGTACAAATAGTTAAGATGTGCATGACCTCAGAGTCTAAGGGGAATAGAGCCGTGGGGGTAGGGTAAAACATGCTTCTCTATAATAAAGGACGAGACAGAGTAGAAAAACCAAGTCCTTGATTGATAAGACCACTAACTCTGACAGAGAAGAATAAGTCCTTGACTGATAAGACTGCAGGCTAGAAAAACAACTAGGGAGACATATACTGCAGACTTTGTGATAAGGGTCCAGAATGGAAAAATAATGAATGTTCAGAATGTGAACCTCGTGACTCTTTAGAGCTATAGAAGGGAGGAGCTTGAACTGTATTTAATCGAAAACTTTGTTAGCCTGGCGCGCTTTTCTCAGAAGAGTGCCCAACTCTGCAGACTTGCTAATAAAACTTTGTTTTCCTGAATTTGTCTAGAGCGATTATTGAGAAGCGATTTTCGTTTCTAACAAACTTGGGGGCTCGTCCGATCAACACTCCGGCCGCGAGGGGGGGCTGAGGAAGGACATCGGAGAAGGTGCACCCTGCCGAGTTCGGCAGTCCCTGATTCCTTGCTTGTCGCCCCGCGCGGCTTGAGCGAGTGATATCCGGAAGGCTCAGGAGAACAAAGGAGGGGTGTGGCCGAGGCAGTGGGGACGGTTAACGATCGAGTAATTTCGGTGCACCGAACCCAGGTAAGAACAGACTTGCGGGGACCGTCTTTCCGGAGGACTGGGGACCTGCGGAGTGCCTGTAGATTTTTCTACAGAGACGTGGGACTCAGGAATCTAGAGACCGGGGCTCGTCTGTGCGGGATTTTGCAGAGACCGTGTTTGCGGAGGAATGTGGACCTACGGGGTGCCTGTGATCTGTTTCACAGAGACGTAGGACACAGGAATCCAAAGACCGGGGGTGCCTGCAAAGGGACCTGGGCGATCACGGGACTGAAGGTCCGGGAATTGGCTACATAGTGATAGATTATCACGGGATAATACTGGAATCTCCGATTTTACAAAGTCCTCGGCAATGGGAAGTAAGGGATCCAAGACGAATAAGGGAAAGGTAGGCTTGAGCGTAGACAATGAAAAATACCCCGGGGTATCTGCCGATAGTCCGTTAGGAATAATGTTAAATAATTGGGATCAAGGTAGGAGAAAAGGAAAATCTAGAAAGAAGATGGTGAGATACTGTCAAACGTGGTCCCAAACACCTATTCAGGGAGACTCAGTGTGGTGGCCTAAATTCGGCACTGACGAAGACTGGGTCCGGCAAGCTCTAATTTTATATGTCAATTCGAAACCTAATGTTACTCGGGGGGAAAGTGATTACGCCCTTTGTTGGCTGCCAGTCACACTATCTTGCAAAATGAAGGTAACCAATGAAGACTCGAAAGGGCAGAAAGAATGGGAACCTTTAGATCACTTACCACCGCCCTACGTGACCCCGTCGGCCCCGCAAAATGGTCCTTCGGGTGGCGACGATTCAGGGGAAGGGGAAGAAAGTGGGGAGGAACCACCAGGTGCCTCAGGATTACAGACTAGATCTCAAGCTGAAAAGAGTCACAGACGGAACTCTGTCCCGATTGCAAGAATGAATCCACTCCGGGAAGTGCCCATGGGAGGCGCGGAAGGAGGGACGGGATATGTGAACGTCCCCTTAACGAGTACTGAAGTACGGAATTACAAGAGGGAGATGAAGGGCCTCCTGGAGGACCCCATGGGCCTGGCTGAACAATTAGATCAGTTCCTGGGGCCAAATACTTATACGTGGGATGAGATGTATTCCATCATGGGAACATTGTTCTCTAGCCAGGAGCGACAGATGATACGACAAGCTGCGCTGTTGGTCTGGGATAGAGAGGGAGGAGCAGGAGGGGAGCAGAAATTTCCCCTCACCGACCCCGAGTGGGATAAGCAAACGGAAGAAGGAAGACGCAACATGAGGGATATGCGGGAATATTGGATAAAAGGAATAAGGCAGGCAGCCCCGAAGGGGCACAATTTTACCAAGGCCTTTGGGAATCATCAAAACCCGGAAGAAACCCCTACAGACTTCCTAGACAGGATTAGGAAGAACTTGCAGCAGTTCGCTGGGGTGGACCCTGAGACGGAAGTGGGACAGCAACTCATACGGGTAGAGTTTGTGTCAAAAGCCTGGCCGGACATACGAAAGAAGTTAGAGAAAATGGATGATTGGGATAGTAAACCTCTGAGTGAACTACTACGGGAGGCGCAAAAGGTGTTTGTGAGAAGGGACGATGAGAAGCAAAAGAAGGCGACAAAGATAATGATGCAGACGGTGCAACAAGTGACAGCTGGAAGGAGGGAAAAAGGAGAGCCGTGGCAGGAACAGGAAAGGGGAGAGTCGTGGCAAGAGCAGAGGAAAAGAGGACCGGGGCCGGAACAAATGAAGGGTGGAGGAACTCGAGGCCGCGACAGGGAAACGAGAAGGATACTCAGATGTTACTATTGTAATGAAGAGGAACATTTTAAGCAAGAGTGCCCCCGCTACAAGCGGGAAGTGCGGTCGTACGCCCTGATGGAGGAAGATTAGGGAGGTCGGGGGTTCCTACCCTTGGGGCAAAAGGACTATTGACAGGAACCCCTGGTAAACTTGAAAGTAGGGCCCCAAGGGTCGGAGATCACATTTATGGTGGACTCGGGAGCCGAAAGATCAAGTATAATCCAAATACCCCCCGGCACCCGAGCAGGAAGAACAGTTATGGGGGTATCTGGCATTGGAGGAAAGACATTGCAAGTCCCAGTAGTGGAGGACGTGGAAATTGGGTATGAAAACAGAACTACTAAACGAGACCTCCTTCTACTGCCATCGGCGGGGTTTAATTTGTTAGGAAGAGACTTGCAGGTCAAACTAGGGATCGGAACGGTACCAAGTAACGGGGAAATGGTGGTACGGTTGTTCGCCCTCACCGAAGAAGATGATCAACAAATAGACCCGGGAGTTTGGTACCGGGAGGGGAACAGAGGGGGTCTAAACATCAAACCTCTCCAAATCACCATGTTACCAGGAAAAGGCCCGGTAAGAAGGAAACAGTATCCGATTGCTATGGAAGGACGGGAAGGGTTACAACCTGTGATAGAAAGATTAATCACAGATGGACTACTGGAGGAATGTATGTCCCCTTTCAATACTCCAATACTCCCTGTGAGAAAGCCGGATGGGACGTATAGGCTGGTGCAAGACTTGCGGGGGTTGAATGGAGTAGTCCAGGCTAGATACCCGGTGGTACCCACTCCCTACACGTTAATGAGTAAAATTCCCCCCGAACATGAATGGTTCAGCGTAATAGATCTGAAGGATGCCTTCTGGAGTTGCCCCCTTGACGAAGAAAGTCGGAACCTTTTTGCATTTGAATGGGAGAATCCCTTCTCAGGACGAAAGCGACAGTTAAGATGGACAGTCTTGCCGCAGGGATTCACGGAGTCACCCAACTTGTTTGGACAAATACTGGAGCAGATCTTAGGAGGATTTCGGTGTAACGCGGAGAATCAATTGCTCCAATATGTCGATGATCTCTTACTCTCAGGACCGGGAGAAGAGGAGGTACGAGCAGACACCGTTGCCCTGCTGAACTTCCTGGGGAAACAGGGCCTACGCGTCTCCAGGACAAAACTCCAGTTTGTGGAGCAAGAAGTAAGATATCTGGGCCATCAGGTCAGTAAGGGGCATCGCCGTATCACGCCAGAACGAATATCGGGGATGACGGGTATGCCAATACCCAGGACGAAGAAGGAAGTCAGACAATTCCTGGGACTAGTAGGGTATTGCCGGATATGGATTGAAAGTTACGCCACTTTAGTAAAATTTTTGTACGACAAACTGGGACAAGAAGGACAAAAGGTGGACAGGTCAGATGAGGAGGAGCAGCGATTTAATATTATTAAAACTAAACTGATCCGATCTCCGGTATTGGTTTTACCCACCCTGAAGGAACCGTTCCAGTTATATGTTAATAGCGCCGGCGGAATTGCCCAGGGTGTGCTTACTCAGCTGCGGGCAGGGAAACGTTAGCCGGTTGCATTTTTGTCAAAAATGTTAGACCCTGTGTCATGTGGATGGCCGACCTGTATACAGGCAGTGGCAGCTACGGCAATGTTAGTAGAAGAGGCCCGAAAACTTACCTTTGGAGGAAGGATCACAGTATACTCCCCACATTCGGTTAGTGCCATACTGGCTCAAAAGGCTCACCGCTGGTTAACAGACTCTCGCATCCTGAAGTATGAGACGATTTTGATGACCGCGAACGATCTCAATTTTGCAAAAGATCTCAGTTGCAACCCAGCCCAGTTTCTGTAAGGACGTCCTGCAGATGGGGAACAGGAGCATGATTGTGTGGAATTTGTGGACTTGCAGACCAAGAGCCGAGAGGACCTGCAAGAGGCCCCGCTGGGTGAGGGACAGGAACTGTATATCGACGGGTCCTCCCGGTGCATCAGTGGAGTACGATACAGTGGCTATGCTGTCATAGATGGTGCAACGAAACGGGTGATTGAGTCTGGACGACTGCCCGGGAAGTGGTCAGCCCAATCCTGTGAGATGTACGCCCTCCAGAGGGCCCTGAAGCTGTTGGAAGGGAAAGTGGGGACCATATATACTGACTCAAAGTATGCATACGGAGTCGTTCATACTTTCGGGAAAATCTGGAAAGAGCGAGGATTGATAACTTCCCGGGGAAAAGAATTAGCTCACGAACAAATGATCAGCCTAACGTTGGAAGCCCTGGCGTTACCTGCGGAACTTGCAGTAGTCCATGTACCCGGTCACCAGAAGGGGTCGACACCGGAAGCGGTGGGAAACCGGCTGGCAGACGAGGAAGCCAAGCGGGCAGCGGTCGAAAAATCCGTCCAATTGTTAACGTTAATACCGTTGAGGGAAGGGCTCGCTAAACAACCCGTCTTCACCCAGGGGGAGATTGATAAAATGGATCAATTGGGTGCCCGGCTAGAAACTAACGGGAAGTGGAGACAAGTACTGAACAAACAGATGGGAGACAAGTACTGAACAAACAGATCACCCGAGGTATTCTGCACCGATTACACCATCAGACCCACTGGGGGGTGCAAGCCATGTGTGATACAATCCTGAGAGACTATGTATGCAGGGGGATATACACATTAGCCCAACAAGAGGTAGTCGGATGCCCCACTTGCCGGCGTATTAATCAGAAAGCCATGCGTTCTATGCCAGCCGGTGGTCAGCCCCTCGCGATTAGGCCATTTCAGAGGATCCAAGTCGACTTTCCAGAATTACCCCCAGTACAGAGATGGAAATATCTGCTAGTAATAGTAGACCATTTCACTCACTGGGTAGAGGCTTTCCCAACTGCCAAAGCCGATGCACCAACCGTGGCCCGACTATTGTTAGAGAACATAATCCCGAGATATGGCATAATGGAATCTATCGACTCTGACTGCGGGACGCATTTTATTTCTAAGCTACACCATTTGATCTGTACTGCCCTGGGTATCCAATGGAAATTCCACGCACCCTGGCATCCTTAGAGTTCGGATCGAGTTGAGAGAATGAATGGCACGCTCAAGACCCAATTGACTAAGCTGATGTTAGAAACTAAGTTACCCTGGCCAAAGTGCCTGCCCATTGCCCTATTGAGGATACGTACGGCACCTCGCCGAGATGTCGGGGTTTCCCCCTATGAAATGCTGTTCGGATTACCGTATTGGAGTAAGGTTGATGGATGTCCCACTCTACAAGGGGGGGATGTATTTATCCGAACCTATTTACTGGCCTTATCCCGTTCTTTTGCAGAACTCCGGAGGAAAGGTCTCCTGGCTCAGACTCCGCCGCTCGACTTCCTCCTGCATAAGGTGGAGCCCGGAGATTGGATACTTGTTAAGACCTGGAAGGCCGAAAAGCTCCAGCCGCGGTGGGAAGGATCGTTCCTGGTTCTATTAACAACTGAAGCAGCTGTTCGGACGAAAGAAAAAGGGTGGGTCCACGCATCAAGGATAAAGGGGCCTGTTCCGCCTGAAGAAGAAAGCACCTGGACATGCGAGCAAGGGGACAAGCCGTTGTCGG
This sequence comes from Chiloscyllium plagiosum, assembly GCF_037043375.1. Classification (NCBI taxonomy): domain Eukaryota; kingdom Metazoa; phylum Chordata; class Chondrichthyes; order Orectolobiformes; family Hemiscylliidae; genus Chiloscyllium; species Chiloscyllium plagiosum. The sequence continues at coordinate 38,730,013 of NW_028270189.1, forward strand.
TAAAACTGAAAAGACAGCAATAATGAACTCTACTTGAACTGTATTGGTGGGGATATTGATAAGTTTACTCCTGTATGTGGGGGAGGGTGAGGGGAGATGTGACAAATGTCGAACTACAGTAAGACTTGGGATTCGAATCTATTCGGGATCATTTGTGTCCCATTCCTATGTGGACGATAGGTGTTACGATGTGAGTGCACGCCATGAATGTTGGGAGGATGGGAGACCCTATTATCAGGTATATAATAAAGGATACGGTGGCAAAATCCATGGATGCCCTATAAATGACCGCTGGGTGTGTATTAGCAAAACTGGGAGGTGGGACCTATCCTCCGTGTTGCTCAGGGAGCAGGTTGACAGAGTCAAGGAGACCAAGATACAGATCCCTGATCGGGGGTTGGGGAAAGAGCAAGACCGTCAGGGAACGGTCGTGCTCCCTAAAGTGCCATCTGTATACGAAGAGGTAGAAGGACAGATTGAACTCCCTGATGTTACACAAAACCTGTTTATTGATCTCACCTCTAGAATAGCCACTGTTTTAAATGTTAGCAATTGCTGGGTCTGTGGGGGGGCCGCATATGTCGGAACAATGGCCGTGGACTGGTCAAAGCTTAGACATAGGGGAATTGCTGCAAACCACTTGGACTCATGACAACGACAGAAAAAGCCAGGGGTGGAGACTGACAAACAGCCCTGAGGGCCAGTTCTGTATTGAAGGCAAGGGGACCATGAAGGTAGGGATTAGCCCCTGTCAGAATATATTGGATGCAACCACGCGAGTATGGTGGCCTGAGAATATTGCTTGGTACATTGCACACCGAGATCATCAAAATTGCATTCGGTTACGTTCTGATTCCTCCTCTTACGAGCTAAGTGCTGACCCTTCCGATGGCATGAAAAGAGTGTGGAGCGGTGGTTGTCAGGGGAATCAATGCTGGAATAATCCTGTCCAGACTCTGCCACAGGGCGAACAATCCGAATACTGGAATTGCAGTGGTCCTGGTCCTTATGAGGGCGTCCCTGGGGTAAAGGAGTTGTGGGATGACGTTGTGAGGCAGGGAGGGCCTGCTCCAGATGGCCTATTTTGGATATGCGGTAATCAGGCATATTCCAAACTGCCCATGGGATGGGCTGGAGTATGCTTCCTGGGTCTAATAAGACCTGAATTCTTCCTATTACCCCGGGAGGAAGGCGATGATTTGGGAGTTAAACTCTTTGACTCCCTGCGTAGGTCGCCAAGGGATATCCAAGTCGGTGATTGGGGGGATGAGTGGCCACCGGCCCGGATTATTGAATACTACGGGCCGGCTACGTGGGCACAGGACGGATCATGGGGATATCGTACTCCTATCTATATGTTAACTCGAATTATCAGGCTCCAAGCAGTCGTAGAGGTCATTACTAACCGGACTGCCCTGGCCCTAGAGTTGTTGGCTCAGCAGCAAGATCAGATGAGGGGTGCTATATATCAAAACCGACTTGCCTTGGATTATCTGTTGGCCTCGGAGGGGGGTGTGTGCGGGAAATTTAACCTGACAAACTGCTGTCTAGAAATTGACGATAATGGTAAAGCGGTTTTGAAAATTTCTGATGAAATTCGGAGATTGGCCCATGTGCCAGTACAATCTTGGCGTCCACTTAGTGGCATCGGATGGTGGGATGGTCTCCTAGGTGGTAGCTGGTGGCGCACGGCGTTGCTGGTGGTTGGGGGCGGCATGATTCTTCTTCTCGTATTACCCTGCCTAACTCCCTGTATTCAGTTTTTAATTCAGAAAAATATTTCCCGACTCCAGGCAGTGGTGGTTCCACAACATGGGACGCGGGAACTTAAAGTGATGTTGCTGCGAAAGACCAAGGATTTCCCGGGCCCTTGAGGGAGGGGGGGCTTATCTTGGTTGAAACTTTATTGCTGGAACAGCACAGCAGGTCAGGCAGCATCCAGGGAACAGGAGATTCGACGTTTCGGGCACAGGCCCTTCTTCATTCCTGAAGAAGGGCCTGTGCCCGAAACGTCGAATCTCCTGTTCCCTGGATGCTGCCTGACCTGCTGTGCTGTTCCAGCAATAAAGTTTCAACTTTGATCTCCAGCATCTGCAGACCTCACTTTCTCCTCGGGGGGCTTATCTTGGTCAGGCACATCTTAAAGAAAGAAAAGGGTGGAATTGTGAGAGGTAATTTCGGTTTAAACTTTAAGATGTGCCTGGACCACAGACTGATCTATAATAAAAGACAAAACTTTTGTTTCTTTTCTACAACATTTTATATACTCAAAAGTAGAATAGTTTAAATTGTGCAGAATGCTGACAATTTGTGAGCAGAGTAAAAACAAACAGGCCCTTCATTGATGAAACCATTAACACAGGCAGGGAAGGATGAGTCCTTGACTGATAAGACTCCAGGACAGGGAAACGACTCGAGAGACATCTGTTACAGATTGCACAGACAGAGAAGAATAAGTCTTTGACTGATAAGACTACAGGGTGAGAAAAACAACAACTTTAGAGACTCTGGAGCCATTTGTTGCAGACTTTGTGATAAGAATAATGATGTTTTTAAGAATGTGAACCTCATGGCTTGTTAGAGCCAAGGAGAGGAGGGATTTGTACTGTATATAATGGGAGACTTTGTAAGCCTCAGCGCGCCTTTTCTTCAAGGGTGCCCAACTCTGCAGACTTGACTTGTTAATAAAACTTTGCTTTCCTGAATTTGTCTAGAGCGATTATTGAGAAGCGATTTTCGTTTCTAACATAAACCATCACCACAGACACTGACACCAATCTCCCCCTGTCTGATATAAATCAGCTCCACATTCTCTGACACCAATCTCCCCTTGTCTGATATAAACCAGCCACTCAGACACTGACAACAATCTCCCACTGTCTGATATAAACCAGCACAACAGTCACTGACACCAATCTCCCACTGTCTGATATAAACCATCACCACAGATTCTGACACCAATCTCCCCCTGTCTGATATAAATCAGCCACACAACACTGACACCAATATCCCGTTGTCTGATATAAACCAGCCGCTCAGCTACACCTGTCTGATATAAACCTGCCCTACAGTCACTGACACCAATCTCCCCCTGTCTGATATAAACCAGCTTTACAGTCACTGACACCAATCACCCCCTGTCTGACATAAATGTGCCCCACAGTCACTGACACCAATCTTCCCCTGTCTGATATAAATCAGCCCCACAGTCACTGACACCAATCTCCCCCGGTATGATATAAACCAGACCCACAGTCACTGACACCAATCTCGCCCTGTTTGATATAAGCCAGCCCCACAGTCACTGACACCAATCTCCCCCTGTCTGATATAAATCAGCCCCACAGACACTGACACCAATCTCCCCCTGTCTGATATAAACCAGCCCCACAGACACTGACACCAATCTCCCCCTGTCTGATATAAATCAGCCCCAGAGACACTGACACCAATCTGCCCCTGTCTGATATAAACCAGCCCCACAGAGACTGACACTAATCTCTCCTTGTCTGATATAAACCAGCCCCTCAGCCACTGACACCAATCTCCCCCTGTCTGATATAAACCTGCCAAACAGTCAGTGACACCAATCGCCCCATGTCTGATATAAACCAGCCCCTCAGACACTGACACCAATCTCCCCTTGTCTGATATAAACCAGCCCCTCAGACACTGACACCAATCTCCCCCTGTCTGATATAAACCAGCACCACAGACACTGACACCAATCTCCCCCTGTCTGATATAAACCAGTTCCACAATCACTGACACCAATCACCCCCTTTCTGATATAAACGTGCCCAACAGTCACTGACACAAATCTCCCCCTGTCTGATATAAACCAGCCCCACAGTCACTGACACCAATCTCCCCTTGTCTGATATAAACCAGCCCCACAGACACTGACACCAATTTCGCCTTGTCTGATATAAACCAGCCCCACAGATACTGACACCAATCTCCCCATGTCTGATATAAACCAGCCCCACAGACACTGACACCAATCTCCGCCTGTCTGATATAAACCAGCCCGTCAGACACTGACACCAATCTCCCCCTGTCTGATATAAACCAGCCCCTCAGACACTGACACCAATCACCCTTTGTCTGATATAAACCAGCCCCACAGTCACTGATACAAATATCCCCCTGTCTGATATAAATTTGCCCCACAGTCACTGACACCAATCTCCCCCTGTATGATATAAACCAGCTCCACAGACACTGACGCCAATCACCCCTTGTCTGATATAAACCAGCCTCACCGTCACTGGCACCAATTTCCCCTGTCTGATATAAACCAACCCATAATTACTGACAACAATCTCCCCCTGTCTGATATAAACCAGAACCACAGTCACTGACACCAATCTCCCACTGTCTGATATAAACCAGACCCACAGTCACTGACACCAATCTCGCCCTGTTTAATATAAGCCAGCCCCACAGTCACTGACACCAATCTCCCCCTGTCTGATATAAATCAGCCCCACAGACACTGACACCAATCACCCCTTGTCTGATATAACCAGCCTCACAGACACTGACACCAATCTCCCCCTGTCTGATATAAACCAGCCCCACAGACACAGACACCAATCTCCCCTTGTCTGATATAAACCAGCCCCTCAGACACTGACACCAATCTACCCCTGTCTGATATAAATTTGCCCCACAGTCACTGACACCAATCTCCCCCTGTATGATATAAACCAGCTCCACAGACACTGACACCAATCTCCCCCTGTCTGATATAAACCAGCACCACAGACACTGACACCAATCTCCCCCTGTCTGATATAAACCAGCTCCACAATCACTGACACCAATCACCCCCTTTCTGATATAAACGTGCCCAACAGTCACTGACACAAATCTCCCCCTGTCTGATATAAACCAGCCCCACAGTCACTGACACCAATCTCCCCGTGTCTGATATAAACCAGCCCCACAGACACTGACACCAATTTCGCCTTGTCTGATATAGACCAGCCCCACAGATACTGACACCAATCTCCCCATGTCTGATATAAACCAGCCCCACAGACACTGACACCAATCTCCGCCTGTCTGATATAAACCAGCCCGTCAGACACTGACACCAATCTCCCCCTGTCTGATATAAACCAGCCCCTCAGACACTGACACCAATCACACCCTGTCTAATATAAATGTGCCCCACAGTCACTGACACCAATCTTCCCCTGTCTGATATAAAACAGCCCCACAGTCACTGACACCAATCACCCTTTGTCTGATATAAACCAGCCCCACAGTCACTGATACAAATATCCCCCTGTCTGATATAAATTTGCCCCACAGTCACTGACACCAATCTCCCCCTGTATGATATAAACCAGCTCCACAGACACTGACGCCAATCACCCCTTGTCTGATATAAACCAGCCTCACCGTCACTGGCACCAATTTCCCCTGTCTGATATAAACCAACCCATAATTACTGACAACAATCTCCCCCTGTCTGATATAAACCAGAACCACAGTCACTGACACCAATCTCCCACTGTCTGATATAAACCAGACCCACAGTCACTGACACCAATCTCGCCCTGTTTAATATAAGCCAGCCCCACAGTCACTGACACCAATCTCCCCCTGTCTGATATAAATCAGCCCCACAGACACTGACACCAATCACCCCTTGTCTGATATAACCAGCCTCACAGACACTGACACCAATCTCCCCCTGTCTGATATAAACCAGCCCCACAGACACTGACACCAATCTCCCCTTGTCTGATATAAACCAGCCCCTCAGACACTGACACCAATCTACCCCTGTCTGATATAAACCTGCCCTACAGACACTGACACCAATCTCCCCTTGTCTGATATAAATCAGCCCCACAGACACTGACACCAATCTCCCCTTGTCTGATATAAACCAGCCTCACAGACACTGACACCAATCTCCCCCTGTCTGATATAAACCTGCCCCACAGTCACTGCCACCAATTTCCCCCTGTCTGATATAAACCAGCTCCACAGTCACTGACACCAATCACCCCCTGTCTGATATAAATGTGCCCCACAGTCACTGACACCAATCTTGCCCTGTCTGATATAAACCAGCCCCACAGTCACTGACACCAATCACCCTTTGTCTGATATAAACCAGCCCCACAGTCACTGACACCAATCTCTGCCTGTCTGATATAACCCAGCCCCATAACACTGACACCAATCTACCCTTGTCTGATATAAACCAGCCGCTCAGACACTGACAACAAACTCCCCCTGTCTGATATAACCCAGCCCCATAGACACTGACACCAATCTCCCCTTGTCTGATATAAACCAGCCGCTCAGAAACTGACACCAATCTCCCCCTGTCTGATATAAACCAGCCCCACAGACACTGACACCAATCTCACCCTGTTTGATATAAACCAGCCCCACAGTCACGAACACCAATCTCCCCCTGTCTGATATAAACCAGCCCCACAGTCACTGACACCAATCTCCCCCTGTCTGATATAAGCCAGCACCACAGACACTGACACCAATCTCCCCCAGTTTGACATAAACCAGCCCCACAGTCACTGACACCAATCTCGCCCTGTTTGATACAAACCAGCCCCACAGTCACTGACACCAATCTCCCCCTGTCTGATATAAACCAGCCCCTCAGACACTGACACCAATCTGCCCCTGTCTGATATAAACCAGCCCCACAGACACTGACACCAATCTCCCCTTGTCCGATATAAACCAGCCCCTCAGACACTGACACCAATCTCGCCCTGTCTGATATAAACGTGCCCCACAGTCACTGACACCAATCTGCCCCTGTCTGATATAAACGTGCCCCACAGACACTGACACCAATCTCCCCATGTCTGATATAAACCAACCCCTCAGACACTGACACCAATCTCCCCCTGTCTGATATAAACCAGCCCCACAGACACTGACACCAATCCCTCCTTGTCGGATATAAATCAGCCCCTCAGACACTGACACCAATCTAGCCCTGTCTGATATAAACCTGCCCTACAGTCACTGCCACCAATTTCCTCCTGTCTGATATAAACCAGCTCCACAGTCACTGAGACCAATCTTCCCCTGTCTGATATAAACCAGCCCCACAGTCACTGACAACAAACTCCCCTTGTCGGATATAAACCAGACCCACAGTCACTGACAACAATCTCCCCCTGTCTGATATAAACCAGCCCCTCAGACACTGACAACAATCTCCCCCTGTCTGATATAAACCAGCCCCACAGTCACTGACACCAATCTCTGCCTGTCTGAGAGAACCCAGCCCCACAACACTGACACCAATCTACCCTTGTGTGATATAAACCAGCCGATCAGACACTGACAACAAACTCCCCCTGTCTGATATAACCCAGCCCCACAGACACTGACACCAATCTCCCCTTGTCTGATGTAAGCCAGCCCCTCAGACACTGACACCAATCACACCCTGTCTGATATAAACCTGCCCCACCGTCACTGAAACCAATCTCGCCCTGTCTGATATAAATCAGCCCCACAGACACTGACACCAATCTACCCCTGTTTGATATAAACCAGCCCCACAGTCACTAACACCAATCTCCCCCTGTCTGATATAAACCAGCACCACAGACACTGACACCAATCTCCCCCAGTTTGACATAAACCAGCCCCACAATCACTGACACCAATCTCCCCCTGTTTGATACAATCCAGCCCCACAGTCACTGACACCAATTTCCCCTTGTCTGATATAAATCAGCCCCACAGACACTGACACCAATCTCCCCTTGTCTGATATAAACCAGCCCCACAGACACTGAAACCAATCTCCCCTTGTCTGATATAAACCAGCCCCTCTGACACTGACACCAATCTGCTCTTTTCTGATATAAACCAGCCCCTCAGACACTGACACCAATCTGCCCCTGTCTGATATAAACCAGCCCCTCAGACACTGACAACAATCTCCACCTGTCTGATATAAACCAGCCCCACAGTCACTGACACCAATTTCGCCTTGTCTGATATAAACCAGCCCCACAGACACTGACACCAATCTCCCCTTGTCAGATATAAACCAGCCCCACAGTCACTGACACCAATATCCCCCTGTCTGATAAAAACCAGCCCCACAGATACTGACACCAATCTCCCCATGTCTGATATAAACCAGCCCCTCAGACACTGACACCAATCTCCCCTTGTCTGATATAAACCAGCCCCACAGTCACTGACACCAATCTCCCCCTGTCTGATATAAATCAGCCCCACAGACACTGACACCAATCTCCACTTGTCTGATATAAACCAGCCCCACAGACACTGAAACCAATCTCCCCTTGTCTGATATAAACCAGCCCCTCTGACACTGACACCAATCTGCCCCTGTCTGATATAAACCAGCCCCACAGACACTGACACCAATCTCCCCCTATCTGATATAAACCAGCCCCTCAGACACTGACAGCAATCTCCCCCTGTCTGATATAAACCAGCCCCACAGTCACTGACACCAAATTCGCCTTGTCTGATATAAACCAGCCCCACAGACACTGACACCAAATTCACCTTGTCTGATATAAACCAGCCCCACAGACACTGACACCAATCTCCCCTTGTCTGATATAAACCAGCCCCTCAGACACTGACACCAATCTCCCCCTGTCTGATATAAACCAGCCCCTCAGACACTGACAGCAATCTCCCCCTGTCTGATATAAACCAGCCCCACAGTCACTGACACCAAATTCGCCTTGTCTGATATAAACCAGCCCCACAGACACTGACACCAATCTCCCCTTGTCTGATATAAACCAGCCCCACAGTCACTGACACCAATATCCCCCTGTCTGATATAAATCAGCCCCACAGATACTGACACCAATCTACCCCTGTCTGATATAAACCTGCCCTACAGTCACTGACACCAATTTCCCCCTGTCTGATATAAACCAGCTTTACAGTCACTGACACCAATCACCCCCTGTCTGATATAAATGTGCCCCACAGTCACTGACATCAATCTTCCCCTGTCTGATATAAAACAGGCCCACAGTCACTGACAGCAATCATCCTTTGTCTGATATATACCACCCCCACTGTCACTGATACAAATATAGCCCTGTCTGATATAAATCAGCCCCACAGTCACTGACACCAATCTCCCCCTGTATGATATAAACCAGCTCCACAGACACTGACGCCAATCTCCCCTTGTCTGATATAAAAAAGCCTCACCGTCACTGGCACCAATTTCCCCTGTCTGATATAAACCAACCATAATTACTGACAACAATCTCCCCCTGTCTGAGATAAATCAGCCCCACAGTCACTGACACCAATCTCCCCCTGTCTGATATAAATCAGCCCCACAGACACAGACACCAATCTCCCCTTGTCTGATATAAACCAGCCCCACAGACACTGAAACCAATCTCCCCTTGTCTGACATAAACCAGCCCCTCTGACACTGACACCAATCTGCTCTTTTCTGATATAAACCAGCCCCTCAGACACCGACACCAATCTGCCCCTGTCTGATATAAACCAGCCCCACAGACACTGACACCAATCTCCCCTTGTCTGATATAAACCAGCCCCTCAGACACTGACAACAATCTCCCCCTGTCTGATATAAACCAGCCCCACAGTCACTGACACCAATTTCGCCTTGTCTGATATAAACCAGCCCCACAGACACTGACACAAATCTCCCCTTGTCTGATATAAACCAGCCCCACAGTCACTGACACCAATATCCCCCTGTCTGATATAAACCAGCCCCACAGATACTGACACCAATCTCCCCATGTCTGATATAAACCAGCCCCTCAGACACTGACACCAATCTCCCCTTGTCTGATATAAACCAGCCCCTCAGAAACTGACACCAATCTCCCCCTGTCTGATATAAACCAGCACCACAGACACTGACACCAATCTCCCCTTGTCTGATATAAACCAGCCCCTCAGACACTGACACCAATCTACCCCTGTCTGATATAAACCTGCCCTACAGTCACTGACACCAATCTCCCCCTGTCTGATATAAACCAGCTTTACAGTCACTGACACCAATCACCCCCTGTCTGATATAAATGTGCCCCACAGTCACTGACACCAATCTTCCCCTGTCTGATATAAAACAGGCCCACAGTCACTGACACCAATCACCCTTTGTCTGATATATCCCAGCCCCACAGTCACTGATACAAATATAGCCCTGTCTGATATAAATCAGCCCCACAGTCACTGACACCAATCTCCCCCTGTATGATATAAACTAGCTCCATAGACACTGACGCCAATCTCCCCTTGTCTGATATAAACCAGCCTCACCGTCACTGGCACCAATTTCCCCTGTCTGATATAAACCAACCATAATTACTGACAACAATCTCCCACTGTCTGATATAAATCAGCCCCACAGACACTGACACCAATCTCCCCTTGTCTGATATAAACCAGCCCCACAGACACTGAAACCAATCTTCCCATGTCTGATATAAACCAGCCCCACAGACACTGACACCAATCTCCCCCTGTCTGATATAAACCAGCCCCTCAGACACTGACACCAATCTCGCCCTGTTTGATATTAGCCAGCCCAACAGACACTGACACCATTCTCCCCCTGTCTGATAGAAAGCAGCCCCACAAACACTGAAACCAATCTCCCCTTGTCTGATATAAACCAGCCCCTCAGACACTGACACCAATCTTCCTCTGTCTGATATAAACCAGCCCCACAGACACTGACACCAATCTCCCCTTGTCTGATATAAAACAGCCCCTCAGACACTGACACCAATCTCCCCCTGTCTGATATAAACCTGCCCCACAGTCACTGCCACCAATCTCCCCCTGTCTGATATAAACCAGCTCCACAGTCACTGAGACCAATCACCCCCTGTCTGATATAAACCTGCCCCACAGTCACTGCCAACAATCTCCCCCTGTCTGATATAAACCAGCTCCAAAGTCACTGAGGCCAATCACCCCCTGTCTGATATAAACCAGCCCCACAGTCACTGACACCAATCACCCTTTGTCTGACATAAACCAGCCCCACAGTCACTGACACCAATCTCCCCCTATCTGATATAAACCAGACACACAGTCACTGACACCAATCTCCCCCTGTCTGATATAAACCAGCCCCTCAGACACTGACACCAATCTCCCCCTGTCTGATATAAACCAGCCCCACAGACACTGACACCAATCTCCCCTTGTCTGATATAAACCAGCCCCTCAGACACTGACACCAATCTCCCCCTGTCTGATATAAACCTGCCCCACAGTCACTGCCACCAATCTCCCCCTGTCTGATATAAACCAGCTCCACAGTCACTGAGACCAATCACCCCTTGTCTGATATAAACCAGCCCCTCAGACACTGACACCAATCTCCCCCTGTCTTATATAAACCTGCCCCACACTCACTGACAACAATCTCCCCCTGTCTGATATAAACCAGCCCCACAGACACTGACAACAATCTCTCCGTGTCTGATATAAACCAGCCCCACAGTCACTGACACCAATCTCTGCCTGTCTGATATAATCCAGCCCCACAACACTGACGCCAATCTCCCCCTGTCTGATATAAACCAGCCGCTCAGACACTGACAACAATCTCCCCCTGTCTGATATAAACCAGCCCCACAGTCACTGACAACAATCTCTGCCTGTCTGATATAAACCAGCTCCACAGTCACTGAGACCAATCACACCCTGTCTGATATAAACCAGCCCCTCAGACACTGACACCAATCTCCCCCTGTCTGATATAAACCTGCCCCACACTCACTGACAACAATCTCCCCCTGTCTGATATAAACCAGCCCCACAGACACTGACAACAATCTCCCCGTGTCTGATATAAACCAGCCCCTCAGACACTGACAACAATCTCCCCCTGTCTGATATAAACCTGCCCCACACTCACTGACAACAATCTCCCCCTGTCTGATATAAACCAGCCCCACAGACACTGACAACAATCTCCCCGTGTCTGATATAAACCAGCCCCTCAGACACTGACACCAATCACACCCTGTCTGATCTAAACCTGCCCCACCATCACTGAAACCAATCTCACCCTATCTGATATAAACCAGCCCCACAGACACTGACACCAATCTCCCCCAGTTTGACATAAACCAGTCCCACAGTCACTGACACCAATCACACCCTGTCTGATATAAACCAGCCCCACAGTCACTGACACCAATCTCCCCCTGTCTGATATAAACCAGCCCCACAGTCACTAACACCAATCTCCCCCTGTCTGATATAAACCAGCCCCACAGTCACTGACACCAATCTCTCCCTGTCTGATATAAACCAGCCCCACAGTCACTGACACCAATCTCTCCCTGTCTGATATAAACCAGCCCCACAGTCACTAACACCAATCTCCCCCTGTCTGATATAAACCAGCCCCACAATCACTGACACCAATCTCCCCCTGTCTGATATAAACCAGCCCCACAGTCACTGACACCAATCTCTGCCTGTCTGAGAGAACCCAGCCCCACAACACTGACACCAATCTACCCTTGTGTGATATAAACCAGCCGATCAGACACTGACAACAAACTCCCCCTGTCTGATATAACCCAGCCCCACAGACACTGACACCAATCTCCCCTTGTCTGATGTAAGCCAGCCCCTCAGACACTGACACCAATCACACCCTGTCTGATATAAACCTGCCCCACCGTCACTGAAACCAATCTCGCCCTGTCTGATATAAATCAGCCCCACAGACACTGACACCAATCTACCCCTGTTTGATATAAACCAGCCCCACAGTCACTAACACCAATCTCCCCCTGTCTGATATAAACCAGCACCACAGACACTGACACCAATCTCCCCCAGTTTGACATAAACCAGCCCCACAATCACTGACACCAATCTCCCCCTGTTTGATACAATCCAGCCCCACAGTCACTGACACCAATTTCCCCTTGTCTGATATAAATCAGCCCCACAGACACTGACACCAATCTCCCCTTGTCTGATATAAACCAGCCCCACAGACACTGAAACCAATCTCCCCTTGTCTGATATAAACCAGCCCCTCTGACACTGACACCAATCTGCTCTTTTCTGATATAAACCAGCCCCTCAGACACTGACACCAATCTGCCCCTGTCTGATATAAACCAGCCCCTCAGACACTGACAACAATCTCCACCTGTCTGATATAAACCAGCCCCACAGTCACTGACACCAATTTCGCCTTGTCTGATATAAACCAGCCCCACAGACACTGACACCAATCTCCCCTTGTCAGATATAAACCAGCCCCACAGTCACTGACACCAATATCCCCCTGTCTGATAAAAACCAGCCCCACAGATACTGACACCAATCTCCCCATGTCTGATATAAACCAGCCCCTCAGACACTGACAACAATCTCCCCTTGTCTGATATAAACCAGCCCCACAGTCACTGACACCAATCTCCCCCTGTCTGATATAAATCAGCCCCACAGACACTGACACCAATCTCCACTTGTCTGATATAAACCAGCCCCACAGACACTGAAACCAATCTCCCCTTGTCTGATATAAACCAGCCCCTCTGACACTGACACCAATCTGCTCTTTTCTGATATAAACCAGCCCCTCAGACACTGACACCAATCTCCACTTGTCTGATATAAACCAGCCCCACAGATACTGACACCAATCTCCCCATGTCTGATATAAACCAGCCCCTCAGACACTGACACCAATCTCCCCTTGTCTGATATAAACCAGCCCCACAGTCACTGACACCAATCTCCCCCTGTCTGATATAAATCAGCCCCACAGACACTGACACCAATCTCCCCTTGTCTGATATAAACCAGCCCCACAGACACTGAAACCAATCTGCCCCTGTCTGATATAAACCAGCCCCACAGACACTGACACCAATCTCCCCCTATCTGATATAAACCAGCCCCTCAGACACTGACAGCAATCTCCCCCTGTCTGATATAAACCAGCCCCACAGTCACTGACACCAAATTCGCCTTGTCTGATATAAACCAGCCCCACAGACACTGACACCAATCTCCCCTTGTCTGATATAAACCAGCCCCACAGTCACTGACACCAATATCCCCCTGTCTGATATAAATCAGCCCCACAGATACTGACACCAATCTACCCCTGTCTGATATAAACCTGCCCTACAGTCACTGACACCAATTTCCCCCTGTCTGATATAAACCAGCTTTACAGTCACTGACACCAATCACCCCCTGTCTGATATAAATGTGCCCCACAGTCACTGACATCAATCTTCCCCTGTCTGATATAAAACAGGCCCACAGTCACTGACAGCAATCATCCTTTGTCTGATATATACCACCCCCACTGTCACTGATACAAATATAGCCCTGTCTGATATAAATCAGCCCCACAGTCACTGACACCAATCTCCCCCTGTATGATATAAACCAGCTCCACAGACACTGACGCCAATCTCCCCTTGTCTGATATAAAAAAGCCTCACCGTCACTGGCACCAATTTCCCCTGTCTGATATAAACCAACCATAATTACTGACAACAATCTCCCCCTGTCTGAGATAAATCAGCCCCACAGTCACTGACACCAATCTCCCCCTGTCTGATATAAATCAGCCCCACAGACACAGACACCAATCTCCCCTTGTCTGATATAAACCAGCCCCACAGACACTGAAACCAATCTCCCCTTGTCTGACATAAACCAGCCCCTCTGACACTGACACCAATCTGCTCTTTTCTGATATAAACCAGCCCCTCAGACACCGACACCAATCTGCCCCTGTCTGATATAAACCAGCCCCACAGACACTGACACCAATCTCCCCTTGTCTGATATAAACCAGCCCCTCAGACACTGACAACAATCTCCCCCTGTCTGATATAAACCAGCCCCACAGTCACTGACACCAATTTCGCCTTGTCTGATATAAACCAGCCCCACAGACACTGACACAAATCTCCCCTTGTCTGATATAAACCAGCCCCACAGATACTGACACCAATCTCCCCATGTCTGATATAAACCAGCCCCTCAGACACTGACACCAATCTCCCCTTGTCTGATATAAACCAGCCCCTCAGAAACTGACACCAATCTCCCCCTGTCTGATATAAACCAGCACCACAGACACTGACACCAATCTCCCCTTGTCTGATATAAACCAGCCCCTCAGACACTGACACCAATCTACCCCTGTCTGATATAAACCTGCCCTACAGTCACTGACACCAATCTCCCCCTGTCTGATATAAACCAGCTTTACAGTCACTGACACCAATCACCCCCTGTCTGATATAAATGTGCCCCACAGTCACTGACACCAATCTTCCCCTGTCTGATATAAAACAGGCCCACAGTCACTGACACCAATCACCCTTTGTCTGATATATCCCAGCCCCACAGTCACTGATACAAATATAGCCCTGTCTGATATAAATCAGCCCCACAGTCACTGACACCAATCTCCCCCTGTATGATATAAACTAGCTCCATAGACACTGACGCCAATCTCCCCTTGTCTGATATAAACCAGCCTCACCGTCACTGGCACCAATTTCCCCTGTCTGATATAAACCAACCATAATTACTGACAACAATCTCCCACTGTCTGATATAAATCAGCCCCACAGACACTGACACCAATCTCCCCTTGTCTGATATAAACCAGCCCCACAGACACTGAAACCAATCTTCCCATGTCTGATATAAACCAGCCCCACAGACACTGACACCAATCTCCCCCTGTCTGATATAAACCAGCCCCTCAGACACTGACACCAATCTCCCCCTGTCTGATATAAACCAGACCCACAGTCACTGACACCAATCTCGCCCTGTTTGATATTAGCCAGCCCAACAGACACTGACACCATTCTCCCCCTGTCTGATAGAAAGCAGCCCCACAAACACTGAAACCAATCTCCCCTTGTCTGATATAAACCAGCCCCTCAGACACTGACACCAATCTTCCTCTGTCTGATATAAACCAGCCCCACAGACACTGACACCAATCTCCCCTTGTCTGATATAAAACAGCCCCTCAGACACTGACACCAATCTCCCCCTGTCTGATATAAACCTGCCCCACAGTCACTGCCACCAATCTCCCCCTGTCTGATATAAACCAGCTCCACAGTCACTGAGACCAATCACCCCCTGTCTGATATAAACCAGCCCCTCAGACACTGACACCAATCTCCCCCTGTCTGATATAAACCTGCCCCACACTCACTGACACCAATTTCGCCTTGTCTGATATAAACCAGCCCCTCAGACACTGACACCAATCTCCCCCTGTCTGATATAAACCTGCCCCACAGTCACTGCCAACAATCTCCCCCTGTCTGATATAAACCAGCTCCAAAGTCACTGAGGCCAATCACCCCCTGTCTGATATAAACCAGCCCCACAGTCACTGACACCAATCACCCTTTGTCTGACATAAACCAGCCCCACAGTCACTGACACCAATCTCCCCCTATCTGATATAAACCAGACACACAGTCACTGACACCAATCTCCCCCTGTCTGATATAAACCAGCCCCTCAGACACTGACACCAATCTCCCCCTGTCTGATATAAACCAGCCCCACAGACACTGACACCAATCTCCCCTTGTCTGATATAAACCAGCCCCTCAGACACTGACACCAATCTCCCCCTGTCTGATATAAACCTGCCCCACAGTCACTGCCACCAATCTCCCCCTGTCTGATATAAACCAGCTCCACAGTCACTGAGACCAATCACCCCTTGTCTGATATAAACCAGCCCCTCAGACACTGACACCAATCTCCCCCTGTCTTATATAAACCTGCCCCACACTCACTGACAACAATCTCCCCCTGTCTGATATAAACCAGCCCCACAGACACTGACAACAATCTCTCCGTGTCTGATATAAACCAGCCCCACAGTCACTGACACCAATCTCTGCCTGTCTGATATAATCCAGCCCCACAACACTGACGCCAATCTCCCCCTGTCTGATATAAACCAGCCGCTCAGACACTGACAACAATCTCCCCCTGTCTGATATAAACCAGCCCCACAGTCACTGACAACAATCTCTGCCTGTCTGATATAAACCAGCTCCACAGTCACTGAGACCAATCACACCCTGTCTGATATAAACCAGCCCCTCAGACACTGACACCAATCTCCCCCTGTCTGATATAAACCTGCCCCACACTCACTGACAACAATCTCCCCCTGTCTGATATAAACCAGCCCCACAGACACTGACAACAATCTCCCCGTGTCTGATATAAACCAGCCCCTCAGACACTGACAACAATCTCCCCCTGTCTGATATAAACCTGCCCCACACTCACTGACAACAATCTCCCCCTGTCTGATATAAACCAGCCCCACAGACACTGACAACAATCTCCCCGTGTCTGATATAAACCAGCCCCTCAGACACTGACACCAATCACACCCTGTCTGATCTAAACCTGCCCCACCATCACTGAAACCAATCTCACCCTATCTGATATAAACCAGCCCCACAGACACTGACACCAATCTCCCCCAGTTTGACATAAACCAGTCCCACAGTCACTGACACCAATCACACCCTGTCTGATATAAACCAGCCCCACAGTCACTGACACCAATCTCCCCCTGTCTGATATAAACCAGCCCCACAGTCACTAACACCAATCTCCCCCTGTCTGATATAAACCAGCCCCACAGTCACTGACACCAATCTCTCCCTGTCTGATATAAACCAGCCCCACAGTCACTAACACCAATCTCCCCCTGTCTGATATAAACCAGCCCCACAATCACTGACACCAATCTCCCCCTGTCTGATATAAACCAGCACCACAGACACTGACACCAATCTCCCCCAGTTTGACATAAACCAGCCCCACAGTCACTGACACCAATCTCCCCCTGTCTGATATAAACCAGCCCCACAGTCACGAACACCAATCTCCCCCTGTCTGATATAAACCAGCCCCACAGTCACTAACACCAATCTCCCCCTGTCTGATATAAATCAGCCCCACAGACACTGACACCAATCTCCCCCTGTCTGATATAAATCAGCCCCACAGTCACGAACACCAATCTCCCCCTGTCTGATATAAATCAGCCCCACAGACACTGACACCAATCTCCCCCTGTCTGATATAAACCAGCCCCACAGTCACTAACACCAATATCCCCCTGTCTGATATAAATCAGCCCCACAGACACTGACACCAATCTCCCCCTGTCTGATATAAACCAGACTCACAGTCACTGACACCAATCTACCCCTGTCTGATATAAACTAGCCCCACAGTCACTGACATCAATCTCCCCCTGTCTGATATAAACCAGCACCACAGACACTGACACCAATCTCCCCCAGTTTTACATAAACCAGCCCCACAGTCTCTGACACCAATCTCCCCCTGTTTGATATAAACCAGCCCCACAGTCACCTCCACCCACATCATCTACTGCATCCGCTGCAGCCGGTGTTGCCTCCTCTATATTGGGGAGACAGGCCACCTACTTGCGGAACGATTCAGAGAGCACCTCTGGGCCACCCGGACGAACCAACCCAACCACCCTGTAGCACAGCATTTCAACTCCCCCTCCCACTCCACCGAGGATATGCAGGTCATTGGACTCATCCACCGCCAAACCACAACAACGCGACGGTCGGAGGAGGAGCGTCTTATCTTCCGACTGGGAACCCTCCAACCACAGGCGATGAACTTGGACTTCACCAGTTTCTTCATCCCCCCTCCCCCCTCCTTGTCTCAGCCGAATCCCTCCAGCCCGGCACCGCCTTCCTGACCCGCAGTCTTCTTCTTGACCTCTCCGCCTCCATCCTACTCCGACCTATCACCCTCACCTTGACCTCTTTCCACCTATCACATTTCCAACGCCCCTCCTCCAAGTCCCTCTTCCCTACCTTTTATCTTCTCCTGCTGAACACTCTTTGCTCATTCCTGAAGAAGGGTCTGTGCCCGAAACGTCGAATCTCCTGTTCCCTGGATGCTGCCTGACCTGCTGTGCTGTTCCAGCAATAAAGTTTCAACCACAGTCACTGACACCAATCTCCCCTTGTCTGATATAAACCAGCCCCACAGACACTGACAACAAACTCCCCCTGTCTGATATAACCCAGCCCCACAGACACTGACACCAATCTCCCCTTGTCTGATGTAAGCCAGCCCCTCAGACACTGACACCAATCACACCCTGTCTGATATAAACCTGCCCCACCGTCACTGAAACCAATCTCGCTCTGTCTGATATAAACCAGCCCCACAGACACTGACACCAATCCCCCCCTGTTTGATATAAACCAGCCCCACAGTCACCGACACCAATCTCCCCCTGTCTGATATAAACGTGCCCCACAGTCACTGACACCAATCTTCCCCTGTCTGATATAAACCAGCCCCACAATCACTGACACCAATCACCCTTTGTCTGATATAAACCATCTCCACAGTCACTGAGACCAATCACCCCCTGTCTGATATAAACCAGCCCCACAGTCACTGACAACAATCTCCCCCTGTCTGATATAAACCAGCCCCACAGACACTGACAACAATCTCCCCCTGTCTGATATAAACCAGCCCCTCAGACACTGACAACAATCTCCCCCTGTCTGATATAAACCAGCCCCACAGTCACTGACACCAATCTCTGCCTGTCTGATATAACCCAGCCCCACAACACTGACACCAATCTCCCCTTGTCTGATATAAACCAGCCGCTCAGACACTGACAACAAACTCCCCCTGTCTGATATAACCCAGCCCCACAGACACTGACACCAATCTCCCCTTGTCTGATGTAAGCCAGCCCCTCAGACACTGACACCAATCACACCCTGTCTGATATAAACCTGCCCCACCATCACTGAAACCAATCTCGCCCTGTCTGATATAAACCAGCCCCACAGACACTGACACCAATCTCCCCCTGTCTGATATAAACCAGCCCCACAGTCACTGACATCAATCTCCCCCTGTCTGATATAAACCAGCACCACAGACACTGACACCAATCTCCCCCAGTTTGACATAAACCAGCCCCACAGTCACTGACACCAATCTCCCCCTGTTTGATATAAACCAGCCCCACAGTCACCTCCACCGACATCATCTACTGCATCCGCTGCAGCCGGTGTGGCCTCCTCTATATTGGGGAGACAGGCCACCTACTTGCGGAGCGATTCAGAGAGCACCTCTGGGCCACCCGGACGAACCAACCCAACCACCCTGTAGCACAGCATTTCAACTCCCCCTCCCACTCCACCGAGGATATGCAGGTCATTGGACTCATCCACCGCCAAACCACAACAACGCGACGGTCGGAGGAGGAGCGTCTTATCTTTCGACTGGGAACCCTCCAACCACAGGCGATGAACTTGGACTTCACCAGTTTCTTCATCCCCCCTCCCCCCACCTTGTCTTAGCCGAATCCCTCCAGCCCGGCACCGCCTTCCTGACCCGCAGTCTTCTTCTTGACCTCTCCGCCTCCATCCTACTCCGACCTATCACCCTCACCTTGACCTCTTTCCACCTATCACATTTCCAACGCCCCTCCTCCAAGTCCCTCCTCCCTACCTTTTATCTTCTCCTGCTGAACACTCTTTGCTCATTCCTGGAGAAGGGCCTGTGCCCGAAACGTCGAATCTCCTGTTCCCTGGATGCTGCCTGACCTGCTGTGCTGTTCCAGCAATAAAGTTTCAACCACAGTCACTGACACCAATCTCCCCCTGTCTGATATAAACCAGCCCCACAGTCACTGACACCAATCTCCCCCTGTCTGATATAAACCAGCTTTACAGTCACTGACACCAATCACCCCCTGTCTGATATAAATGTGCCCCACAGTCACTGACACCAATCTTCCCCTGTCTGATATAAAACAGGCCCACAGTCACTGACACCAATCACCCTTTGTCTGATATATCCCAGCCCCACAGTCACTGATACAAATATAGCCCTGTCTGATATAAATCAGCCCCACAGTCACTGACACCAATCTCCCCCTGTATGATATAAACTAGCTCCATAGACACTGACGCCAATCTCCCCTTGTCTGATATAAACCAGCCTCACCGTCACTGGCACCAATTTCCCCTGTCTGATATAAACCAACCATAATTACTGACAACAATCTCCCACTGTCTGATATAAATCAGCCCCACAGACACTGACACCAATCTCCCCTTGTCTGATATAAACCAGCCCCACAGACACTGAAACCAATCTTCCCATGTCTGATATAAACCAGCCCCACAGACACTGACACCAATCTCCCCCTGTCTGATATAAACCAGCCCCTCAGACACTGACACCAATCTCCCCCTGTCTGATATAAACCAGACCCACAGTCACTGACACCAATCTCGCCCTGTTTGATATTAGCCAGCCCAACAGACACTGACACCATTCTCCCCCTGTCTGATAGAAAGCAGCCCCACAAACACTGAAACCAATCTCCCCTTGTCTGATATAAACCAGCCCCTCAGACACTGACACCAATCTTCCTCTGTCTGATATAAACCAGCCCCACAGACACTGACACCAATCTCCCCTTGTCTGATATAAAACAGCCCCTCAGACACTGACACCAATCTCCCCCTGTCTGATATAAACCTGCCCCACAGTCACTGCCACCAATCTCCCCCTGTCTGATATAAACCAGCTCCACAGTCACTGAGACCAATCACCCCCTGTCTGATATAAACCAGCCCCTCAGACACTGACACCAATCTCCCCCTGTCTGATATAAACCTGCCCCACACTCACTGACACCAATTTCGCCTTGTCTGATATAAACCAGCCCCTCAGACACTGACACCAATCTCCCCCTGTCTGATATAAACCTGCCCCACAGTCACTGCCAACAATCTCCCCCTGTCTGATATAAACCAGCTCCAAAGTCACTGAGGCCAATCACCCCCTGTCTGATATAAACCAGCCCCACAGTCACTGACACCAATCACCCTTTGTCTGACATAAACCAGCCCCACAGTCACTGACACCAATCTCCCCCTATCTGATATAAACCAGACACACAGTCACTGACACCAATCTCCCCCTGTCTGATATAAACCAGCCCCTCAGACACTGACACCAATCTCCCCCTGTCTGATATAAACCAGCCCCACAGACACTGACACCAATCTCCCCTTGTCTGATATAAACCAGCCCCTCAGACACTGACACCAATCTCCCCCTGTCTGATATAAACCTGCCCCACAGTCACTGCCACCAATCTCCCCCTGTCTGATATAAACCAGCTCCACAGTCACTGAGACCAATCACCCCTTGTCTGATATAAACCAGCCCCTCAGACACTGACACCAATCTCCCCCTGTCTTATATAAACCTGCCCCACACTCACTGACAACAATCTCCCCCTGTCTGATATAAACCAGCCCCACAGACACTGACAACAATCTCTCCGTGTCTGATATAAACCAGCCCCACAGTCACTGACACCAATCTCTGCCTGTCTGATATAATCCAGCCCCACAACACTGACGCCAATCTCCCCCTGTCTGATATAAACCAGCCGCTCAGACACTGACAACAATCTCCCCCTGTCTGATATAAACCAGCCCCACAGTCACTGACAACAATCTCTGCCTGTCTGATATAAACCAGCTCCACAGTCACTGAGACCAATCACACCCTGTCTGATATAAACCAGCCCCTCAGACACTGACACCAATCTCCCCCTGTCTGATATAAACCTGCCCCACACTCACTGACAACAATCTCCCCCTGTCTGATATAAACCAGCCCCACAGACACTGACAACAATCTCCCCGTGTCTGATATAAACCAGCCCCTCAGACACTGACAACAATCTCCCCCTGTCTGATATAAACCTGCCCCACACTCACTGACAACAATCTCCCCCTGTCTGATATAAACCAGCCCCACAGACACTGACAACAATCTCCCCGTGTCTGATATAAACCAGCCCCTCAGACACTGACACCAATCACACCCTGTCTGATCTAAACCTGCCCCACCATCACTGAAACCAATCTCACCCTATCTGATATAAACCAGCCCCACAGACACTGACACCAATCTCCCCCAGTTTGACATAAACCAGTCCCACAGTCACTGACACCAATCACACCCTGTCTGATATAAACCAGCCCCACAGTCACTGACACCAATCTCCCCCTGTCTGATATAAACCAGCCCCACAGTCACTAACACCAATCTCCCCCTGTCTGATATAAACCAGCCCCACAGTCACTGACACCAATCTCTCCCTGTCTGATATAAACCAGCCCCACAGTCACTAACACCAATCTCCCCCTGTCTGATATAAACCAGCCCCACAATCACTGACACCAATCTCCCCCTGTCTGATATAAACCAGCACCACAGACACTGACACCAATCTCCCCCAGTTTGACATAAACCAGCCCCACAGTCACTGACACCAATCTCCCCCTGTCTGATATAAACCAGCCCCACAGTCACGAACACCAATCTCCCCCTGTCTGATATAAACCAGCCCCACAGTCACTAACACCAATCTCCCCCTGTCTGATATAAATCAGCCCCACAGACACTGACACCAATCTCCCCCTGTCTGATATAAATCAGCCCCACAGTCACGAACACCAATCTCCCCCTGTCTGATATAAATCAGCCCCACAGACACTGACACCAATCTCCCCCTGTCTGATATAAACCAGCCCCACAGTCACTAACACCAATATCCCCCTGTCTGATATAAATCAGCCCCACAGTCACTGACATCAATCTCCCCCTGTCTGATATAAACCAGCACCACAGACACTGACACCAATCTCCCCCAGTTTTACATAAACCAGCCCCACAGTCTCTGACACCAATCTCCCCCTGTTTGATATAAACCAGCCCCACAGTCACCTCCACCCACATCATCTACTGCATCCGCTGCAGCCGGTGTTGCCTCCTCTATATTGGGGAGACAGGCCACCTACTTGCGGAACGATTCAGAGAGCACCTCTGGGCCACCCGGACGAACCAACCCAACCACCCTGTAGCACAGCATTTCAACTCCCCCTCCCACTCCACCGAGGATATGCAGGTCATTGGACTCATCCACCGCCAAACCACAACAACGCGACGGTCGGAGGAGGAGCGTCTTATCTTCCGACTGGGAACCCTCCAACCACAGGCGATGAACTTGGACTTCACCAGTTTCTTCATCCCCCCTCCCCCCTCCTTGTCTCAGCCGAATCCCTCCAGCCCGGCACCGCCTTCCTGACCCGCAGTCTTCTTCTTGACCTCTCCGCCTCCATCCTACTCCGACCTATCACCCTCACCTTGACCTCTTTCCACCTATCACATTTCCAACGCCCCTCCTCCAAGTCCCTCTTCCCTACCTTTTATCTTCTCCTGCTGAACACTCTTTGCTCATTCCTGAAGAAGGGTCTGTGCCCGAAACGTCGAATCTCCTGTTCCCTGGATGCTGCCTGACCTGCTGTGCTGTTCCAGCAATAAAGTTTCAACCACAGTCACTGACACCAATCTCCCCTTGTCTGATATAAACCAGCCCCACAGACACTGACAACAAACTCCCCCTGTCTGATATAACCCAGCCCCACAGACACTGACACCAATCTCCCCTTGTCTGATGTAAGCCAGCCCCTCAGACACTGACACCAATCACACCCTGTCTGATATAAACCTGCCCCACCGTCACTGAAACCAATCTCGCTCTGTCTGATATAAACCAGCCCCACAGACACTGACACCAATCTCCCCCTGTTTGATATAAACCAGCCCCACAGTCACCGACACCAATCTCCCCCTGTCTGATATAAACGTGCCCCACAGTCACTGACACCAATCTTCCCCTGTCTGATATAAACCAGCCCCACAATCACTGACACCAATCACCCTTTGTCTGATATAAACCATCTCCACAGTCACTGAGACCAATCACCCCCTGTCTGATATAAACCAGCCCCACAGTCACTGACAACAATCTCCCCCTGTCTGATATAAACCAGCCCCACAGACACTGACAACAATCTCCCCCTGTCTGATATAAACCAGCCCCTCAGACACTGACAACAATCTCCCCCTGTCTGATATAAACCAGCCCCACAGTCACTGACACCAATCTCTGCCTGTCTGATATAACCCAGCCCCACAACACTGACACCAATCTCCCCTTGTCTGATATAAACCAGCCGCTCAGACACTGACAACAAACTCCCCCTGTCTGATATAACCCAGCCCCACAGACACTGACACCAATCTCCCCTTGTCTGATGTAAGCCAGCCCCTCAGACACTGACACCAATCACACCCTGTCTGATATAAACCTGCCCCACCATCACTGAAACCAATCTCGCCCTGTCTGATATAAACCAGCCCCACAGACACTGACACCAATCTCCCCCTGTCTGATATAAACCAGCCCCACAGTCACTGACATCAATCTCCCCCTGTCTGATATAAACCAGCACCACAGACACTGACACCAATCTCCCCCAGTTTGACATAAACCAGCCCCACAGTCACTGACACCAATCTCCCCCTGTTTGATATAAACCAGCCCCACAGTCACCTCCACCGACATCATCTACTGCATCCGCTGCAGCCGGTGTGGCCTCCTCTATATTGGGGAGACAGGCCACCTACTTGCGGAGCGATTCAGAGAGCACCTCTGGGCCACCCGGACGAACCAACCCAACCACCCTGTAGCACAGCATTTCAACTCCCCCTCCCACTCCACCGAGGATATGCAGGTCATTGGACTCATCCACCGCCAAACCACAACAACGCGACGGTCGGAGGAGGAGCGTCTTATCTTCCGACTGGGAACCCTCCAACCACAGGCGATGAACTTGGACTTCACCAGTTTCTTCATCCCCCCTCCCCCCACCTTGTCTTAGCCGAATCCCTCCAGCCCGGCACCGCCTTCCTGACCCGCAGTCTTCTTCTTGACCTCTCCGCCTCCATCCTACTCCGACCTATCACCCTCACCTTGACCTCTTTCCACCTATCACATTTCCAACGCCCCTCCTCCAAGTCCCTCCTCCCTACCTTTTATCTTCTCCTGCTGAACACTCTTTGCTCATTCCTGGAGAAGGGCCTGTGCCCGAAACGTCGAATCTCCTGTTCCCTGGATGCTGCCTGACCTGCTGTGCTGTTCCAGCAATAAAGTTTCAACCACAGTCACTGACACCAATCTCCCCCTGTCTGATATAAACCAGCCCCACAGTCACTGACACCAATCTCTGCCTGTCTGATTTAACCCAGCCCCACAACACTGACACCAATCTCCCCCTGTCTGATATAAACCAGCCGCTCAGACACTGACAACAAACTCCCCCTGTCTGATATAACCCAGCCCCACAGACACTGACACCAATCTCCCCCTGTCTGATATAAACGTGCCCCACAGTCACTGACACCAATCTTCCCCTGTCTGATATAAACCAGCCCCACACTCACTGACACCAATCACCCCTTGTCTGATATAAACCAGCCCCTCAGTCACTGAGACCAATCACCCACTGTTTGATATAAACCAGCCCCACAGTCACTGACACCAATCTCCCCCTGTCTGATATAAACGTGCCCCACAGACACTGACACCAATCTCCCCCTGTCTGATATAAACCAGCCCCTCAGACACTGACACCAATCTCCGCCTGTCTGATATAAACCAGCCCCACAGACACTGACACCAATCTTCCCCTGTCTGATATAAACCAGCCCCACAGTCACTGAGACCAATCACACCCTGTCTGATATAAACCTGCCCCACAGTCACTGACAACAATCTCCCCCTGTCTGATATAAACCAGCCCCACAGACACTGACAACAATCTCCCCCTGTCTGATATAACCCAGCCCCACAGACACTGACACCAATCTCCCCTTGTCTGATGTAAGCCAGCCCCTCAGACACTGACACCAATCACACCCTGTCTGATATAAACCTGCCCCACATCACTGAAACCAATCTCGCCCTGTCTGATATAAACCAGCCGCACAGACACTGACACCAATCTCCCCCTGTCTGATATAAACCAGCCCCACAGACACTGACACCAATCTCCCCCTGTTTGATATAAACCAGCCTCACAGTCACTAACACCAATCTCCCCCTGTCTGATATAAACCAGCCCCACAGTCACTGACATCAATCTCCCCCTGTCTGATATAAACCAGCACCACAGACACTGACACCAATCTCCCCCAGTTTGACATAAACCAGCCCCACAGTCACTGACACCAATCTCCCCCTGTCTGATATAAACCAGCCCCACAATCACTGACACCAATCACCCTTTGTCTGATATAAACCAGCCCCACAGTCACTGACACCAATCTCCCCCTGTCTGATCTAAACCAGCCCCTCAGACACTGACACCAATCACACCCTGTCTGATCTAAACCTGCCCCACCATCACTGAATCCAATCTCAACCTGTCTGATATAAACCAGCCCCACAGACACTGATACCAATCTCCCCCTGTCTGATATAAACCAGCCCCACAGTCACTGACACCAATCTCCCCCTGTCTGATATAAACCAGACCCACAGTCACTGACACCAATCTCCCCCTGTCTGATATAAACCAGCCCCTCAGACACTGACACCAATCACACCCTGTCTGATATAAACCTGCCCCACCATCACTGAAACCAATCTCAACCTGTCTGATATAAACCAGCCCCACAGACACTGATACCAATCTCCCCCTGTTTGATATAAACCAGCCCCACAGTCACTAACACCAATCTCCCCCTGCCTGATATAAACCAGCCCCACAGTCACTGACACCAATCTCCCCCTGTCTGATATAAACCAGACCCACAGTCACTGACACCAATCTCCCCCTGTCTGATATAAACCAGCCCCTCAGACACTGACACCAATCACACCCTGTCTGATATAAACCTGCCCCACCATCACTGAAACCAATCTCACCCTGTCTGAAATAAACCAGCCCCACAGACACTGATACCAATCTCCCCCTGTTTGATATAAACCAGCCCCACAGTCACTAACACCAATCTCCCCCTGTCTGATATAAACCAGCCCCACAGTCACTGACATCAATCTCCCCCTGTCTGATATAAACCAGCACCACAGACACTGACACCAATCTCCCCCAGTTTGACATAAACCAGTCCCACAGTCACTGACACCAATCTCCCTCTGTCTGATATAAACCAGCCCCACAGTCACTGACACCAATCTCCCCCTGTCTGATATAAACCAGCCCCACAGTCACTAACACCTATCTCCCCCTGTCTGATATAAACCAGCCCCACAATCACTGACACCAATCTCCCCCTGTCTGATATAAACCAGCCCCACAGTCACTAACACCAATCTCCCCCTGTCTGATATAAACCAGCCCCACAGTCACTGACACTAATCTCCCCCTGTCTGATATAAACCAGCACCACAGACACTGACACCAATCTCCCCCAGTTTGACATAAACCAGCCCCACAGTCACTGACACCAATCTTCCCCTGTCTGATATAAACCAGCCCCACAGTCACTAACACCAATCTCCCCTTGTCTGATATAAATCAGCCCCACAGACACTGACACCAATCTCCCCCTGTCTGATATAAACCAGCCCCACAGTCACTGACACCAATCTACCCCTGTCTGATATAAATCAGCCCCACAGACACTGACACCAATCTCCCCCTGTCTGATATAAACCAGACTCACAGTCACTGACACCAATCTCCCCCTGTCTGATATAAATCAGCCCCACAGACACTGACACCAATCTCCCCCAGTTTGACATAAACCAGCCCCACAGTCACTGACACCAATCTCCCCCTGTTTGATATAAACCAGCCCCACAGTCACCTCCACCCACATCATCTACTGCATCCGCTGCAGCCGGTGTGGCCTCCTCTATATTGGGGAGACAGGCCACCTACTTGCGGAGCGATTCAGAGAGCACCTCTGGGCCACCCGGACGAACCAACCCAACCACCCTGTAGCACAGCATTTCAACTCCCCCTCCCACTCCACCGAGGATATGCAGGTCATTGGACTCATCCACCGCCAAACCACAACAACGCGACGGTCGGAGGAGGAGCGTCTTATCTTCCGACTGGGAACCCTCCAACCACAGGTGATGAACTTGGACTTCACCAGTTTCTTCATCCCCCCTCCCCCCACCTTGTCTCAGCCGAATCCCTCCAGCCCGGCACCGCCTTCCTGACCCGCAGTCTTCTTCTTGACCTCTCCGCCTCCATCCTACTCCGACCTATTACCCTCACCTTGACCTCTTTCCACCTATCACATTTCCAACGCCCCTCCTCCAAGTCCCTCCTCCCTACCTTTTATCTTCTCCTGCTGAACACTGTCTGCTCATTCCTGAAGAAGGGCCTGTGCCCGAAACGTCGAATCTCCTGTTCCCTGGATGCTGCCTGACCTGCTGTGCTGTTCCAGCAATAAAGTTTCAACCACAGTCAGTGACACCAATCTACCCCTGTCTGATATAAACCAGCCCCACAGACACTGACACCAATTTCGCCTTGTCTGATATAAACCAGCCCCACAGATACTGACACCAATCTCCCCATGTCTGATATAAACCAGCCCCTCAGACACTGACACCAATCTCCCCTTGTCTGATATAACCCAGCCCCTCAGACACTGACACCAATCTCCCCCTGTCTGATATAAACCTGCCCTACAGTCACTGCCACCAATTTCCCCCTGTCTGATATAAACCAGCCCCTCAGACACTGACACCAATCACCCCCTGTCTGATATAAACGTGCCCCACAGTCACTGACACCAATCTTCCCCTGTCTGATATAAACCAGCCCCACAGTCACTGACACCAATCTCCCCCTGTCTGATATAAACCAGACCCACAGTCTCTGTCACCAATCTCCCCCTGTTTGATATAAACCAGCCCCACAGTCACTGATACCAATCTCCCCCTGTCTGATATAAATGCGCCCCACAGACACTGACGCCAATCTTCCCCTGTCTGATATAAACCAATCCAAAGTGATTGACACCAATCTCCCCCTGTCTGATATAAACCAGACCCACAGTCACTGACATCAATCTCCCCCTGTTTGATATAAACCAGCCCCACAGTCACTGACATCAATCTCCCCCTGTTTGATATAAAGCAGCCGCACGGTCACTGACACTAATCCCAGCCTGTCTGATATAAACCAGCCCCACGGTCACTGACACCAATCTCTGCCAATCTGATATAACCTAGACCCACAGTCACTGACACCAATCTTCCATTGTCTGATATAAACCAACCCACAGTCCATGTCACCAATCTCCCCCTGTCTGATATAAACCAGCCCCACAGAGACAGACACCAATCTCCCCCTGTCTGATATAAACCAAACCAAAGTGATTGACACCAATATCCCCCTGTCTGATATAAATTAGCCCCACAGTCACTGGCACCAATCTCCCCTTGTCTGATATAAACCAAACCACAGTCACTGACACCAATCTACCCCTGTCTGATGTAAACGAACCCACAGTCATTGACATCAATCTCCCCCTGTCTGATATAAACCAGCTCCACAGTCACTGACACCAATCACCCCTTATCTGATATAAACCAGCCCCACAGACACTGACACCAATCTCCCCTGTCTGATATAAACCAGCCCCACAGTCACTGACACCAATCTCCCCTTGTCTGATATAAACCAGCCCCACAGTCACTGACACCAATCTCCCCTTGTCTGATATAAACCCGCCCCACAGATACTGACGCCAATCTTCCCCTGTCTGATATAAACCAATCCAAAGTGATTGACACCAATCTTCCCCTGTCTGATATATACCAGACCCATAGGCACTGACACCAATCTCCCCCTGTTTGATATAAACCAGCCCCACTGTCACTGACACCAATCCCTGCCTGTCTGATATAAACCAGCCCCACAGACACTGACACCAATCTCCCCCGTCTGATATAAACCAGCCCCACGGTCACTGTCACCAATCTCCCTCTGTCTGATAAAAACCAAACCCACAGTCACTGACACCAATCCCTGCCTGTCTGATATAACCTAGACCCACTCTCAGTGACGTCAATCTACCCCTTTCTGATATAAACCAGCCCACTGTCACTGACACCAATCTTCCACTGTCTGATATAGACCAACCCACAGTCCATGACACCAATCTCCCCCTGTCTGATATAAACCAGCCCCACAGAGACAGACACCAATCTTCCCCTGACTGATATAAACCAAACCAAAGTGATTGACACCAATATCCCCCTGTCTGATATAAATTCGCCCCACAGTCACTGACACCAATCTCCCCCTGTATGATATAAACCAGCTCCACAGACACTGACGCCAATCTCCCCTTGTCTGATATAAACCAGCCCCACAGACAATGACAACAATCTCCCCCTGTCTGATATAAACCAAACCACAGTCACTGACACCAATCTCCCCCTGTCTGATATAAACATGACCAACAGACAATGACAACAATCTCCCCTTGTCTGATATAAACCAAACCACAGTCACTGACACCAATCTCCCCCTGTCTGATATAAACATGACCAACAGACAATGACAACAATCTCCCCTTGTCTGATATAAACCAGACCCACAGTCACTGACACCAATCCCCTCCTGTCTGACATAAACCTGACCCACACTCACTGACACCATTCCCTTCCTGTCTGACATAATCCAACCCCACAGTCACTGACACCAATCTCCTCCTGTCTGACATAATCCAACCCCACAGTCACTGACACCAATCTCCCCCTGTCTGATTTAAACCAGCCCCACAGTCACTGACACCAATCTCCCCTTGTCTGATATAAACCAGCCCTCAGTCACTGACACTAATCTCCTCGGGTCTGGCATAAACTTTGATTCCCATTCTTCCTGGTAGGAAAGTAGGGCCATGTGTGTAATGATCAAGTCAGTAAGAATTGTCAGCAATGATTCATCAACTTTCTTTTTGGAGATTTTAATGCCGGGGAACTTTTCAGATATCAAATTTCAGTTCTTTTCCCAGGGAGCAAGTTCCATTTGAAGCAGAAATTCAATGTTAGTTGCACACTAATTGTCTGTGATATTTTTCTGAATTTGACAGAATGATCACAGAGAGCTGGTTTTAAAGGGTCGCTACAGCCTGAAGAAAGCTGTCAGCTACGATGACAAGAATCATCAACTCTACTCTAGTGATAAGGAAGTAACTTCAGCAGAAACAAGCCCTAACTGTCAGGACGAACTTGATTCAATGCTTGATGTCACAAGCAACAGGAGTAATGGAATATTCCAACCTCTGCAGTCCCTTGTAGACTTGTTGGTGTGGGAGCTGACTACATCCACTTGCACTGGTTGAACAGGTCACTCCCAGGTGTGAATCTGCTGATGGGTCAGAAGTTGGATGAAGTTGTGAATCCTTCCTCTCACACAGGGCAGGCGAATGGCCACGACACAGCTCCGAACGCGGAACTCTCCAAATGTTGAAGATGCTGTTATGAAGTTGAAGATGTATACTGTACCTTTAAGGGAGAGTGAAGGATGTTTTGGCAGTGAGAGCAACTGTCGTGTGACTTGACTATGACTTGAAAATATGTAACATTTGGTTGTAAACTAGATACCTCAGTAGTTTGACCACCATTTGAATTCAACCAATCCATTTAAATTATGCCCCAGTATACTAAAACCCAATGGAATGTGAATATTACCGTTTTGACAACTTAGAACCAGTGAGATGATCCGATATTTGGGGTATCAAAGGTCAGCATTTTGAGAGTTAGCTAGAGAGAGAGAGAGAGAGAGAGACTGCCATCCAAAACACTCTCGATCAAAGGTACTTTTTTTACCCTTGCAGCAGAAGTCTAAAGCCGACCCAGGGAGATCTACAAACAGGAAGATCGACACCGGAGATGGCAGCCGCTGTCTGGCTTTAAAACTTAATATGTTGCACATTTTAATCGGGGTTTATTGGATCAGTATATTGTTATAGTGTTGGACATAGAAAGGAGATCTTTAAGAGAAAAGTGGTTCAGAGTTGTAAATAGTTATTGTTTACATAGAACATAGAAAAGTACAGTACAGAACAGGCACTTTGGCACACGATGTTGTGGCAAGGATTAATCCTAATGTAAAATAAAATAACTTAACCTACACACCCCTCACTTCACTGCTATCCATCTGCATGTCCAGTAGTCGCTTAATTGTCCCCAATGACTCTGCTTCCACCACCACCGCTGGCAACAGCATTCCATGCGTTCACAATTCTCTGCGTAAAGAAACTACCTCTGACGACCCGTTTAATCTTTCTCCTAATAACTTAAAACTATGACTCCTCGTGCCAGTCAATCCTGCCCTGGGGAAAGGTCACTGGCTATTGACTCTCATTACCTTGTATACCTCGATCAGGTCTCCTCTCTTCCTCCTTCTCTCCAGAGAGAAAAGTCTGAGCTTCGTCAATCTCTCTTCATAAAGCAAGCCCTCCAGTCCAGGCAGCCCTGGTAAACATTCTTTGCACCCTCTCCAAAGCCTCTGTATCTTTCCTATAGTCGGGCATCCAGAACCAGACACAATAATCCAAGTGTGGTCTCACCAGGGGATTGTAGAGCTGCAGCGAAACCTCTCGGCTCTTAAACTTGATTCCCCTGTTAATGAAAGCCAAAACACCATATGCTTTCTTAACAACCCTATCCACTTGGGTGGCATATTTGCGGGAACTATGTACTTGAACACCAAGATCCCTCTGTTCCTCCACACTGCCAAGATCAGGTCTTTAATCCTGTATTCAGCATTCTAGTTCAACCTTTCAAATTGCATCATTTCACATTTATCCAGGTTTAATTCCATCTGCCATTTTTCAGCCCAGCTCTGCATCCTGTCTATGTTGTGCTGCAGCCCTCGATACTATCAACAGAACCTCCAACCTATGTGCCATCTGCAAATTTACTAACCCACCCCTCAATCTCCTCATCCAAGTCATTTATAAAAACTACAAAGAGCAGAGACCCAAGAACAGAGCCCTGTGGGACCCCACTCAAGACTGACCTCCAGGCAGAACTTGCCATCTACAACCACTTCTGCCTTCTCTCAGCTAGCCAATTCTGAATCTAAATAGCCAAATCTTCCAAAACCCATACCTCCTGACTTTATGGATGAGCCTACCATGGGGAACCTTATCGAATGCCTTGCTGAAGTCCTTATACATCACATCCACCAGCTCGACCTTCATCGATCTGTCCTGTCACTTCCTCATAGAACTCAATAAGATTTATGAGGGATGACCTGCCCCTCACAAAGCCATGCTGACTGCCTTTAATCATGCTATGTTTTTCCAAATAGTCATAAATTCTATCCCTCAGAATTCTGTCCAAAACCTTGCTGACCACAGACCGAAGACTGGCTGGTCTGTAATTGCCAGGGATTTCCCTACTCCCCTTCTTGAAAAGAGGAACAACATTCGCCTCCGAGCAATCCTCCGGTACGACTCCCGTGGGGAGTGAGGATGCAAAGATCTTCACCAGTGGCTTAGCAACCTCTTTTCTTGCTTCCGGAGTAGCCTGGGATAAATCAGGTCTGATCATGGGGACTTATCAATCTTAATGTTTGCCAAAATTTCCAGCTCATCAACTTCATCAATCCTGATCTGTTCCAGCCTGTATCCCAGCTCCTCAAACTTCTCATTCACAACAAGCTTCCTCCCCTTAGTGAAAACCAAAGCAAAAAACCTCATTGAGGGCTTCCCCTATCTGCTCAGACTCCATGCACAAGTTCCCTACGCTATCCCTGATTGGTCCGACCTTCTCCCTGATCATTCTCTATTCCTCACGTTTGTGTAAAATGCCTTTGGATTCTCCCTAATCCCTCTTGCCAAGCCCTTTTCATGCCCCCTCCTGGCTCTCCTCAGTCCATTACTGAGCTCCTTTCTAGCAAGCCTGTAATCCTCTAAAGCTGTGCTAGATCCTTGCCTCCTCCACCTTACGTAAGCTGCCTTCTTCCCTTTAAGGAGAAGCTCCTCTGTTCTCGTTACCCCTTCTTACCCGTCTCAGAGGGACATATTTGTGCATCACTCGCAACAACTGCCCCACATGTCTGCTGTGCCCTTTCTATGGCACAATTGCTCCCAGTCTGTACGCCCCAACTCCTGTCTGATCGCGTCATAATTTCATTTTCCCCAGTTAAAACATTCACTTTTTAAAATGTTTAATGTTCACTTTTAGGGTTAAAGAATAAAATTGATAAGTTTCTTTAAATAGTGGTATTTGGGAGTCCTCTGTCCCTTTACCAGATTACGAGGCAAGGTGAGTTTTTCTGCGTTTGGTTTAAATTGCAGAAGGGCTCACGGATCTTTTTTCTGTGCTGTCGATCTCTGTAACTCCATGCTGTCCAGGTCCTGTCTGCTGTGGATGGTGCAAAGCTTTTCCGAGGCTGTGCATCTGGTTGGAACACTCCTGCTTCCAAGTTCAAACACCGAGAGCATTCAGTTCCTGATTCATTGTGTTGGATCAGATTTTGACTGTTTTTGGTTTGGTTTGAGTTTCCTTTCTCTGGCCCTCTCCTGATCCCCTGTAAAAGAAGTTTATAAAAGTGATCACTGTCAGGACAGGAGAGAGGTTCAGACCATTTCCAGTATTGGTGAATTATTTGTCCCTGTCATGTCCCCCCCCCCCCCACCCCGAGCTGTGAATGCGTGTCACCCACCCCCCAGAGCTGTGAATGCCTGTCCACCCCCACCCCCAGAGCTGTGAATGCCTGTCCCCGCCCCCAGAGCTGTGAATGCCTGTCCACCCCCACCCCCAGAGCTGTGAATACCTGTCCCCCCTCCCCCAAGCTGTGAATGCCTGCCCCCCCTCCCCCGAGCTGTGAATGCCTGTCCCCCCGCCACCCGCAGAGCTGGGAATGTCAGCACCCCCCAACCCCAGAGCTGTGAATGCCTGTCCCCCCCAGAGCTGTGAATTCCTGACCCCCACCCCCAGAGCTGTGAATGCCTGTCCCCCCTCCCCCAGAGCTGTGAATGCCTGTTCCCCCCCTCCCCCAGAGCTGTGAATGCCTGTACTCCCCCAGAGCTGTGAATGCCTGTACCCCCACCCCAGAGCTGTGAATATCTGTCCCCTCCTCCCCCAGAGCTGTGAATGCCTGTACTCCCCCAGAGCTGTGAATGCCTGTACCCCCTCATCCAGAGCTGTGAATGCCTGTCCCCCTCCCCCAGAGCTGTGAATGACTGTCCCCCCCAGCCCTAGAGCTGTGAATGCCTGCCCCCCTCCCCCAGAGCTGTGAATGCCTGTACCCCCCCACCGCTAGAGCTGTGAATGACTGACCCCCCACCCCAGAGCTGTGATTCTCTGTCCTCCCTCCCCGAGAGCTGTGAATGCCTGTCCCCCACCTCCCCCAGAGCTGTGAATGCCTGTCCCCCTTCCCACAGAGCTGTGAATGCCTGTCCTCCCTCCCCCAGAGCTGTGAATGCCTGTCCCCCACCTCCCCCAGAGCTGTGAATGCCTGTCCCCCCCTGAGCTGTGAATGCCTGTCCCCCCTCCCCCAGAGCTGTGAATACCTGTCCCCCCCAGAGCTGTGAATACCTGTACCCCCCCCCAGAGCTGTGAATGCCTGTACTCCCCCAGAGCTGTGAATGCCTGTACCCCCAGAGCTCTGAATGCCTGTCCCCCCTCCCCCAGAGCTGTGAATACCTGTACCCCCCCAGAGCTGTGAATACCTGTACCCCCCAGAGCTGTGAATGCCTGTACTCCCCCAGAGCTGTAAAAGCCTGTTCCCCCCCAGAGCGGCGAATGCCTGTCCATCCCCTCCCCAGAGCTGTGAATGCCTGCCCCCCCTCCCCCAGAGCTGTGAATGCCTGTTCCCCCCCAGAGCTCTGAATGCCTGTTCCCACCCCAGTGCTGTAAATGCCTGTGCCCCCCCAGAGCTGTGAATGCCTGTCCCCCCCTCCCCCAGAGCTGTAAATGCCTGTCCCCCCTCCCCCAGAGCTGTGAATGCCTGCCACCCCTCCCCCAGAGCAGTGAATGCCTGTCCCCCACTCCCCCAGAGCTATGAATGCCTGTTCCCCGCCCCCAGAGCTGTGAATGACTGTCCCCCCCCCAGAGCTGTGAATGCCTGTCCCCCCTCCCCCAGAGCTGTGAATGCCTGTCCCCCCTCCCATAGAGCTGTGAATGCCTGTCCCCCACCTCCCCCAGAGCTGTGAATGCCTGTTCCCCCCCCAGAGCTGTGAATGACTGTACCCCCCCTCCCCCAGAGCTGTGAATGCCTGTCCCCCCCTCCCCCTGAGCTGTGAATGCCTGTTCCCCCCCCCCAGAGCTGTGAATGCCTGTACCCCCCAGAGCTGTGAATGCCTGTACCCCCCCCCCAGAGCTGTGAATGCCTGTACCCCCACCCCCCCACAGAGCTCTGAAGGCTGGTTCCCACCCCAGACCTGTAAATGCCTGTTCCCCCCCAGAGCTGTGAATGCCTGTCCATCCCCTCCCCCAGAGCTGTGAATGCCTGTCCTCCCCCCCCCAGAGCTCTGAATGCCTGGTCCCACCCCAGAGCTGTGAATGCCTGTCACCCCCACCCCCAGAGCTGTGAATGCCTGTCCCCCCTCCCCCAGAGCTGTGAATGCCTGTCCCCGCTCGCCCAGAGCTGTGAATGCCTGTCCCCCCCACCCCTAGAGCTGTGAATGCCTGCCCCCCTCCCCCAGAGCTGTGAATGTCTGTAACCCCCCACCGCTAGAGCTGTGAATGCCTGTCCCCCACCCCCAGAGCTGTGAATGCCTGTCCCCCCACCCCCAGAGCTGTGAATGCCTGTCCCCGCCCCCAGAGCTGTGAATGCCTGTCCACACCCACCCCCAGAGCTGTGAATACCTGTCCCCCCTCCCCCAGAGCTGTGAATGCCTGACCCCCCCACCCCCAGAGCTGTGAATGTCTGTCTCCCCCACCCCCAGAGCTGTGAATATCTGTCCCCTCCTCCCTACAGAGCTGTGAATGACTGTCCTCCCCCAGAGCTGTGAATGCCTGTCCTCCCACCCCCAGAGCTGTGAATGCCTGTCCCCCCACCCCTAGAGCGGTGAATGCCTGTCCCCCCTCCCACAGAGCTGTAAATGCCTGTCCCCCCCACACCCAGAGCTGTGAATGCCCGTCCCCCCTCCCCCAGAGCTGTGAATGCCTGTACCCCCCACCCCCAGAGCTGTGAATGCTTGTGCCCCCCACCCCTAGAGCTGTGAATGCCTGCCCCCCCCTCCCCCAGAGCTGTGAATGCCTGTTCCCCCCCAGAGCTCTGAATGCCTGTTCCCACCCCAGTGCTGTAAATGCCTGTGTCCCCCCCAGAGCTGTGAATGCCTGTACGCCCCTCCCCCAGAGCTGTGAATGCCTGCCCCCCCTCCCCCAGAGCAGTGAATGCCTGTCCCCCCCTCCCCCAGAGCTGTGAATGCCTGTTCCCCCCCAGAGCTGTGAATGACTGTCCCCCCTCCCCCAGAGATGTGATTGCCTGTCCCCCCTCCCCCAGAGCTGTGAATGCCTGTCCCCCCTCCCACAGAGCTGTGAATGCCTGTCCCCCACCTCCCCCAGAGCTGTGAATGCCTGTTCCCCCCCCAGAGCTGTGAATGCCTGTACCCCCCCAGAGCTGTGAATGCCTGTACCCCACCCCAGAGCTGTGAATGCCTCTTCTCCCCCCCAGTGCTGTGAATGCCTGTACCCCCCCCAGAGCTGTGAATGCCTGTCCCCCCCACCCCTAGAGCTGTGAATGCTTGTCCCCCCTCCCCCAGAGCTGTGAATGCCTGTCCCCCCACCCCTAGAACGGTGAATGCCTGTCCCCCCTCTCCCAGAGCTGTGAATGCCTGTTCCCCCCACCCCCAGAGCTGTGAATGCCTGTCCCCCCTCCCCCAGAGCTGTGAATGCCTGTCCCCCCTCCCCCAGAGCTGTGAATGCCTGTGCCCCCACCCTTAGAGCGGTGAATGCTTGTCTCCCCACCCCCAGAGCTGTGAATGCCTGTTCCCCCCCCAGAGCTGTGAATGCCTGTCACACCCACCCCCAGAGCTGTGAATCCCTGTCCCCGCTCGCCCAGAGCTGTGAATGCCTGTCCACCCCCACCCCCAGAGCTGTGAATGCCTGTTCCCCCCCCAGAGCTGTGAATGCCTGTCCCCCCACCCCTAGAGCGGTGAATGCCTGTCCCCCCTCCCCCAGAGCTGTAAATGCCTGTCCCCCTCCACCCCCAGAGCTGTGAATGCCCGTCCCCCCTCCCCCAGAGCTGTGAATGCCTGTCCCCCCCACCCCCAGAGCTGTGAATGCCTGTCCCCCCCACCCCTAGAGCTGTGAATGCCTGCCCCCCTCTCCCCCAGAGCTGTGAATGCCTGTTCCCCCCCAGAGCTCTGAATGCCTGTTCCCACCCCAGTGCTGTAAATGCCTGTGCCCCCCCAGAGCTGTGAATGCCTGTCCCCACCACCCGAGAGCTGTAAATGCCTGTCCCCCTCCCCCAGAGCTGTGAATGCCTGCCCCCCCTCCCCCAGAGCAGTGAATGCCTGTCCCCCTCTCCCCCAGAGCTGTGAATGCCTGTTCCCCACCCCCAGAGCTGTGAATGACTGTCCCCCCTCCCCCAGAGATGTGATTGCCTGTCCCCCCTCCCCCAGAGCTGTGAATGCCTGTCCCCCCTCCCACAGAGCTGTGAATGCCTGTCCCCCACCTCCCCCAGAGCTGTGAATGACTGTTCCCCCCCCAGAGCTGTGAATGCCTGTACCCCCCCTCCCCCAGAGCTGTGAATGCCTGTTCCCCCCCCAGAGCTGTGAATGACTGTCCCCCCTCCCCCAGAGATGTGTTTGCCTGTCCCCCCTCCCCCAGAGCTGTGAATGCCTGTCCCCCTCCCCCAGAGCTGTGAATGCCTGTCCTCCCCCCCCAGAGCTCTGAATGCCTGGTCCCACCCCAGTGCTGTAAATGCCTGTTCCCCCCCCAGAGCTGTGAATGCCTGTCCCCCCTCCCCCAGAGCTGTAGATGCCTGTTCCACCCTCCCCCAGAGCTGTGAATGCCTGTCCCCCCCACCCCTAGAGCTGTGAATGCCTGCCCCCTACCCCGAGCTGTGAATGCCTGTTCCCCCACACCCCCAGAGCTGTGAATACCTGCACCCATCACCCAGAGCTGTGAATGCCTGTCCCCCCCACCCCCAGAGCTGGGAATACCTGCACCCCTCCCCAGAGCTGTGAATGCCTGTCCCCCCTCCCCCAGAGCTGTGAATGCCTGTCCCCCCCACCCTCAGAGCTGTGAAAGCCTATCCCCCACCTCCCCCAGAGCTGTGAATGCATGTCCCCCCCCAGAGCTGTGAATGCCTGTTCCCACCCCAGAGCTGTAAATGCCTGTTCCCCCCCAGAGCTGTGAATGCCTGTCCCCCCTCCCCAAGAGCTGTGAATGCCTGTACGCCCCACCCCCAGAGCTGTGAATGCCTGCCCCCCCTCCCCCAGAACTGTGAATGCCTGTCCCCCCCACCCCTAGAGCTGTGAATGCCTGCCACCCCTCCCCCAGAGCTGTGAATGCCTGTACCCCACACCCCTAGAGCTGTGAATGACTGTCCACCTCCCCCAGAGCTGTGATTGCCTGTCCCCCCTCCCCCAGAGCTGTGAATGCCTGTCCCCCACCTCCCCCAGAGCTGTGAATGCCTGTTCCCCCAGAGCTGTGAATGACTGTCCCCCTCCCCCAGAGCTGTGATTGACTGTCCCCCCTCCCCCAGAGCTGTGAATGCCTGTACCCCCCCATCCCCTAGAGCTGTGAATGCCTGTCCCCCCCCAGAGCTGTGAATGCCTGTCACACCCACCCCCAGAGCTGTGAATCCCTGTCCCCGCTCGCCCAGAGCTGTGAATGCCTGTCCACCCCCACCCCCAGAGCTGTGAATGCCTGTTCCCCCCCCAGAGCTGTGAATGCCTGTCCCCCCACCCCTAGAGCGGTGAATGCCTGTTCCCCCCCCAGAGCTCTGAATGCCTGTTCCCACCCCAGTGCTGTAAATGCCTGTGCCCCCCCAGAGCTGTGAATGCCTGTCCCCACCACCCGAGAGCTGTAAATGCCTGTCCCCCCTCCCCCAGAGCTGTGAATGCCTGCCCCCCCTCCCCCAGAGCAGTGAATGCCTGTCCCCCTCTCCCCCAGAGCTGTGAATGCCTGTTCCCCACCCCCAGAGCTGTGAATGACTGTCCCCCCTCCCCCAGAGATGTGATTGCCTGTCCCCCCTCCCCCAGAGCTGTGAATGCCTGTCCCCCCTCCCACAGAGCTGTGAATGCCTGTCCCCCACCTCCCCCAGAGCTGTGAATGACTGTTCCCCCCCCAGAGCTGTGAATGCCTGTACCCCCCCTCCCCCAGAGCTGTGAATGCCTGTTCCCCCCCCAGAGCTGTGAATGACTGTCCCCCCTCCCCCAGAGATGTGTTTGCCTGTCCCCCCTCCCCCAGAGCTGTGAATGCCTGTCCCCCTCCCCCAGAGCTGTGAATGCCTGTCCTCCCCCCCCAGAGCTCTGAATGCCTGGTCCCACCCCAGTGCTGTAAATGCCTGTTCCCCCCCCAGAGCTGTGAATGCCTGTCCCCCCTCCCCCAGAGCTGTAGATGCCTGTTCCACCCTCCCCCAGAGCTGTGAATGCCTGTCCCCCCCACCCCTAGAGCTGTGAATGCCTGCCCCCTACCCCGAGCTGTGAATGCCTGTTCCCCCACACCCCCAGAGCTGTGAATACCTGCACCCATCACCCAGAGCTGTGAATGCCTGTCCCCCCCACCCCCAGAGCTGGGAATACCTGCACCCCTCCCCAGAGCTGTGAATGCCTGTCCCCCCTCCCCCAGAGCTGTGAATGCCTGTCCCCCCCACCCTCAGAGCTGTGAAAGCCTATCCCCCACCTCCCCCAGAGCTGTGAATGCCTGTTCCCACCCCAGAGCTGTAAATGCCTGTTCCCCCCCAGAGCTGTGAATGCCTGTCCCCCCTCCCCAAGAGCTGTGAATGCCTGTACGCCCCACCCCCAGAGCTGTGAATGCCTGCCCCCCCTCCCCCAGAACTGTGAATGCCTGTCCCCCCCACCCCTAGAGCTGTGAATGCCTGCCACCCCTCCCCCAGAGCTGTGAATGCCTGTACCCCACACCCCTAGAGCTGTGAATGACTGTCCACCTCCCCCAGAGCTGTGATTGCCTGTCCCCCCTCCCCCAGAGCTGTGAATGCCTGTCCCCCACCTCCCCCAGAGCTGTGAATGCCTGTTCCCCCAGAGCTGTGAATGACTGTCCCCCTCCCCCAGAGCTGTGATTGACTGTCCCCCCTCCCCCAGAGCTGTGAATGCCTGTACCCCCCCATCCCCTAGAGCTGTGAATGCCTGTCCCTCCCCAGATCTGTGAATGCCTGTCCATCCCCTCCCCCAGAGCTGTG
This sequence comes from Chiloscyllium plagiosum, assembly GCF_037043375.1. NCBI lineage: Eukaryota > Metazoa > Chordata > Chondrichthyes > Orectolobiformes > Hemiscylliidae > Chiloscyllium > Chiloscyllium plagiosum. The sequence goes on from NW_028270189.1 coordinate 38,772,378, forward strand.
AATGCCTGTCCCCCGCTCCCCCAGAGCTGTGAATGCCTGTCCCCCCCCCCCAGAGCTATGAATGCCTGTTCCCACCCCAGAGCTGTAAATGACTGTTCCCCCCCCCCGCAGAGCTGTGAATGCCTGTCCACCCCCTCCTCCAGAGCTGTGAATGCCTGTCCACCCCCTCCTCCAGAGCTGTGAATGCCTGTCCACCCCCTCCTCCAGAGCTGTGAATGCCTGTTCCCCCCACCCCTAGAGCTGTGAATGCCTGCCCCCCCCTCCCCCAGAGCTGTGAATGCCTGTCCCCCCCACCCCCAGAGCTGTGAATGCCTGTCCCCCCTCCCCCAGAGCTGTGAATGCCTGTCCCCCCACCCCTAGAGCTGTGAATGCCTGCCCCCCTTCCCCCAGAGCTGTGAATGCCTGTCCCCCTTTCCCCCAGAGCTGGGAATGCCTGTCCCCCCTCCCCCAGAGCTGTGAATGCCTGTCCCCCCCACCCCCAGAGCTGTGAATGCCTGTCCCCCCTCCCCCAGAGCTGTGAATGCCTGTCCCCCCACCCCTAGAGCTGTGAATGCCTGCCCCCCCTCCCCCAGAGCTGTAAATGCCTGTCCTCCTACCCACAGAGCTGTGAATGCCGGGCCCCCCCACCCCCAGAGCTGTGAATGCCTGTCCCCCCCTCCCCCAGAGCTGTGAATGCCTGTCCCCCCTCCCCCAGAGCTGTGAATGCTTGTCCCCCATCTCCCACAGAGCTGTGAATGCCTGTACCCCCCTCCCCCAGAGCTGTGAATGCCTGTCACCCCCCAGAGCTGTGAATGCCTGTCACCCCCCAGAGCTGTGAATGTCTGTCCTCCCATCCCAGAGCTGTGAATGCCTGTTCCCCCCACCCCTAGAGCTGTGAATGCCTGCCGCCCCCTCCCCCAGAGCTGTGAATGCCTGTCCCCCCCACCCCCAGAGCTGTGAATGCCTGTCCCCCCTCCCCCAGAGCTGTGAATGCCTGTCCCCCCACCCCTAGAGCTGTGAATGCCTGCCCCCCTTCCCCCAGAGCTGTGAATACCTGTACCCCCCTCCCCCAGAGCTGTGAATGCCTGTCACCCCCCAGAGCTGTGAATGCCTGTCACCCCCCAGAGCTGTGAATGTCTGTCCTCCCATCCCAGAGCTGTGAATGTCTTTCCCCCCACCCCTAGAGCGGTGAATGCTTGTCCCCCCTCCCACAGAGCTGTGAATGCCTGTCCCCCCAACCCCCAGAGCTGTGAATGCCTGTCCCCCTCCCACAGAGCTGTGAATGCCTGTCCCCCCTCCCCCAGAACTGTGAATGCATGTCCCCCCCACCCCTAGAGCTGTGAATGCCTGCCACCCCTCCCCTAGAGCTGTGAATGCCTGTCCCCCTCCCACAGAGCTGTGAATGCCTGTCCCCCCCTCCCCCAGAGCTGTGAATGCCTGTCCCCCCCACCCCCAGAGCTGGGAATGTCAGCCCCCCCCACCCGCAGAGCTGTGAATGCCTGTCCCCCCCAGAGGTGTGCATGCCTGTCCCCCCTCCCCGAGCTGTGAATACCTGTACCCCCTCCCCCAGAGCTGCGAATGCCTGTCCCCCCTCCCCCAGAGCTGTGAATGCCTGTCCCCCCACCCTTAGAGCAGTGAATGCCTGCCACCCCTCCCCCAGAGCTGTGAATGCCTGTCCCCCCATCCCTAGAGCGGTGAATGCCTGCCCACCCTCCCCCAGAGCTGTGAATGCCTGTCCCCCCCACCCCAAGAGCTGTGAATGCCTGTCCCTCCTCCCCCATAGCTGTGAATGCTTGTCCCCCCACCCCGAGAGCTGTGAATGCCTGCCCTCCTCCCCCAGAGCTGTGAATGTCTGTCCCCCACCAGAGCTGTAAATGCCTGTCCTCCTACCCACAGAGCTGTGAATGCCTGTCCCCCCACCCCCAGAGCTGTGAATGCCTGTCCCCCCTCCCCCAGAGCTGTGAATGCCTGTCCCCCCTCCCCCAGAGCTGTGAATGCCTGTCCCCCATATCCCCCAGAGCTGTGAATGCCTGTCCCCCCTCCCCCAGAACTGTGAATGCCTGTCCCCCCCACCCCTAGAGCTGTGAATGCCTGCCACCCCTCCCCCAGAGCTGTGAATGCCTCTACCCCCCACCCCTAGAGCTGTGAATGACTGTCCCCCTCCCCCAGAGCTGTGATTGCCTGTCCCCCCTCCCCCAGAGCTGTGAATACCTGTACCCCCCCTCCCCCAGAGCTGTGAATGCCTGTTCCCCCCAGAGCTGTGAATGCCTGTCCCCCCTCCCCCCGAGCTGTGAACGCCTGCCCCCCCCCCAGAGCTGTGAATGCATGTCCCCCCCCCCAGAGCTGTGAATGCCTGTTCCCACCCCAGAGCTGTAAATGCCTGTTCCCCCCCGAGAGCTGTGAATGCCTGCCTATCCCCTCCCCCAGAGCTGTGAATGCCTGTTCCCACCCCAGAGCTATGAATGCCTGTTCCCACCCCAGAGCTGTAAATGACTGTCCCCCCCCCCCCCCCCAGAGCTGTGAATGCCTGTCCACCCCCTCCTCCAGAGCTGTGAATGCCTGTCCTCCCCCAGAGCTGTGAATGCCTGTCCTCCCACCCCCAGAGCTGTGAATGCCTGTCCCCCCACCCCTAGAGCGGTGAATGCCTGTCCCCCCTCCCCCAGAGCTGTGAATGCCTGTCCCCCCTCCCCCAGAGCTGTGAATGCCTGTCCCCCCTCCCCCAGAGCTGTGAATACCTGCCCCCCCACCCCTAGAGCTGTGAATGCCTGCCCCCCTCCCCCAGAGCTGTGAATGCCTGCCCCCCCCTCCCCCAGAGCTGTTAATGCCTGTCCCCCCTCCCCCAGAGCTGTGAATGCCTGTCTCCCACCTCCCCCAGAGCTGTGAATGCCTGTCCCCCCCTCCCCCAGAGCTGTGAATGCCGGTTACCACCGCAGAGCTGTAAATGCCTGTTCCCCCCCAAAGCTGTGAATGCCTGTCCCCCCTCCCCCAGAGCTGTGAATGCCTGCCCCCCCTACCCCCAGAGCTGTGAATGTCTGTTCCCCCCACCCCCAGAGCTGTGAATATCTGTCCTCCCCTAGAGCTATGAATGCCTGTCCCCCCACCTCCAGAGCTGTGAATGCCTGTCCCCCCACCCCTAGAGTGGTGAATGCCTGCCCCCCCCCAGAGCTGTGAATGCCTGTCCCCCCCACCCCCAGAGCTGTGAATGCCTGTCCCCCCTCCCCCAGAGCTGTGAATGCCTGTCCCCACCACCCCTAGAGCTGTGAATGCCTGCCCCCCCTCCCCCAGAGCTGTGAATGCCTGTACTCCCCCACTGCTAGAGCTGTGAATGCCTGTCCCCCCCCCACCCCCAGAGCTGTGAATGCCTGTCCACCCCCACCCCCAGAGCTGTGAATGCCTGTCCACCCCCACCCCCAGAGCTGTGAATGCCTGTCCCCCCCAGAGCTGTGAATGCCTGTCCCCCCTCCCCCAGAGCTGTGAATGCCTGTTCCCCTACCCCCAGAACTGTGAATGCCTGTCCACCCCCACCCCCAGAGCTGTGAATACCTGTCCCCCCTCCCCCGAGCTGTGAATGCCTGTCCCCCCCACCCCCAGAGCTGGGAATGTCAGCCCCCCCACCCCCAGAGCTGGGAATGCCTGCCCCCTACCCCAGAGCTGTGAATGCCTGTCCCCCCCCCCAGAGCTGTGAATGCCTGTCCCCCCTCCCCCAGAGCTGTGAACACCTGTCCCCCCCACCCCCAGAGCTGTGAATGCCTGTCCCCCCCCCCAGAGCTGTGAATGCCTGTCCCCCCCCCCAGAGCTGTGAATGCCTGTCCCCCCCACTCCCCCAGAGCTGTGAATGCCTGTCCCCCCTCCCCCAGAGCTGTGAATGCCTGTCCCCCCCCACCCCCAGAGCTGTGAATGCCTGTCCCCCCCCTCCCCCAGAGCTGTGAATGCCTGTCACCCCCCAGAGCTGTGAATGCCTGTCACCCCCCAGAGCTGTGAATGTCTGTCCTCCCATCCCAGAGCTCTGAATGTCTTTCCCCCACCCCTAGAGCGGTGAATGCCTGTCCCCCCTCCCACAGAGCTGTGAATGCCTGTCCCCCCAACCCCCAGAGCTGTGAATGCCTGTCCCCCTCCCACAGAGCTGTGAATGCCTGTCCCCCCTCCCCCAGAACTGTGAATGCATGTCCCCCCCACCCCTAGAGCTGTGAATGCCTGCCACCCCTCCCCTAGAGCTGTGAATGACTGTCCCCCTCCCCCAGAGCTTTGATTGCCTGTCCCCCCCTCCCCCAGAGCTGTGAATGCCTGTCCCCCCCACCCCCAGAGCTGGGAATGTCAGCCCCCCCCACCCGCAGAGCTGTGAATGCCTGTCCCCCCCAGAGGTGTGCATGCCTGTCCCCCCTCCCCAAGCTGTGAATACCTGTACCCCCTCCCCCAGAGCTGCGAATGCCTGTCCCCCCTCCCCCAGAGCTGTGAATGCCTGTCCCCCCACCCTTAGAGCAGTGAATGCCTGCCCCCCCCCCCAGAGCTGTGAATGCCTGTCCCCCCACCCCTAGAGCGGTGAATGCCTGCCCACCCTCCCCCAGAGCTGTGAATGCCTGTCCCCCCCCACCCCAAGAGCTGTGAATGCCTGTCCCTCCTCCCCCATAGCTGTGAATGCTTGTCCCCCCACCCCGAGAGCTGTGAATGCCTGCCCCCCTCCCCCAGAGCTGTGAATGTCTGTCCCCCACCAGAGCTGTAAATGCCTGTCCTCCTACCCACAGAGCTGTGAATGCCTGTCCCCCCCACCCCCAGAGCTGTGAATGCCTGTCCCCCCTCCCCCAGAGCTGTGAATGCCTGTCCCCCATATCCCCCAGAGCTGTGAATGCCTGTCCCCCCTCCCCCAGAACTGTAAATGCCTGTCCCCCCCACCCCTAGAGCTGTGAATGCCTGCCACCCCTCCCCCAGAGCTGTGAATGCCTCTACCCCCCACCCCTAGAGCTGTGAATGACTGTCCCCCTCCCCCAGAGCTGTGATTGCCTGCCCCCCCTCCCCCAGAGCTGTGAATACCTGTACCCCCCTCCCCCAGAGCTGTGAATGCCTGTTTCCCCCAGAGCTGTGAATGCCTGTCCCCCCTCCCCCCGAGCTGTGAACGCCTGCCCCCCCCAGAGCTGTGAATGCATGTCCCCCCCCCAGAGCTGTGAATGCCTGTTCCCACCCCAGAGCTGTAAATGCCTGTTCCCCCGAGAGCTGTGAATGCCTGCCTATCCCCTCCCCCAGAGCTGTGAATGCCTGTTCCCACCCCAGAGCTATGAATGCCTGTTCCCACCCCAGAGCTGTAAATGACTGTTCCCCCCCCCCCGCAGAGCTGTGAATGCCTGTCCACCCCATCCTCCAGAGCTGTGAATGCCTGTCCTCCCCCAGAGCTGTGAATGCCTGTCCTCCCACCCCCAGAGCTGTGAATGCCTGTCCCCCCACCCCTAGAGCGGTGAATGCCTGTTCCCCCCTCCCCCAGAGCTGTGAATGCCTGTCCCCCCTCCCCCAGAGCTGTGAATGCCTGTCCCCCCTCCCCCAGAGCTGTGAATACCTGCCCCCCCACCCCTAGAGCTGTGAATGCCTGCCCCCCTCCCCCAGAGCTGTGAATGCCTGTACGGCACCACCCCTAGAGCTGTGAATGCCTGCCCCCCCTCCCCCAGAGCTGTGATTGCCTGCCTCCCCTCCCCCAGAGCTGTGAATGCCTGCCTCCCCTCCCCCAGAGCTGTTAATGCCTGTCCCCCCTCCCCCAGAGCTGTGAATGCCTGTCTCCCACCTCCCCCAGAGCTGTGAATGCCTGTTCCCCCCAGAGCTGTGAATGCCTGTCCCCCCTCCCCCAGAGCTGTGAATGCCTGTACCCACCCTCCCCCAGAGCTGTGAATGCCGGTTACCACCGCAGAGCTGTAAATGCCTGTTCCCCCCCAAAGCTGTGAATGCCTGTCCCCCCCTCCCCCAGAGCTGTGAATGCCTGCCCCCCCTACCCCCAGAGCTGTGAATGCCTGTCCGCCCCTCCCCCAGAGCTGTGAATGCCTGTCCCCCCCACTCCCAGAGCTGTGAATGTCTGTTCCCCCCACCCCCAGAGCTGTGAATATCTGTCCTCCCCTAGAGCTATGAATGCCTGTCCCCCCACCTCCAGAGCTGTGAATGCCTGTCCCCCCACCCCGAGAGTGGTGAATGCCTGCCCCCCCCAGAGCTGTGAATGCCTGTCCCCCCCACCCCCAGAGCTGTGAATGCCTGTCCCCCCTCCCCCAGAGCTGTGAATGCCTGTCCCCCCTCCCCCAGAGCTGTGAATGCCTGTCCCCACCACCCCTAGAGCTGTGAATGCCTGCCCCCCCTCCCCCAGAGCTGTGAATGCCTGTACCCCCCCACTGCTAGAGCTGTGAATGCCTGTCCCCCCCACCCCCAGAGCTGTGAATGCCTGTCCACCCCCACCCCCAGAGCTGTGAATGCCTGTCCACCCCCACCCCCAGAGCTGTGAATGCCTGTCCCCCCCAGAGCTGTGAATGCCTGTCCCCCCCACTCCCCCAGAGCTGTGAATGCCTGTCCCCCCTCCCCCAGAGCTGTGAATGCCTGTCCCCCCCACTCCCCCAGAGCTGTGAATGCCTGTCCCCCCTCCCCCAGAGCTGTGAATGCCTGTCCCCCCCACCCCCAGAGCTGTGAATGCCTGTCCCCCCCTCCCCCAGAGCTGTGAATGCCTGTCCCCCCCTCCCCCAGAGCTGTGAATGCCTGTCCCCCCCTCCCCCAGAGCTGTGAATGCCTGTCCCCCCCTCCCCCAGAGCTGTGAATGCCTGTCCCCCCCCTCCCCCAGAGCTGTGAATGCCTGTCCCCCCCTCCCCCAGAGCTGTGAATGCCTGTCCCCCCCTCCCCCAGAGCTGTGAATGCCTGTCCCCCCCTCCCCCAGAGCTGTGAATGCCTGTCCCCCCCTCCCCCAGAGCTGTGAATGCCTGTCCCCCCCTCCCCCAGAGCTGTGAATGCCTGTCCCCCCTCCCCCAGAGCTGTGAATGCCTGTCCCCCCCTCCCCCAGAGCTGTGAATGCCTGTCCCCCCTCCCCCAGAGCTGTGAATGCCTGTCCCCCCTCCCCCAGAGCTGTGAATGCCTGTCCCCCCCCTCCCCCAGAGCTGTGAATGCCTGTCCCCCCCCTCCCCCAGAGCTGTGAATGCCTGTCCCCCCCTCCCCCAGAGCTGTGAATGCCTGTCCCCCCTCCCCCAGAGCTGTGAATGCCTGTCCCCCCTCCCCCAGAGCTGTGAATGCCTGTCCCCCCCTCCCCCAGAGCTGTGAATGCCTGTCCCCCCCCTCCCTGGATCAGTCCCATAGGCCCCGCCCCATCTCCATTGTCTCCGTCACTGGGACCGCAGGCCCCGCCCACTCGCTGTGCGTCACCAGTATGACCGCGCATGCGCCTCGTCCCAAACAAAATGGCGGCCACGGCCCAGGTCCCGTGAATTAAACTCAGGGCTGAAACCGCGGGACCCGCTAATACTTATTCGGTTCGCAGAGCCTTTAGTGGATATTACCAAGACGGATTGCACCACGTCTCCCACCGCTGGCTCTATTATTCCTCCGGAACCACCCTCTCCCCGCCATTACCTGGAGACTGAAAAAGGGGCCTTCAGTCAATGTGCGCATGCTCCAACCTGCTCAATCGGCGCCTGCGCACTGGTGTCCTTTGGCGTAGACTTCGCGCGCCCTCTTCAGGAATGTCCTAGAACTTCACCCTGCAGCCAGGTCTCAGGGAGGACCATTCAGTCAGACTGTGGGCTTCTCTCACTCACTTTCCTTCTCTTTAATTAGCTTCACAGATTATGTGAAGGGGACAGTCTGTGGTCAGGAAACAGAACCAGGTATCATATTAGAATTGGAAAGATTGATTTTTATTTTATGATTGGAATATTATTCAACTCTGAACTTGGAATGAGAAAACACCAAGTGAGGAGAAACTGTGCACCTGTCCTGTGTGTGTGGATGAAATCATCTGAACTGTCAAGATATAATCACAGTCACGCTGGGGAGGAAGGATGGGAATATGAGGAAAGTGAAGGAGGATTCAAATCCCCACCTCAACTGGAAATTCAGCAATGCACTCACACTGAGGAAAGGCCATTCACCTGCTCCAAGTGTGGGAAGGGATTCACTCAGTCTTCTCAACTGCAGGCAGACCAAAGAGTTCACCTAGATCAAAGAACTTTGAAAATGACAAGACTGTGGAAAATGCCATAGAAATTCTGGGCAACTGATGTGCCATTGATATATTCGAACAGAGGAGAGACCATTCAGGAGTTCTCACTGCGGCATTAAGTTCAGGCAATCATTTCAACTCCCTACACACCAGCGAGATCACACTGGGTAGAGGCTGAGAACCTGCTCTGACTGCGGCAAGGGGTTCATTCAGTCATCCAGCTGCAGATATATTGGCAAACCCAGACTGTTCCCCTGAGCCGAATGAGAAGGCATTCTATACCATATCCTATGTGCAAAAACACCGGTGAGTTCACACAAGGGTGAGACCGTTTCGTTGCGCTGTGTTTAGGGAGGGATTTACTCTCTCTTCTGCCCTACTGGGAGGCCAGTGAGTTCACACTGAGACCAGGCCTTTTAAATGTCCAGACTGTGGGAAGTGCTTTAAAGGTTCCAGGAAACTGATGTTCACCAACATGTTCACAATGATGAGCAACCTTTCTGGGGCTCTCACTGCAGGACCAGGTTCAGTCAATCATCTGACATCAAACATCAGTGAGTTCACACCAGGGAGAGGCCATTCACCTGCTCTGTGTGTAAGAAGGGTTTGCTCACTCATTCCACCTGCTGAGACACTGACGTATCCATAACGAACTACAGCAATGAGATTGTGCTTTTAACCACATCAAGGCCCAAGCCATGTTCACTGAGTCTGTTTATGCTCAGGTTAATTAACCTGTGTGGGACAGGTTTAATATTTTGGATAAAAGTCAAATAAATTCGTTTTGCATTAGATATATTGAGCCATTTTAGCATCTCTGATGCAAGGTAGTTCCTTTTTGAAGGGATCGCCCCCACTGTGGCATTTCACCATTGGCCCTACTGAAGGTTGAAGGTTCATGAATTAAGAACTCCAGAAATGGACTGGAGGACAGTCAAGTTTCAGTATTTTAAGGAATAGCTGGTGAGAAACAAGAGAAAACCTGACTGAAGGCTGGTCTTTCCTTGACAGTGTACATCTAGGGTGAATGGTACCTGACTCCCTGATCTGTCTGACATTCAACCAGGTTGGTACAAGATGGGCTCAGTTTCTTCGAGAATACGGACAAATATTCCTCACAACAGAAGGCATTAAATGTAGCCATTAGAGAAGTGGAAAGGTCTTTAAAAAAAGATAGTGAACTATTGTTATAGAATGGAACAAAACCGAAATGTTGCTAAAAGAAAAACAAAATTGAACATTTCTGCCCTACACTGGTCAGGATTAGAAGACAAGAAAGCAAACTGAAACAGGGAAAACCAATTGATGAGTGATAGGGATTGCCATGGAGATGGAGCAAAAGCTATCAGGATTTGGGTAATCCACGATGGAGGATGGGAAAAGCTTTAGCTGTAAGAACTGCTCGCTTTTAGGGTATATTAGGTGTTGGAAGTGAATTTCTCGAATTCCACATGCAGTAATTACTGTTCTTAAGCTGTTGCATTGTTTTGGAAGTTTGGGAGAAAAAAAAATCAAAACAATGACACTTTAAAAACAAGGAGGTGAACAAAGGTAGTGACCCCATGGTCAGGGAGAGAGACAGAGAGGGAGGGAGAGAGAGAGAGACAGAGACAGAGAGAAAAACACACACACTGCTGACTGAATCTGTGAATCTGCACAGTTACTGCCTTTGCTGTTTGAGTTCAAGTGTTTCCGGACATTGGGGTGCGTTGAAGAAAAATTGACAAACAACGAAATTCACAGCTGTCATCCGAAGAAACTATGTTGGAGAGCACACAGCACAGGAGCAGATAAGTGCATGGTTTTTAAGTGTAATATTGCTGTCATTTTTAATAGTGAATGGAGTTGGTTATTTTTTGGTTTTCTTTGAGATCTGTCCTTTGATTAAAATTAAAAAATATGAAACATAGATGCTAAGTTAGACTGGATTAGTGTTTTTTTTAGTGCATAAGACGATGCTATTTTCTGGAGGTTGTTAAGGTACAAAGATGGCCTTGAGTGGAGTGTTGTGCTCTTCCTGTCAGCTGTTGGAGATTAGGGAGAGTTTCCTTAATACTGATGATGATGTCAGCAGTAAGTGTGTTTGGTTCTGAATCCTATCAGATCGCATCGATCAGTTGAAGCGGCAGTTTGAGGCAATGAGGAATTTACAGGAGCTAGGGGCATCTGACGGATGATAGTTTTAAGGAAGGGAGAAAAACCAGGAAAATTAGCAGAGGGAGGCAGGTAGTGCAGGAGTCTCCTGTGACTAACCCCATCTCAAACAAGTATGTTGTTTTGGAAAATGTAGGGGGTGATTGCCTTTCAGGAGAACGCAGCATGAACAGCCAAGTTTCTGGGACCGAGCCAGGCTGTAATGTAACGAGGGGTATGTCAGGTACCAAGCGATCGATTGTGAGAGGGGACTCTCTAGTCAGAGGCACAGGCAGATGTTTCTGCGGCCGACAGCGATAAATCAGAATGGTGTGTTGTCTCCCTGTTTCCAGGATCAAGGCAGAATATTCTCAAAGGGCAGTGGGACCGGCAGCAGGTCACTGTGCACACCGGAACCAATGACACGGGAAGGAAAAAGGATGAGATGCTGAAGAGAGGAGATAGAAAGTGAGGCAGGAATTTTAAAAGGAGGTCCTCGAGGGTAGTAATATCTGGATTACTCCCGATGCTGTGAGTTAGTGAGGCTAGGAATAGGAGGATCGAGCAGATGAACGTCTAGGAAAAAGTGAAGACTGCGGATGTTGGAGATCAGAGTCGAGAACGTGGTGCTGGAAAAGCACAACAGGTCAGGCAGCATTTGAGCAGCAGGAGAATCGACATTTTGGGAAAACGTCCTTCATCAGGAATGAGGCTGTGAGCCAAGGAGGTGGAGAGATAAATGGAAGGGGGGGTGGGCCTGGGGTAAGGTAGCTGAAAGTTCATTAGCTGGATGGAGTTGGGGGTAAAGGTGAAAGGTCGGAGCGGAGGGGAGGGGGGAGTGGATAGGTGGGAAGGAAGATTGACAGGTAGGACAGATCATGAGGGCGGTGCCAATTGGAAGGTTGGGGCTGGATTGGGGGTGGGGGATAGTGAGGGGGAGGAGAAATGAGGAAACTGGTGAAACCCACATTGATAGTGTGTGGTTACAATGTCCCAAGGCAGAATGTGAGGCATTCTTTCTCCAGGTGTCGGGTGGTTAGGGTTTAGTGATAGAGGCCCAGGACCTGCATGTCCTCGGCAGAGTGGGAGGGGGAGTTGAGAGGTTTTCAGCCACAGGGTGGTGCGGTTGGTTGGTGCGGGTGTCCCGGAGATTTTCTCTGAAGAGCTCAGCAAGTAGGCGACCTGTATCCCTGATGTAAAGGAGACTGCATCAGGAGCAACGGATACAGTAAATGACGTGTGGAAGTGCAGCGAAAGCTCTGATGGATGTGGAAGGCTCCTTTGGGGCATTTGGGAAGTGAGAGGGAGTTCGGGACACAGGTTTTGCAATTCCTGTGGTGACAGAGGAAGGTGCCAGGAGGGGAGGGTGGGTTGGTGGGGTATGGGGTGTGGACCTGACAAGGGAGTTGCGGAGGGAATGGTTTTTACAGAAAGCAAATAAGGGTGTGGTGGGAAATATATCTCTGGTGCTGGGGTCCATTTGTAGGTGGTAGAAATGGCAGAGGATGATGAAATGTATCCGGAGGTTGGTGAGATGGAAGGTGAAGATCAGGGGAATTCTGTCCTTGTTTAGCTTTGGGAGCCGGTGGGTTTGTAGAAGATGTCTGTGTTGAGTCGGTCACTGTTGATGGAGATGGAGAGCCCCAGGAAGGGGAGGGAGGGCAGTGTCCAAATGAATGTATAGCTGTGGAGCTGGTGTATGGGAGAAGGGATCACATTTTAGATCACTAGAAGCTCTTCTCGGGTAGGAGTGACCTATACAAGAAGGATGGGTTGCTCCTGAATTGGAAGGGAATTAGAGGGAGATTGCTGCAGTTGCTTGGCGAGATTTAAAGTAATAAGGTGGGGGTGTGGGACCCTGGGAGATAGTGAGGAAAGAGATCAATCTGAGACTGGTACAGTTGGGAAGAAGAGCAAGTCAAACAGTCAGGGCAGGCAGGGACAAAGCAGAGAACAAGGTAGGACCGATAAATCAAACTGCATTTACATTAATGCAAGGGGCCTAACAGGGAAGGCAGATGAACTCAGGGCATGGTTAGGAACATGAGACTGGGATATGAGAGCATTTACAGAAACATGGCTCAGGGATGGACAGAACTGGCAGCTTAATGTTCGAGGATACAAATGCTACAGGAAGGATAGAAAAGGAGGCAATACAGGAGGGGGGGGAGTGGCGTTTTTCATAAGGGATAGCATTACAGCTGTACTGAGGAAGATATTTCTGGGAATACATCCGGGAAGTCATTTGGGTGGAAGTGAGAAATAAGAAAGAGATTATTCCCTTTTCGGGACTGTACTATGGAGCTCCACAAAGTCAGCGGGAAATTGAGAAAATAATTTGTAAGGAGATCTCGGTTATCTGTAAGAATAATAGGGTGGTTATGGTAGGGGATTTTAACTTTCTAACTGTAGACTGGGACTGCTGTAGTGTTAAGGGTTTAGATAGAGACGAGAAAGTGAGGTCTGCAGACGCTGGAGATCAGAGCTGAAAATGTGTTGCTGGAAAAGCGCAGCAGGTCAGGCAGCATCCAGGGAACAGGAGAATCGACGTTTTGGGCATAAGCCCTTCTTCTTCAGATAGAGAGGAATTTGTTAAGTGTGTACAAGAAGATTTTCTGATTCAGTGTGTGGATGAACCTACAAGAGAAGGTGTAAAACTTGACCCACTCTTGGGAAATAAGGCAGGGCAGGTGAGTGAGGTGTCAGTGGGGGAGCACTTTGGGGCCAGCGACCAGAATTCTATTAGTTTCAAAATAGTGATGGAAAAGGATAGACAGGATCTAACTGTTAACATTCTAAATTGGATAAAGGACAATTTTGGCAGTATTAGGTAAGAACTTTGAAAAGGTGATTGGGTGCAGAGTTTTGCAGGTAAAGGAATGGCTGGAAAATGATGAAGTTTTCAAAAATGAGATACCGAGACAGAGTGTTCCTGTTGGGGTGAAAGGCAAGGATGGTAGGTGTGGGGAATGCTGGGTGACTATAAAAATTGAGGGTTTGGTCAAGAAAAAGAAGGAAGCATATGTAAGGTAGAGACAGAATAGATCGTGTGAATCCTTAGAGTATAAAGGCAGTAGGAGTATACTTAAGAGGGAAATCATGAGGGCAAAAAGGGGGCATGAGATAGCTTTGGCAAATGGGATTAAGGAGAATCCAAAATGATTCTACAAATACATGAATGATAAAGGGGTAACTAGGGAGACAATAGGGCCCTTCAAGGATCAGCAAGGCAGCCTGTGTGTCGAACAGCAAGAGATGGGGGAGATACAAAAGAAGTATTTGCATCAATGTTTACTGTGGGGAAGGACATGGAAGATATAGAATGTGGGGAAATAGATAGTGACATCTTGAAAAATGTCCAGATTACAGAGCAGGAGGTGCTGGATGTCTTAAAATACATAAAGGTGGGTAAATCCTCTTGCTGAGATATTTGTATCGTCGATAGTCACAGGTGTGGTGCTGGACGACTGGAGGTTGGCTAACGTAGTGCCACTGTTTAAGAAGCGTTGTAAGGACAAGCCAGGGAACTACAGCCCAGTGAGCCTGACCTCGGCGGTGGGCAAGTTGTTGGAGGGAATTCTGAGGGACAGGATGTACATGTATTTGGAAAGGCAAGGACTGATTCGGGATAGTCAACATGGCTTTGTGCTTGGGAAATCATGTCTCACAAACTTGATTGAGTTTCTTGAATAAGTAACAAAGAGAATTAGTGAGGCAGAGCGATGGACGTGATTTATATGAACCTCAGTAAGGCATTCGACAAAGTTCCTCATGGGAGACTGGTTAGCAAGGTTAGATCTCATGGAATAAAGGAAGAACAAGCCACTTGGATACAGAACTGGCTTGAAGTTAGAAGACAGAGGGTGGTGGTGGATGTTTGATCATCGGACTGGAGGCCTATGACCAGTGATGTGCCACAAGGATCGGTGCTGGATCCACTGCTATAAGACTTGGATGTGAACATAGAGGTATATGGAGTAAGTTTGCAGATGACACCAACATTGTCGGTGTAATGGACAGCGAAGAAGGTGACCTCAGAGTATAACGGGATCTTGATCAGATGGGCCAAAGGGCCAAAGGTTGGTAGATGGAGTTTAATTTAGATAAATGCAAGGTGCTGCATTTTGGAAAGGCAAATCAGGGCTGGGCTTATACACTTCATGGTCATGTCCCTGGGTAGTGTTGTTGATCAAAGAAACCTTGGAGTTCATAGTTCCGTGGAAGTGTAGTCCCAGGAAGACAGCATAGTGAAGAAGGCATTGAGTATGCTTCCCTTTGTTGGTCAGAGCATTGAGTATAGGAGTTGGGAGGTTATGTTGCGGCTATACAGGGCAATGGTTAGGCCACTGTTAGAATATTGCATGCAATTCTGGTTTCCCTCCTAAAGGAAGGAAGCTGTGAAACTTGAAAGGGTTCAGAAATGATATACAAGGATGTTGCCAGGGTTGGAGGGTTTGAGCGACAAGGAAAGGCTGAAGAAGCTGCAGCTGTTTTTCCTGGAGCATTGGTGGCTGAGGGGTGACCTTATAGAGGTTTGTAAAATCATGAGGGGCATAGTTCGGGTAAATAAGGTTTTCTTTGTTTGAAGGAAATGTGACATTGATGTTCCAGGTTTGATTCAGTTGGTTAAATCACTCTGCATTAAGCCAAACAGAATTTATTTAAACACTACGGTTGAAACACAAACAAAAGAAAGTGGCATTAAGAATAAGTAAACAATTGGAAAACACAACCGACTACTTGATACAGTAACTTACTCATTTCCTGATCCAATGTTGTAACATCTCATAAACACTCCCCTCGGCAAAAAGGTAAATTCAAACTCGTATTCTTACAGGCGGAGGGAACAACATCCAGAGCATTGCCCGAGTGCTCAGTTAGGAATCATTTACTGAAACTTGCAACCTTCTGATACTCAAAACATCTTGGAATTGCTGCAGCGAGACCAAAACTAGAAGAACCTGAACTGGCCACTCCTTTTCCATTGTTAAACTGTTTTTAAGAAAAACCTACAGGCACTCTAGACTCTTTGGCACCTCTGCCTTTACAATCCCTCTTCAAAAAAACACAGGCCAAAGTAAACATTTTAAAGTGACAGCATCCTCACACCACCACAGCCCCCACTCCCCCTGGCCCCCGACTCTCACACACACAAACACACACACACACACAGAGTCTCTCTCTCTCACACACACACACACAGTCTCTCTCTCTCTCTCACACACACACGTGGTCTTTCCCTCTGTCATGCACAGACATGGTCTTTGTTTGTGTGTCTGTCTGTCTCACTTTCTCTCTCACACACAGGCATGATTTCTCTCTCACACACACACACGCACTCGCACACACACACACACACACACACAGGTATGTTTTTCTCTCTTTCTCACTCACTCTCACACGCATACTCTTAGGCATAGTGTTTCTCTCTCTCTTACACACACAGAGATATATGGTCTTTCTCTCTGTCTCTCTGTCTCTCTCTCTCTCTCTCTCTCTCTCTCGATCTCTCTCGATCTCTCTCTCTCTGTCTCTCTCTCGATCTCTCTGTCTCTCTCTCGATCTCTCTCTCACACACAATGAACTATTATCTTTTATTCATTTTATGGGTTGTGGGTGTCACTGGCTGGCCAGCATTTTATGCCTCTCCCTAGTTGTCCTTGAGAAGGTGGAGGTGAGCTGCCGCCTTGAACTACTGTGGTCCACCTGCTGTGGGTTAACCCCCAATGCCATTAGGGAGGGAATTCCAGGACTTTGACCCAGTGACAGTGATGGAAGTCAGGATGATGCATGACTTGGAGGGGAACTTGAAGGTAGTGCAGTTCCCACACATCCGCAGCCCTAGTTCTTCTACGTGGAAGTGGTTGTGGGTTTGGAAGGTGCTGTCTGAGGATCCTCGATGAATTTATGCAGTGCATCATGTAGATAGTAGCAGCAGTGTGTACTGAGCATGTGTGGTGGAGGGAGTATACACTTGTGGATTTGGGCTGCTTTTCCTGGATGGTGTCAAACTTCTTGAGTGTTGATGGGGTTGCACCCATCCAGGCAAGTTGGGAGTATTCCATCACACTTCCAACTTGTACATTGTAGATGGTGGACAGGCTGCAGTATTCCTTGCTGCAGTATTCCTAGCTATTGTAGCTACTGTGTTTGTGGTAAGTGCAGTTGAGTTTCTGGTCAATGATAACCCGCAGGATGTTGACATTATGGGATTCAGTGATGGTAATACCATTGAAAACCAAGGGGCAGTGGTTGGATTGTCTTTTATTTTTGATGGAAATGTTTCTTGCCACTTGTCAACCCACACCTTGACATTGTCCAGATCTTGTAGCATTTGAACATGGACACCCCAATCTGAGGAGTCGTTAATGGTGAACATAGTGCAATCATCGGTGAACATCCCCACTTCTGACCTTGTGATGGAGGGGAAGGGCATTGATGAAGCAGCTGAAGATGGTCGGGCCGAGGACACTCCCCTGAGGGTCTCCTGCAGAGACGTCCTGGCCCTGAGGTGAATGACCTCCAACAATCACGACCATCTTCCTATGTGTCAGGTATGACTCCAACCATCAGAGAGTTTGCACCCATTGATTCCAGTTTTCCGATGGTTCCTTGAAGCTACATTCATTCGAGTGCAGCCTTGATGCCAAGGACTGTCACTCTCACCTTCCCTCAAGCATCCAGCTGTTTTGTCCATATTTGAGGTCAGGAACTGACTGGCCCTGGCAGAACCCAAACTGGGCATCTCTGAGCAGCTTATTGCTGAGAAAGTGCTGCTTTATAGCACTGTTCATGATATTTGTCATCACTTTACTAATGATCGAGAATAGACGGATGGGGCTGAGTGGAATTTGTCCTGTTTTCTTTGTGTGTACAGGACATCCCTGGGCAAGTTTCAGCATTGTTGGTTACGTACCCGTGTTGTAATTTTACTGCAACATTAATAAGAGACAAATATTATTTCATTTAAAAACCTTTCGTCTTAATCTATTATTACGCGACAATACACGCAAATTGCATCAACTGTAACCATGCATTACTGCATTCTGTTTCTGTCCATTTACTCCTGCAACCAACTCCCTCCATCTTACATCATCCACGTTGTGACAACACATCAGCAATTACATTTTCTCATCCTGCCACGTGTATAAGTTTCAAATTGAATGGCTGCAGTAATAAGCTCCATGCAAACCATCTGGAAATGCAGTCCTTACATTTCTCCAAAAGCTTTAATGGGTTATGATCAGTACAGACAATTGTACAAGACCCATTACTAACAATATAAATGTTGGAACACCAAGCTCAAGGTCTCCTCATTCATGGAATATTCCTGATAAATATTCAGTTTCCTGATGAAATAACCAATGGGGCTTCCTATCTTCTCATCGCCGTCTTGTAAGAATACAGCACCAACACCCACATCAATAGCGATCTCGTGTAGCTTTGTGTTATTAGGTGTAGCTAACACTGGGGCAGTGGTTAACACAGCTTTCAGGCTGGCAAATGCCTTCTGACATTCTACTGTCCACTAAAATATCCAGCACTTCTTCAATTAGTCAGTCAGTGGAGCAACCACACTACTACAATTTTGTACAAACTTCTGGTAAACCTGTTCACTGCCAGGAATCATAGTCCTGCTATCTTTGTCAATGTTATGGTTGGGACCATATGTCCATGCCTGATAACAGGGCCCAGGCACATGACTCGGACTTTGGTGAATTCACACTGAGCCACGTTTATCACCAGCCTGCCTCCAAAAGGGGAACCAGTATCCTTGGGGGGAGGTTTGCTAGTGCTCTTGGGGGGGGTTTAAACTAACTCGGCAGGGGCATGGGAACCCAGATTGTAGCTTCAGGGTGCAGGGCCTGGAGTGTAGGGAGGTGAGGAACATGGCATCAATTTCCAAGGAGGGTGCCTGTAAACAGGGAAGTGGCTTGAAGTGTGTATACTTCAATGCAAGAAGTATACGAAATAAGGTAGGTGAACTTGCAGCGTTGGTTGGTACCTGGGACTTCGATGTTGTGGCTATTACGGAGACATGGCTAGAACAGGGACAGGATTGGCTGTTGCAGGTTCCGGGATTTAAATGTTTTAGTAGGTTTAGAGGTGGGGGTAAAAGAGGGGGAGGTGTGGCATTGCTTGTCAAAGATAGTATTACAGCGGTGGAAAGGACGATGGATGAGGACTTGCCATCTGAGGTAGTTTGGGCTGAGGTTAGGAATAGGAAAGGTGAGGTCACCCTGTTAGGAGTCTTTTACAGGCCTCCTAATAGTCCTAGAATCATTGAAGAAAGGATTGGGAAGGTGATTCAGGAGATGAGTGACAGTAATAGGGTGGTTGTTATGGGGGACTTTAACTTTCCTGATATTGATTGGGAAAGCTATAGCTCAAGTTCGTTAGATGGGTCAGTGTTTGTTCAATGTGTGCAGGAGAGTTTCCTGACACAATATGTAGACAGGCCAACAAGAGGTGAGGCCATACTGGATTTGGTTCTGGGTAACGAACCAGGCCAGGTGTTAGAATTAGAGGTAGGTGAGCACTTTGGGGATAGTGACCATAATTCGGTGATTTTTACACTCGTGATGGAGAGGGATAAGTGTGTACTACAGGGCAAGAATTATAGCTGGGGTAAGGGAAATTATGATGCGGTGAGGCATGACTTAGGATGTGTGGCTTGGAAAAGTAGACTCCAAGGCAAGAGTGTAAATGATATGTGGAACTTGTTCAAGGGGCAACTATTGAGTGTCCTTGATAATTATGTACCTGTCAGGCAGGTAGGAAAGGGTCGTGCGAGGGAGCCGTGGTTTAATAAGGAATTGGAATCCCTTGTTAAATGGAAGAGGGCGGCCTATCTCAAGATGAGACGTGAAGGTTCAATTGGGGCGATTGAGAGTTATAGGGTAGCCAGGAAGGACCTGAAGAGAGAGCTAAAAGCAGCAAGGAGGGGACATGAAAGGTCCTTAGTAGATAGGATTAGGGAAAACCCTAAGGCTTTCTATAGGTATGTTAGGAATAAAAGAATGACTAGGGTAGGAATAGGTCCAGTCAAGGATAGTAGGGGGAAGTTGCGTGTGGAGGCGGAAGAGATTGGGGAGACACTGAATGAATACTTTTCTTCAGTATTCACTCAGGAACAGGGCATTGTTGTCGATGAGAATACTGAGGCACAAATAAGTAGAATGGATGGCTTTGAGGTATGTAGAGAAGAGGTGTTGGAAATCCTGGAAAAGGTGAAAATAGATAAGTCCCCTGGGCCTGATGGCATTTATCCTAGGATTCTCTGGGAAGCAAGGGAGGAGATTGCAGAGCCATTGGCCTTGATTTTTATGTCCTCTTTGTCTACAGGAGTAGTCCCAGAAGACTGGAGGATAGCAAATGTGGTTCCCTTGTTCAAAAAGGGGAGTAGGGATAGCCCTAGTAACTATAGGCCGGTGAGTCTCACTTCTGTTGTGGGCAAAGTCTTAGAGAGAATTGTAAGGGATAGGATTTATGCACATCTAGATAGGAATAATGTGATCAAGGATAGTCAGCATGGTTTTGTGAAGGGCAAGTCGTGCCTCACAAACCTTATTGAATTCTTTGAAAAGGTGACGAAGGAGGTTGATGAGGGGAAAGCGGTAGATGTGGTATATATGGATTTTAGTAAGGCGTTTGATAAGGTTCCCCATGGTAGGCTACTGCAGAAAATACGGAGATATGGCATTGAGGGTGAGTTGGAGGTTTGGATTAGGAATTGGCTGGATGGAAGAAGACAGAGGGTAGTAGTTGATGGCAAAGTTTCTTCATGGAGTGCCGTCACTAGCGGTGTTCCGCAAGGATCTGTTTTGGGACCATTGCTGTTTGTCATTTTTATAAATGACCTGGAAGAGGGGTTAGAAGGTTGGGTGAGCAAGTTTGCGGATGACACGAAAGTCGGAGGAGTTGTTGACAGTGAGGAAGCATGTGGCAGGTTACAGCAGGATATAGAGAAGCTGCAGAGCTGGGCAGAAAGGTGGCAGATGGAATTCAATGTAGCTAAGTGCGAGGTGATTCACTTTGGGAAGAATAACAAAAAGATGGGGTACTGGGCTAATGGTCGGATACTTGGTAGTGTGGATGAGCAGAGGGATCTTGGTGTCCATGTACACAGATCTCTGAAAGTTGCCACCCAGGTAAATAGTGCGGTGAGGAAGGCATATGGCGTACTGGCTTTTATTGGTAGAGGAATTGAGTTCCGGAGTCCTGAGGTCATGATGCAGTTGTATAAGACTCTGGTACGGCCGCATCTGGAATATTGTGTGCAGTTTTGGTCGCCATACTATAGGAAGGATGTGGAGGCATTGGAACGGGTGCAGAGGAGGTTTACCAGGATGTTGCCTGGTATGGAAGGAAAATCGTATGAGGAAAGACTGAGGCACTTGGGGCTGTTTTCACTAGAGAAAAGAAGGTTTAGGGGTGACTTGATTGAGGTGTACAAGATGATTAGGGGGTTAGATAGGGTCGACAGTATGAACCTTTTCCCGCGTATTGAGTCGGGTATTACAAGGGGGCATAGCTTTAAATTAAGGGGGGGTAGATATAGGACTGATGTTAGGGGTAGGTTCTTCACTCAGCGAGTCGTTAGTTCATGGAATGCCCTGCCAGTAACAGTGGTGGACTCTCCCTCTTTATGGGCATTTAAGAGGGCATTGGATAGGTATATGGAGGATAGTGGGTTAGTGTAGTTTAGGTGGGCTTGGATCGGCGCAACATCGAGGGCCCAAGGGCCTGTACTGCGCTGTATTCTTCTATGTTCTATGTTCTATGTTCTAAAAGTCAATTAAATAGTTCCAATAAAGGCTGCAAATGTTCCTTCCCTGTGTGACTAAAAGATCACAAGTTTGTCGATGTACATCATACAATTGGATAACCCAGGAATGACTTTATTGGTTACCCTTTGAAATGTGGCTGGCACATTTTCCATACCAACTGGCATGACTTTAAGTGAGTAAAGTCCGTTCAGTGTTACAAAAGCCGAAATAGTCTTCACTCCTTCGGATAAAGGTACCTGCCAGTATCCTCTGAGCAAGTACAAATTACAAATCTAAGTTGCTTGTCCTACCTTTTTCAATACAGTCATCCCAATGTGGAATCGGATATGAATCAGACTCTGCAACTGCATTAACTTTGCAACAGTCTGCACACAACCATGGGTACCATCTGGCTTTGGCACCATTACTATGGCTGAGCTCCAGTTGCTGCAACTCTCTTTGATGCTGTTGTTTTTGGAACATCCGTTCAGTCTGTCTTTGAACATATGCTAACTTTCTTTGGCGTAAGTGTGTAAGGATATTGCATAATTGAAGCCAACTCCCCCTCTCAATTTAATCATTCACAGTTCAAATATGTGGTCGTTGAACTCTGACTCACTAATTTCTCCTTATTTATTTTCAGTGGTCCTCTCAGCTCATGCCCCAAAACTCATTGATGTACAAATGGAATTCCTTTATCCAGTCGTTTGGATTGTCTTGACAATAAGCCCTCGATATGGTCTTCTCTAAGCTCACTAATGGTCTTTAAAGTTTAACGCCACCTTTCGAACACTCCCTTACCATGCTTGTTGGTAAGCAGGTGATAAGCTACCCATACCTTCCATGCATACATTTGATGTTAAATTTGCCCCTTGACCTGATTGTATCTCTGTGGGTGGTCTGTATCGAGTTAAACATTGGTGTACCTCTTCTACAATCTTTCTAGCAGTGGGATTGCACAAATAGAATGGCCTGTGGATATCAAATGGACGCATCTATCATTGTTAACAAATACTGATAACCACTTTTTGTTTTGTGTAGGGGTCCTACTCAATCAAGTAAGACCCTTGTAAAAGATTCCTCAAATGCAGGGATGGGCATTAAAGTTGCCGGTTTTATTATTGCCTGAAGTTTTCCGGTTACATGACATGTATGACATTTCTGGCAATTTTCATCTCCACCTAAATGAAGTCCAGGCCAGTAAAAATGTTTTAGTATTTTGCCGGGAGTTCTTCTCACTCCCACAATGACCCACAGGTGACTGATGTGCTACCTGCCACACCTCCTTTCTATAAGTCCCTGGTAATGAATTTCTCCCACTTTCCCATCTGCCTGAATGTCTCATCAAGACATCATGTTTAAGTTAGTAACATTTGGGAATGCACTCAGATTCTTCTTCTGTGTTTGCTTTTCAATGCAATTGCTTCAGTTTTTCATCTTTCTGTTGTAGCTGAGTTCATTTCTCTGAACTAAAAATATCCATTAGTTCTTCATCTGTTCTTGTTTTGTCTGAGCCATTCAATCAAATGTGGGCTCTGATCATTCTGCTTCAACTTGCTTTTCTGTACTCTTTGATTTCTTCTCCTGTTTCAATTGGTGATTTTATGACCTTGCTACCTCTCCGTTAATGTTTTCCAATTCTTTCATGATTCACATCGCAATGATGTTCATTGTATTTTATTTTGAACATGAGATAATCCATCCACTAGCTTATTGAATTATTGCCCTCTATTAGAATGATGACTCAGTTATTGATTTTCACTGCCCAATTCCAACAGCCGACCTTGTCCCAACAATAGTCTTCACTCCTGACCGAGAAGTCGGTCTTTTGGGCAGGAAACTCAATGAAAGTCTTATGCCCGAAACGTTGACTCTCCTACTCCTTGGATATACTGCCTGACCTGCTGTGCTTTTCCAGCACCACACTTTTTGACTCTGATCTGCAGTACTCACCTTATCCTTTTCCCTCGGATGTCTGGTCTGGTCTGAAGTAAGCTGCGAGGTACAGATGCACTTGCAAGGAGTTTTGTGGTCCTGGAACATGCAGAGGGAGGAGTGAAAAGGCTGTTGTATGGAGACCTGCAGGGGTTGTTGGGTTTAATTGAGATGTGGGCGAGGGTATCCCAGTTGGAATGCTGAGATTTGGAAGTGACATGACAAATTCTTGAATTCTGTGTCCTCTCAAATGGAGAGTTCCTAAATCATCCAACAAGTGTGTCTTGGACATGTCAACAGAATGGAAGCATGTGACGTGTGAATTTACTTCCTGCATGGTGAGATTCCTACAGCCAGGCAGCTAGTGATGGACCAAAGGGTCTGCTTCAGGAATGCTGAAGAATGGTATGACAGCCCTGAACATCGACTATACATGGAGAGAGTCCCTATTGGCTGAGAGAAATGAATGGGAAGATTTCCATTGGTTTGACATGAGCTATCAGGGTGACCAGACATCACCTTAGACGCTAAAACTAAAGGCATAAATTGACACTCTGTAAGTGTTAATGAGATATTGGTGATAAAAGTTGTCTGTTATGAATTAGTCTCTTCGTCAAGCAGCAAAGTTACATTGCATGGAGGCATGTAATCTGAAATACATCAGAGCACCTTCCAGCAACTGGAGCATGCTGGTGGCCTCTGACAAAGAAAGTAGTTTCAAGGAAATATGATGTGCTTCAAAATGCCACGGACACAGAAATGTACATTCGCTCGCGCGCGACACACACTCACACTCACACACACCCCTACACAGAGACAGACACATAGCCATGGATATGCACAGACATACACACACACACGCACACACACAGACACACGCACAAATACACATGCACACACACACACTCACAGAACAAAATGACATCTTGTGTTAAGAACGAACAAAGCTGCACCTCAACCATCACACCTTGACTCTTGGGAGGAGCTGTGTCATTGAAATTTGAGAGGTTACGTCCCCACATTATTTTTCGGGTGGGGTGATGAGTGATATCTTGAGGTAAATGGGAAATCACTAATAATGTCCATGGTTTTCTCAGGGCAATATCCTCATGAACATTGAAGATAGGAGCAGGAGAAGGCCACTCAGCCCTTTGAGCCTGCTCTGCCATTCATCATCATCCAGCTCAATAGCCTCGTCCTGTTTACTCCCCATGACCTTTGGTCCTATTTGCTCTCAATGATACATGTAGCCGCGTCTTCAATACATTCAATGCTTTGGCATTAACAAGTTCCTGTGGTAATGAATTCCACAAGCTCATCACTCTTTAGGTGAAGAAATGTCTCCTCATCTCCATCCTACATGATCCACCCCGAATCCTCAGTCTGTGTCCCCTGATTCTAGAAACACCCACCATCAGGAGTATCCTCCCTGTATCTACCCTGTCTCGTCCTGTTAGAATGAGATCCCCTCCCATTCGTTTAAACTCCAGCGAAAACAATCCTAAGCTAGACAACCTGTCCTCATATGTTCGTTCCACCATCCTCGGAATCAGTCAGGTAAACCTTCGCTGTACTCCCTCCAGAGCAAGAGCATCCTTCCTCGGAAAAGGAGACCAAAACTGCACACGGTGTTTGAGGTGTGGCCTCACCAAGGCCCTGTACAACTATAACAACGTATCCCTGCTCCTGTACTCGAAACATCTCTCAATGAAGGTCAATATAACATTTTCCTTCTCTACTGCCTGCTGCACCTGCATGCGTACCTTCAGCGCCTGTGCACAAGGACATGTGGGCCCTGCAGCACACTCCCCTCTCCCAATTTGCAGTCAGTCAGGTAGTAATTCCTCACCTTCCTTTTGTTTCCAAAGTGAATAACCTGACATTTATCTAAAATAAACTGCATCTGCCATTGATTGGCCCGCTCACCCAATCTGTCCAGATCATGCCATAGGGTCTCTGCATCCTCGGCACAGTTCACCCTCCCACCCAACTTGGTATCATCTGCAAACCTTGGGATGTTACATTTTATTCCTTCATCCAAATCATTAATATACATCGTTAATAGCTGGAGTCCCTGTGGCACCCCACTAGTTACTGTCTGCCTATTTGACACGGGCCCCTTCAGCCCTCCTCTATTCCTTCTCTGCCAATCAGTTTTCTATTTATCTCAGTACACTTACCACAATCCCATGTGCTTTAATCCTGTACAGTGACCTCTTGAATGGGGCATTGTCAAACGCTTTCTGCAAGTACAAATATACCATATTGACCAGTTCCCCTTTGTCAACTCTGATGGTTACATCTTCACAGAATTCCAATAGATTTGTCAAGCATGATTTCCCCTCCATACCTCCATGCTGACTCTGTTTGATTTTGCCACAACTTTCTCAATGCTCTGTCATAAAAGATAAAGGATTTGAGAATTTTCCCCACTACTGATCCGAAGCTTACTGGTCTCGAATTCCCTTTCTCTGTATCTCTCTTTCTGAGTGTTGGAGTGGCAGTAGCTGCCCTCCAATCTGCAGGGACTGCACCAAAATCTAAAGAATCCTGACAACCAAACCCATCCACTATTTCTAGAACCACTTCCTTAAGTGCTCTGGGATGCAGATTTATCAGGCCCTGAGGATTTATCAGGTTCAATCCCCTCAATTTCCCAGCACCATTTCTCTACTAATATTGACCTCCCTCAGTTCTTCCCTCTCACTAAATCTTGCATTCTCCAGGATTTCTGGTACTTGATTTGTATCTTCGAGTCAGAGAGTCCTAAAGCACAGAGACATGTCGTTTTGCCCAAAGTGGTCCATACTGACCAAATTGTCCACCCATGCTAACCCCATTTCTCTGCATTTGGTCCACATCCTACCCATGTATTTGTCAAAATGCCTTTAAATGTTGTTAATCTACCCACCTCAACCACTTCTGCTGGCAGCTCATTGCATACACGTGCCAGCCTCTGTGTAAACAAATTGCCCCTCAGGTTCCCTTTTGTACGTTTCCCCACTAACCTTAAACTAATGCCATCTAATCCTCGATTCCCCAACCCTGGCAAAAAAGACTGAGTGTATGCCTCTCATAATTTTGTACAGTTCTATAAGGTCCCCTCTCAGTCTCCTAGACTGCCAAGAAAAGAAGTTCTCGCTTGTTCAGCCTCTCCTTATATCTCAGACCACTGAGGGCGAGCAACATCCTTATAAATTTCTTCTGCACTCTTTCCAGTTTAATAACATCCTTCCTTGAGCAAGGTGACCAATACTGAACACATGCTCCAACTGCAGCCTCACCAACCACCTGTACAACTGTCCTTTTTTGTGAAGACAGAACTAAAGTATGTATTCAGTTGCTCAGCTGTTCCTTTGTCCTTTGTCATACATTTCCCCATTTCTATCTGTAGGGACCTACATTTGTCTTCACCAATCTCTTTCTCTTCACGTACTGTAGAACCTTGTAGTGTCAGTCTTCATGTTCCCTGCAGCTTACTTTCCTTTTTACTGTGTTTTCCCCATCTTAATCAATCCCTTGGTCCTTCTTTGCTGAATTCGAAACTGCTTTCAAACATCAGACCTATTATTCTTTTTGGCCAATCTCTATGCTTCTTCCTTCAATTGGATACTGTCTAATTTCCTTTATAAGCCATGGATTGGCCCTGTTACCCATTTTGCTTTTGTACCAGACAGGAATAAATAGTTGTTGCAGTTCCCCCATGATTTCGTTGAATATTTGCCAATGCCTATCTACTGTCGGACCTTTAAGCAACTTCCACTAATCTATCAACGCCAACTCATGCCTTATATACCTTCATAGTTTCCTTTATTAAAATTCAGCACCCTAGTCTCCAAATCAGCTGGCTCACTCTCCATCCTGATAAAAAAAGCTGGATCATGTCATGGTCGCTCTTCCCCAAGGAGTCACACGCCGCTAGATTGGCAATGATTCCCTTCTCATGACACAGTACCCAGTCTCAGATGGCCTGCTCTCTAGTTGGTTCATCCACATGTTGGTTAAGAAAACCATCCCATATGTAGGCCAGGAATTCCCCCAAGTAGACACTGTGGCTAATCTGATTTGTCCAATCTGGATGCAGATTAAAATCACCCATGATCACAGATGTCTCCATATCATTAGCTTGGCTAATTTCCTGTTTAAGGAGAAAGTGAGGACAGCAGATGCTGGAGATCAGAGTTGAAAATGTGTTGCTGGAAAAGCGCAGCAGGTCAGGCAGCATCCAAGGAGCAGGAGAATCGATGTTTCGGGCGTGAGCCCTTCTTCAGGAATGCGGAAAGTGTGTCCAGCAGGCTAAGTTAAAAGGTAGGGAGGAGGGACTTGGGGAGGGTCGTTGGAAATGCGATAGGTGGAAGGAGGTCAAGGTGAGGGTGATAGGCCGGAGTGGGGGTGGGGGTGGAGAGGTGAGGAAGAAGATTGCAGGTTAGGAAGGCGGTGCTGATTTTGAGGGTTGGGACTGAGAAAAGGTGGGGGAAGGGGAAATGCGGAAACTGGAGAAATCTGAGTTCATCCCTTGTGGTTTGAGGGTTCCTAGGCGGAAGATGAGGCGCTCTTCCTCCAGCCGTCGTGTTGCTATGGTCTGGTGATGGAGGAGTCCAAGGACCTGCATGTCCTTGGTGGAGTGGGAGGGGGAGTTGAAGTGTTGAGCCACGGGGTGGTTGGGTTGGTTGGTCCGGGTGTCCCAAAGGTATTTTCTGAAACGTTCCGCAAGTAGGCGGCCTGTCGCCCCAATATAGAGGAGGCCACATCGGGTGCAGCGGATGCAGTAAATGATGTGTGTGGAGGTGCAGGTGAATTTGTAGAAGGATCCCTTGGGGCCTTGGAGGGAAGTGAGGGGGGAGGTGTGGGCTCAAGTTTTGCATTTCTTGCGGTTGCAGGGGAAGGTGCCAGGAGTGGAGGTTGGGTTGGTGGGGGGTGTGGACCTGACGAGGGAGTCTCGGAGGGAGTGGTCTTTTTGGAACGCTGATAGGGGAGGGGAGGGAAATATATCCCTGGTGGTGGGGTGGGGTCCGTTTGGAGGTGGCGGAAATGACGACGGATGATACGATGTATATGGAGGTTGGTGGGGTGGTAGGTGAGGGCCAGTAGGGTTCTGTCCTGATGGCGATTGGAGGGGCGGGGCTCAAGGGCGGAGGTGCGGGAAGTGGAGGAGATGCGGTGGAGGGCATCATCGAATTTCCTGTTTAATACTAATCCAACATGACCACTGCAGTCTGGGCGTCTCTGTATGACACCCACTAATGTTTTTGTCCTTTGGTATTTCACAGCTCCACAAACACAGACTCCACATTGTCGAAGCTAATGTCCTAAAAAGAGATGAGCAAAAATACGTGACCAGGAATTGAGATATTTCTGCTCAAATATTGATCTTGGTTTGATGCTAATTAGCCTTGTCAACTTTCAGTGAATTGCTTCGTAAAATCTGGGACCGCCAGCAAAAGGTGGTGAGCTAGAACATTTGTGGAATTGTTTTCTCAGTAAATGAACATAGATACATTTTGTTGAGTTTTTCACAGTAGATGACAGTGCTTCTCCAGCAGTTGGAAGTGAGGGCTGATAGTAGACCCTTCACCCAACACCTTCACTCATAAAACGTTAAGGCACACAAAAGATTGACTGAGGCTACTTAGTTTAACACCATTTATTGAAAAAAATGGTTGAGTGTTTAAAAAAGGATGTTATAGCAGAAAACTGAGAATGGCTTTATAAAATGGAAATGTTGCCTGATAAAAGTATTGGAATTCTTGGAGAAAATGGAGGAAACCGTGATTGTGATATGTTTTGATTTTCTGAAGGTGTTTGATAGCACCCATGCATAAGATTACTGAATAAGATAGGAGCCTTGGCTTTGGAGGTACTGTATTAACATGGAGAGAGGATCTTTGAAATCCCAATCAGAAAAGTTTGATTAAAAGTTTTATTGTACAGAATGCCAATCTGTGGAGTACCACATAAATCTGTTCTGGGGACAAACAAAATTTACAAAGTATTTTGATGACTTAGATGAGGAAAGTGAGTATATTGTAGGTAAGTTTGCGAATGACTCAAAAATTGGAGCGGAGACAAGTGGTGAGTATGACACAAAAAGAAGTTTGCGGAGGGATACAGATAGGACAAGAGAGTGAACAAGGAGCTTTGCATAATAATGTAATGTGGATTAAATAAATGAAAACAGACATAAACAGTGAAGTTATGCATTTTAACGGGCAAGATAGAGATTGAATTCAGAAATCTACAAGGAGTCAGCATCTCCGAACCACAAAAAGTTAGCTTTTAATTTCAACTGTCAATAAGAATGGCAAATGTCATGTTGGGGTTTGTTTAAAAACTCATGGAATATTGAGATTAGGAACAGTCAGATAGAGCAGCTAATGTGTGGCTGAGGAGCTGCTGCAGGGATTAGGATTCCCATTTTTCAATCACTGGGATCTCTTCAGGGATAGAAATGACCTGTATAAGAGGGAGCTGAATTGGAAGGGGACCGATATTCTTGTGGGGAAATTTGCTAGCAGTATGCTGAAGGTTTTAAACTAGTAAGGGGGGTGGTGGGAACCAACAAGATAGTGAGAAAAGAGAAATGTTTGAGATGAGATGTGGTGAGCAATTCTAGGGGTCGAGGCAGACAAGAGTTTGGCAAGAGCGAGGTAAGACTGCGAAACTGCATTTACTTCGATGCAAGAGGCCTGACATGTGAGACAGATGAACATGGGGCATAGATGGGAATGTGGGACAAGGATATCATTACCATTACAGAAACGTGGCTCAGGGATGAACAGGACTGGCAGCTTAATGTTCCAGGACATAGATGCTGTAGAATGTATAGACAGAGGAGCAAGAGAGGAGATGGAGTGGTGTTTTTGGTTAGAAAGAACATTACAGCTGGATGTAGAGAGGATATGTCTTGGAGACTGCCCAGTGAAGTTATATGGATGAAACTTAAAAATAAGAAAGAGGTGATGACCTTGCTGGGATTGTAAAATGGGCCTCCTAATAGTCAGTGGGAAATTTACAAGCGATTATGCTATCTGTAAGAAAAAAGGATAATGGTAGGGAATTTTAACTTTCCAAACAGAGTTTGGGATAGTGTTAAGATCTTGGAATGTGGAGAAATTGGTTAAGTGTGTACAAGAAAACGTTGTTATTCAATATGTGGATGCACCTACGAGACAGTTTGCAACACTTGACCTTCTGTTGGGAACCAAGGCAGGGCAAGTGACTGAGGTGTTCATAGGGGTAGGCTTCAGGGAAAGTGATCATAATTCTATTGGTTTAATAATAATGATGAGAAAGGATAACATTGATTTAAAAATGAAAGTTTCAAATTAGAGTGTAGCCAGTTTCGATGGTATTAGACTTTGAGAAGTTGGTTGAGGGAGGTTATTCACAGGTAAAGGGACAGCTGACAAGTGGGAGGCCTTTAAGAATGAGACAATGAGAGTTCAGTGATGGTATGTTTCTGTTTGTGTGAAGGGCAAGGCATGGGAAAAGCTCAATGATGAGGGAAATTGCAACTCCTGTCCAGAAAAAGAAGGGACCATTCATCAGATATAGACAGCTGGGATTGAGTGATCCTGAGAAGGGTATAAGGGCAGTAGGAGTATACATAAACAGGAAATCATGAGGGGAAAAATGGGGACATAAAATTGCTTTGGCAAATAGAATTAAGGAGAATACGAAAAGATTCTAAAATTATTTTAAGCTTAAAAGAATAACTAAGTACAGAATACAGGCTTTAAAGATCAACATGGCTTTCTTGCATGTAACCACAGGAGATGGCAGAGACACTGAGCAAATATTTTGCATCAATATTTACAGTAGACAGGAGCATGGGAGCTAAGAAACTTGGGAAATAAATAATGAGTTCTTTAAAATGAGTTCATTTTACAGAAAAGGAGGTGTTGGAAGTCTTAAAGTAGAAAAATGGAAATAAATCCTGGAGACCTGATTAGATATTTCCCAGAACTTTGTGGGAAGCTAGGAAAGAGATTCCTGGTCCCCTTGCTGAGATATTTGTATCGTTGATAATCATAGATGAGATGCAAGAAGACTGGAGAGTGACTAATGTGGCAGCATTATTGAAGAAAGTTGTATGGAAAAACAAGGGAACCATAAACTGGTGAGCCTTTCACTCCAGAGACGCTGCCAGACCTTCTGAGCATTTCCAGCAGTTTCTGCTTTTGTTTCTGATACACAGCATCCACAGCTCTTTCAGTTTTTATTTAGTAGTTAGAGAGCATTACGTTTTGAATTGGAGGCCTGTTAGAACATAACAACATCCGAACATAAGAAATACAATCAGGAGTAGGCCATCTGACTCCATGAGTCAGCTCTGCCTTTCAATAACATCATGGATCATCTTTCAATGGACTGAGACTCCACTTACCCACTGCTCACGATAACCCTTCATTTCTTTACTGTTCACAAATCTATCTTCACCTTTAAAAGATTCAACAGGTTAGCCTCAGCTGCTTCACTAGGCAAGGGATTCCAGAGATTCACAACCCTTTGGGTGAAGACGTTGGCTTGACCAGCTATCCTTAGTAGCCACACACGCAGATGACAAGCAACATGAGTTCGACTGGGACAACACTACTATTGGGACAAGCCAAACAGAGAACAGCCAGGAAATTCCTAGAGGCATGGCATTCATCCACAGATTCAATCAATAAGCACATCGACCTGGACCCAATACACCGGCCACTGCAGTGGACAGCTGGAACTGACAACCGGAAGCGGCAGATACAAACCACTATAAATGCCGGAGGAAACATCACAGAAGCGCTTCACAGGAGTCTCCCAAGCACTTAGGATGTCACCTAGACAGGGGACGAAACGTCTGCAACACAAATTCCCAGCTCGGCGAACAGAACCACAACAACGAGCACCCGAGCTACAAATCTTCTCCCAAACTTTGAGCCTCCCTGCTTCTGTCTTATCTATCGCATTTATAATTTTACAATCCCCTCCCCCATTCTTCTGAATTCCAATGAGTATAATCCCAGTCTGCTCATAAGCCAACCCCCTCATTTCCAGAATCAACGTAGTCAAACTCCTCAGGAAACCCCACCCCAGTGCCATCTCATGTAAGGCGATGAAAAGTGTACAGAGTACTCCAGGCGTGGCCACACCAGCGCCCTATACAGCTCCAGCAGAAAGTCCGAATTTTAACCTCTATCCACTGCCAATGAAGGACATTATTCCATTTGCCTTCCTAATTAGCTACTGGACTTGCAAACCAGACTTTTGTGTTTCATGCACAGGAACACCCAGGTCCCCCTGCACAGCAACATTCTGTAATTTTTCACCATTTTAAAGTAGACCACTTTGTTATTATTCCTACCAAAATGGATGACCTCATGTTTACTAACATTGTACTCCATCTGCTAGACCCTTGCCCACTCCCTTAACCTGTCTATATCCTTCTGCACACTTTGCTCTATCACTCATTTAAGTGGCTTCTGCGAACTACAACACACTACACTTGGTCTCTAACTCGAAGCAATCTCCCTGAATTGTAAACAATTGCAGTCCCAACAATTGTAAACAGTTACATTCTCAACACTGATCCCTGAGACACATCACTAGCCACTGATTGTCAACCAGAAAAACACCCATTTATCCCCACCTTTTGCGTTCTGTTAGTTAACCATTCTTCTGTCCATGCTAATGCATTGCCCATAACACTGTGCATCTTTATCTTATGCAGCAGCCTTTTGTGCAGCACCTTGCTGAATGCCTTTTGGAAATCCAGATACACCACGTTCACCAGTTCCCCATTGTCTACCACGCTCATTATAACCTCAAAGAATTCCAATAAATCAGTTAAAGATGACTTGCCTTTCATGGACCCAAGCTTCATTAAATAAATGTTGGTGTTGCATTTTTGTAAGGCAAACCAGGACAGGACTAATACAATTAATGGCTGGGCCTTGGGGAGTGTTGCTGAGCAAAGAAACCAAAGGGTGCAGATGCATCATTCCTTGAAAGTGGAGTTGCAGGGAGACAGGGTGGGGAAAAAGGTGTTTGGCACTCTTTCATTCATTGGTCATAATGTTAAGTGTAGGAGTCGAGATGTCATGTCTCAGCTGTACAGAACATTTGTGAGGCCACATTTAGAATTATTATAGACAAATCTGGCTGACCGTTTCTATGAAGGATTTTGTGAAAGTTGAGAGGGTGTAGAAAAGATTTCCAAGAATGATGCTGGAACTGGAGTGTTTAAGGTATAAGCTGAGGCTGAATAGGCTGGGGCTTCTCTTTTCTCTTCAGTGAGAGAAAAGGAGGCTAAGGAGTGGCCTGAACAAAACTTATAAAATCATGCGGGATATTGATATGATGAATAATCAAGGCCTTTTTCCTCGAGCGGGAGAGTCCAAAACTAGAGGACAGCGGTTTAACGTGAGAGGAGATACGTTTGAAAAGAACCTGTGGGGTAACCTTTTCATGTGTATGTGTGGAAAAAGCTGCCAGTGGTAGTGGTGGAGGCGGGTTCAATTACTGCATTTAAAAGGCACTTGGATGGGTGTATGAACAGGTAACATTTAGAGGAAGATTGGCCAAATGTTTGGCAAATGGTACTCAGTCAGATTGGGATATCTGGTCAGTACAGTTGGACCGAAGGGTCTGTTTCTGTGCTGGATATCTATATGACTATAATGTTTGTTAAAACTGAAAAGAAGCTGTATTCTTACCACAGCTGGAATACTGTGACCTGTTCTTGGGACTCATATCACAAAGAAAAGGTACACTGGACAGAGAGACAATCCACACGAGGTTTAGTCGACTGATCCTAAAGATGGAGGGACTGTCTTGAGAGTCGAGATTGAGTCGTTTGGGCCTATACTCATTAGAACATAGAAGATTCAGTACTGACATTCTGAAACATCTATTATTTTCAGGAAACTTGATGGTGTAAATGCAGAAATGTTGTTTCCCCTTGTGGGAGAGTTTCGGACCAGGGAGTAGAATCTCTGAATTAGAGGTCACAAATTTCGGGCAGAAGAGAATTTTGTCTCCCACAATGTAGAGAATTTGTGGAATTCTTTACCACAGAAAACTGTCGAGGTTGGGTCATTCAGTATTTTGAAGGCGGAAATGGACAGATTTTGATTGGTAATTGAATCAATGCTGACAGTTAAAACGCTAGAAAGTGGAGGTGAGGGTTATCAGTTCAGCCATGATGTCATTGTTTGGAAGACCAAACCCCATTGGCTGAACAGGCTGCTTCTGGTTCCCTATCATTCATCTTTGCTCTAAGTTGGTCTTTTCAGAATTAGCTCGGCCTCATTTAAATTAACCTCCATTTCATGTTTGAAGCCCAGTTGCTTCAATGCCTCCTCATCATGAAAAAAGACAGGGATTGCCTTTCTCCCTGTTTGATGGCATTGCATTCTGCCTCTAATGCAGTGACTGCATTTAAATTCCTCCAGTTCTGTTGAATATTTGTCAAACACAACCACAGCTGTCACAGAAAAGGTTAAAGACAGATCAAAACTACATTTAAACTACCATATCAAACGCATTGTCGGTATGCATTGCATGGAATACACACATTGCATATTAAAGGTCTCTCTGCACTTATCCATTAAACACTGCAAGGGTTGTTCATAGATGATTTGCTTATGTGTGTATGTATGTCTGTGCCTATAGATGATAATCTACTTGTATAACAAAGTTTTGATGCATTGTGTTGTTCCCTTTTTATTCTGGTATCAAGCATTTCAAAATCAGAATGACAGTGGGTAGGAGTTCAAGCCCCTTTACACGGCTACATCAAATGTTTTCTGTGATTGTACAGCTCATGTAATGTGCTGGGTAAATCTCCCTCTATATTGTGCTGTCCAATGCAAACATGTCAAATACATTTTGGTTTAGACACAGTATAGATCCGCATCCAGGATTCCCGAAAAAAAACCCTCCCAGAGCAGGTACAACACAGAGTCGACACAGAATAAATCACCCTCTACAATATTAAACATTCCATGAGATGTGCAGTAAAAGTTAATTATAGACTAAATATGCATTGCACTGAACCATTAAACATTCCTCAGCCAAGAATAATACTGCTGAGTTACAATGAAAACACTATCACAGTAAAGTCTTTCCGATCAAGCATTTCCAGATCACTCAATACTCAGACAGATTTTTGAGAAAATCTGGTTGTACTGACTCAAATCTCTCGAAAGAAATGGATGAATTTGGCTGAGAGCATATGTTGGTGAGGTGTTGGCTTCATGTTATTAAGGAAAACGTTGTCCGATTGTGGAGAGGCAAAACAAGGCATCAGATATAAAGGAAAATGGGGTGAGGCAGGAGGGGAAGAGAGAAAAAGAGAGACAGAAATATTAGCTGTGCCAATGTATCACTTAATTATAGTTTTTTTTGACTAAACATGACAATTGATACCTCTGTCATTCAACAATTATACAAATTATGTATTAAAAAGTCCTAACATCAATTAGTATTGGAATCCATTGAGTTATTTGCATTTTTTCCACAATTCGTGTGCTGTGCTTGTGGGGAAATATAAATTGCGGTTTTGTTGTTCTGTAATTTATTCTGAGAATTCTATTTCTGTGTTTATTTACATAAATGCTTAATTGGTTTCAATGAAGTGATGGGGACAGCAAAGCCAGATGAAAGAAGTGATTTGTTGGTAAGATTCAAATCGAAACAAGTTTATTTTAAGAATGGTGACCATTTTCAGAAGTGAATACCAATTTATGAAGACGAATTGCAAAAGATTTTATTTATTTCTGAATGATAAACACAATTTAAAACTTTTATTTAGGTTAAATATTCAGTGCTGGAAATTCTGCAATTAAACTTCAATGTTGAACTGGATCTACTCTGAATGTCGCTGCTGAAAATGTGTTGCTTATGCCTGAAATGTCGATTCTCCTGCTCCTTGGATGCTGCCTGACCTGCTGCACTTTTCCAGCAACACATTTTCAGCTCTGATCTCCAGCATCTGCAGTCCTCACTTTCTCCTACTCTGAATGTCCCACTAATTTATATTGTAGTCCGTTTAGACGGTGCAACATCACTCAAAGTGCATTTTAGAATATTCACATGAAATACTTGAAATGACATCAGGAACTGCGCAACAATTACATTTAATTGATATAGTTGTTGTGAGGTTTTGTTACACATATCACTTTCTGGTAAGGGTCAGCAATGAGTCCCTATCCCCAACTGCCCATTCAATAGCTTGCTAAAGCCACTTCAGAACACAGTGGGTCTGGAATCTCATGTTGGCCAGACCATGGAAAGGTGACAGATGCCTTGTCGTTCGTGAACCAGCTGTTTTTGTATTTTCCCATTGACTCGGGTGACATGGTCACCATTTGGCTTTCTTTCCAATTCCAGGCTTTCTTTGAATTCAAATTTCACCCTGGGCAAACGATGGTATTCCAAACCCCGTCCATTCAGCATCAAACTGGAGTTTGGGAATATTGGTGTCATGGTGTCACCGCTGTGAGCCTAATATTGGGAATGCACAGAAAGCAGTCACAAACAGAAATGCAATCAATCTGACACTTTACCTGATGAACAAATATTGGAGTGCAATACTGGCAAGAACTCTCCTGCTGTTCACAGCAACATCACAGGAGACTTTGCATCCAATCATCAATCTAAACTGTGTACCGGACTCTGTCTGAAGAGCCTGACTCACCATAATTTGCATTTTTTGAATTCTTCACTGACTTATGAAAACGTTAGTCACATATCCCAAGAAGGTGCTCATCAGCTACCTTTTTGAAGGCCTGCTCCTCGGATGCTGCCTGATCTGCTGTGCTTTTCCAGCACTACACTCACAACTCTGATCTCCAGCACCTGCAGTGCTCACTTTCTCCTGATGGGTTTCTTAGTCAGGTTCGGCACAGGAAAGGACCATCACCTTATTGTTGAACGGGTAGGGCAGGCCAGGTAGGAAGGTCAGACGACCTCCTCTGAAGGACAATACTGAACCATGTAACATGCTTCAAACCTTTGGTAGGTCTGTGATTATCGTTCATTATTCCAGCATTTTCATTTCATACTCTTTTATTAATTGAAGCTACCATGGTAGGGACTGATTCTGGAACTTGACTCCAAACCTTTTGATTGCTTATTACATACTCATAATGCCTCCTCAACCACTTTATCAAACTGTCATGTTAGCTTCAATGAGTTTTTTATTAACTCATGGAACATGGTGGTTGCTTTTAGTTGTCCGTAGTTGTCTTTCAGCAGATGGCAGTAAGCTGCCTTTCTGAAATAACATGTTCCAAAATGGCCTGAGGAAGGGAATTCCAGATTTTGACCCAATTACAGTAAAGGATCGGTGACATATTTCCATGTCAGGATGCCGAGTGTTTTAGAGAGGAGCTTACAGTGGTGCTGTTCCCATGTATCTGCTGCTCCTGTCCTTCGAGATGCAAGTGGTAGTGGGAAGGTACTGTCTCAGGAAGTGGCTAAGTTACTGCAGTGTAGTATTTTAGATAGTGCATATGGCAGGTACTAAGAATCAGATTTGGAGGCAATGGACGCTTGTGGATGTGTTGCTGATCAAGTGGGATGCTTTGTCCTGGACAATGCCAAGCTTCTTGAGTGCAGTTGAAGCTGTTCCTATCCAGTCAAGGGGCGAGCTGTGCTATTAGCCTCCTGACCTCTGTCTCTTAGACAGTCAATTGGCTTTGCGAGTCAGGAGGGTGAGTTACTCGCTGCAGTATTCCTAGCCTCCGGCCTGCTCGTACAACCATTGTATTTATATGGAGTGTCCAGCTCAATTTCTAATGAACAATAAAACCCAGGGTGTCGATGGTGAGGGATTCAGTGATGGTAACACTATTGAATGTCAAGGGGTTTTGGTTAGGTTGTCTCTTATTATCAATGGTCATTGTCTCGCAGCTTTGTGGTGTGAATGCTATGTGCCACTTGTCAGCTCAAGTCTGGATATTGTCCACATTTTGTTGTGTTTGAATGTGGGCTGAGGAGTCACTAAAAAGTGCGAGATTAATGCAGATTTCACTTCTGACCTTCTGATGGAGGGAAGGTCATTGCTGAAGCAGCTGAACATGATTGTGCCAAGGACACTTTCTTCAGGAACTCCAACAGAGATTTGCTTTGGCTGAGACGACTGCCCTCTAACAAGCAGAGCCATCTTTCAATGTGTGAGGTATGACTGCAGGCAGCAGGGAGGTTGTCACCTGATACCCATTGAACCCAGTTTTGCGAGGCTCCATAATATCACCCTCTGTCGAATGTGACCTTAATGTGAAGGGCTGTCACTCTCCCCTCATTTCTGGAATTCAGTTCTTTGTCCATGTTTAAATCAAGTCTGTAATTCAGACATGAGCTGAGTAGGCCTTGCGTAACCCACATTTACGCAGGTTATTGCTGAGCTAGTGCTGCTTGATAGCACCTCCCTACATCTAACTCATGATTGAGCATGGACTGATGGGGCAGTAATTCGCCAGGGTGGTTTGACCTATTTTCTGTGCACAGGATGTGCCTGGCCCATTTTCCACATTGTCCATGCCAGTGTTTAAGCTGTACCGGGATTGCTTGGCTAGCACAAGTCATCAGTATTATTGCCAAAATTTTGTCAGGCTCCATAGCATTTGCAGTAACCCCTGCAGCCACCCCCCCCTCCCACCGGCCAACAGTGCCTTGATTTCACATGGAGAGAGGCGAATTCCCTGCTGACAGGTAGCTGTGATATTGGTGATCTATGAAAGATGCCGAGATGGATCAGACAATTGGCACTTCTGGCTGAAGATTGCTGTGAATGCTTCAGCCTTAACTTTTGTGCTGATGTGTTGTGCTCTCCAAAGCAGAGCAAGGAAATATCTGTGGAGCTTATTCCTTCAATGAGTTGTTTAATTATCAACTTTAATTCATGTCTTGATGTGGCAGCACTGTGGGCTCAGACCCCTGTTTCCTGAAAGAATGGTCTAGGTACAATATCTCCAGACTATAATTCCAACCCCCACTCCATAATGTGGATATTCACAACAGAAGATTGCTTATCCTTTGTATTGTGTAGATTCCAACAATGCATCGTATATTCGCTTAAATTGTTAGTCTCGAAAATACTTTACTTCACAGACTTTAGGATATAATGTTCTGTTTTCAATTCTTCTCTCCGACAGGCAAGGCCATCGATGTCACACTGGCTTTCCTCCTCACTAATTGCAAAACCAAACGTTTTTCACCTCATCTTTGAACTTACTGATGAAAATTGCTACATTCTTGACTAGACCGTTCATATACGCTGCAAACATCAAAGGATCCAGCAACCAGTCATGTAGTAAGCCACTGGACACAAGATGTCTTCACAATGACTACCTTCGACCATTACCTTCTGCCAACAAATAAACCTTCGAATCATTTGCCAAACTGCACCAGATCCCATGAACCCTTACCATATTAAAGATGCAAGATCTGGTCAAAAACCTGATTGAAGTCAAGAAGCATTACATCCACTTTTTACACCCGATGTTACATCTCATTGCCTCTCCGGAAAACAGAATCAACCACTTCCGATATGATATCACTTCCACCAAAGCCATGCTGAATTTTATTGCTTAAACCTTACAATTCCAACTTTTAATGAATGCTGTCTCTTAGATTTACTTATTAACTTCCCTCAAGCTTTCTACTTTTAAACATAGGTTTATGAGTGAAACTACACATTGTCACTTAGCTCCTTTCACCCGATGACAACTCTTCTTATCTCTCTGACAGATAATTTACTCTAGCTGAAATAATCTTGTGTCTCTTCTGTTTCATTCTGGGAAATGGGAATGGAATTGAATACAGTGTTGAAACCAACAGCAATCTGTCCGTTTGTTCTTGACACTGTCAGTGTGTGTTCCCCCTCAGAGGCAGGAAGACTTTGTGCTGATAATACGGAAAGTAGCGCCTGATGTATCATTCTCAGCTGGCACACAACTTCCTGTTTCTCTGTGCCAGCAGTAAGCCACACATCTCCGTTCTGATCAGAAAATAAACCCGGGGGATGCAATCTAGCGGAAACATCTGCCAATGTGGCCTATATCAGGACACAGAGTGTGAAGTGATCACATTGAAGTGACATTTGCAAATTGACCTTTTGATCTCTGTTTCGCGGTCTGATTCCAGGACATCATTGGACGAGTCTCTCGACCATCTAACAAGCTCATTCGATTCACTAACGTTTGGGACGTATCGACATGCACCTTGTCATGTCTTTGATCTTGTACTATTTGTTACTCTCTTTTCAGATTTAATGTTCCCAGTTTTTGATTCTGTCTTCTGTATCCATCACCTTCCCAGCCGAATACATTCTGTTTGATCTGTTTCCTAAATTTTGATCAACTAAACAAATAATACAGTTTTGTACAGACAGGTATGTTGGTGTGTCAGATTAACGGAATCAATATATGGAGATATCAGCTTGGCTGTATCTAACTCTGACCGACATTGAATTCAAATAAAGCACAGCACTGTATGGTTTCAATCTTTGCAAATCCTCTCTCTTTGAAAGAGCTTGTTCTAACGGTTAATTATTTTCTTGATTATTTCAGAAACTATGACTAAAAATCCCTATTTTTAACAAAGTTTCAAATATTATTAAAAGTTGCAGCCCTGGCATTTCCTACAGTGAGCTTTGTGGTGTTTAAATGTTCTGGTCAAAATTTGCTTCAAGCAGAAGACTTAAACATTGGTTCTCCGAGTTCCCAGCCATTGCACTTGCAGTTCCATAATAACTGCAAGCTATTGCTAAGCCCCAGAGAGAACAGAATGTCCAGGCCCCGTACACATCCAAACGCCATGATGTCGGCCTCGAAGCCCTCCGTTTCTTCCTGTCACGCCAAACCAAGCAGTACATGCTCAACCTCAACTACATTTCCTTTCAATCCTCCCACTTCTCCAAACCAAAGGGGTAGCCATGGACACCTGTATGGACCCCAGCTATGCCTGCCTCTTCGTCAGATATGTGGAACAGTCAATCTTCCACAGCTACACCGTATCATTGCCCATCTTTACCACTGCTACATTGATGACTGTATCAACGCCACCTCATGCTAGCACAAGGAGATTGAACAGTTCATCAACTTTACTGAAGCCTTCCACCCTGACCTAAACTTCACAGGGACCATCTCGGACACCTCCCTCCCTTTCCTAGACCTCTCCACCTCTATCTCCAGTGACCGACTAAACATTTACTGCAAGCCCACTGACTCCCACAGCTACCTGGGCTACACTCCTCCCACCTGACCTCCGGTAAAAATGCCATCCCTTATTGTCAATACCTCTGCCTCCACCGCACCTGCTCCCAGGAGGACCAGTTCCACCATAAAACATCCCAGATAACCTCCTTTTTCAAAGACTGCA
Source organism: Chiloscyllium plagiosum (assembly GCF_037043375.1). Lineage (NCBI taxonomy): Eukaryota > Metazoa > Chordata > Chondrichthyes > Orectolobiformes > Hemiscylliidae > Chiloscyllium > Chiloscyllium plagiosum. The sequence goes on from NW_028270189.1 coordinate 38,813,727, forward strand.
ATTTCCCCTCCCATGTGGTCGACGATGCCCTTGAACCCCAACCCTCCAATCGCAACAGGGAGCCCTCCTGGCCCTCATCTTCCACCGCACCAACCTCGCATACATCATATCATCCTCCGCTGCTTCCACCACCTGTAAACAGACCCCATCACTCGGGGTATATTTCCCTCCCTACCCCTACCTGCATTCCGGAGACACCATTCCCTCCGCGACTCCCTCGTCAGGTCCATGCCCCTCCACCAGCCCACACCTCCCCCCTCACCTCCGACAAGGCCCCAAATGATCCTACCACATCCCGGAGCAATTTGTCTATACTTCCACAAATGTCATCCACGGTGTCTGTTCCACCTGCTGTGGTCTCCTCTACATCAGGGAGACAGGACACTAACTTGCGGATCATTTCAGAGAACATCTCTGGGACACCCGTGCCAACCAACCCCACGGCCCCGTGGCTGACCACTTTAACTCCCTCTCCCACTCCACCAAGAACAGGCCGGTCACATTCTGTTCATTTCCAATGAATAAATACAAAATAACCGAGCCTGAATTTGGGATGATATTAACAGGATTTATTTTGATCTAAGCATGAACAGATTATTTTGACAAAACAGGTGGAGAGATTCACTTCCTGAAAAAGCAGCTCAAGTGGTATAAGCTTGCACCAAACCGAGTTTGGTCAATACTGAGGCAAAAATACAGCATACAGTCTTGAGTGAAATAAATAAAGAAACTGTGTTAGCTCCGGAACAAGATAGAGTGTATTAAATATGAACAAAGACACAAGTATTTTAGGATATAATAGAAAAGTAATTTATAGTATATTGAAATGCAAACAGAGATGTGAATTTGTGTCTCGACATTCTTCCTAGCTAAATTAATCATTTCAGAAATGCCTTTGTTAAATTTCATGAATCATTTGTTGGTCCATTCCACGAACCTTGCGAGGTCCTTGTTAAATTCTGAACCATCGCCTTCCAGGTTCACAGTGGTTGCGAGTTTCATGTTACAGCAAATTGTGAAGTTGTGCACTGTATGCCAATGTCTTAGTTCAAAATTTAAAGCAATCACAGCTCCAAACATTTACAAAATATCACTATGGATCTTCCTGGAATCCAAAAAAAATTGTCCCTTTGATCAATGATTTCTAAAATTTACTCACATATCTGTTGTGAAGGAAGTTTTCAAATAACTTGAAGTGCAAATGGTTCACATCAGTCGGAATACAGTAACATTTAATGTGTTACCCCACACAAAAAGAAATCAAGCAATATTCACAAGTTGCTCTCAGCAAGTCTATGATGGACTGTTTTATCAAACAAAATCATTTCCAATGTTGTGAGGGCTCGTCTATCTTCTGTGCAATGGTCTGAATTTTGTGTCTGACTGCAGATGAAACTGGCTGATCTGGGTAAAAGTACAGTTTGTGCCTTTCACATTGTTAATGTATATTGCTGACTTTAGTTGAATAACGTGATGTTGTCCCAGGCATCATCTGGCACCATTAATTAGACCATTAATTTCCACATCACTAGCCAGACTATCAGGTGGGGTGTATTGATCTCATTGAAACAAATGCTTGGAATATTTCCGGTATGAATCATGTGAAGTGGAGCCTCTGAACGAGACATAGAACATAGAACAATACAGCACAGAACAGGCCCTTTGGCCCACGATGTTGTGCCGAACATTTGTCCTAGCTTAAGCACCTATCCATGTACCTATCCAATTGCCACTTAAAGGTCACCAATGATTCTGACTCTGCCACTCCCACAGGCAGCACATTCCATGCCCCCACCACTCTCTGGGTAAAGAACATACCCCTAACATCCCCCCTATACCTTCCACCCTTCACCTTAAATTTATGTCCCCTTGTAACACTCTGTTGTACTCGGGGAAAAACTCTCTGACTGTCTACTCTATCTATTCCCCTGATCATCTTATAAACCTCTATCAAGTCACCCCTCTTCCTTCGCCTTTCCAATGAGAAATGGCCTAGCACTCTCAACCTATCCTCGTGCGACCTATTCTCCATTCCAGGCAACATCCTGGAGACAAAGTAGGAAAGATGAATTTCGAGTAGTAGGATGTTTTCACGACAGAGAGATCACTTCGCCCATCGCACCTGTATCACGTGAAGATAGAGCCTTCCAGCCAACACCCCATTTATAGCATGTTGTCCATAACCCTGCAGGTGATAGCACTGTAAACATTCGGGAACATTGTGTAGGGTCTAATCCATTATCAACATCGATATGATCTCCAATGCTGTAAATCCTGTCTTATGGGGAAAACGTAGGGGCAGAACTGTATCAATATTCAAACAGTTGGTCCAGCCCTGAGGAGCTAATAGGCCCATTTCTAAACGTTGTTCCTCAGGACATTTTGACTATTCTTGACTTAATATCATTGTAAACTGACATGAAAAAAATGCAGACATGTTCCCCAGAAATGCTGACAGCAACATACCTTTATTCAGCCAAGATCAGCAACATGAATTAAGAAAGTTTTTTCAAAACTTTCTTTTAACTGATTATTGACAACACGGATTTCACAAAGTGCAAAGTACAGAGGGGAAGGGTGGAGGGGTAGGGGTGGGCGATGTTCACTATTCCCTGATGTCTGGATGCGTTTGTGAGCAACAGATGAATCTGCGAACCAGATTCAGGATGGTACTACAGGTATTTCAGCAGATACTGTGTACACGGAATTCTCCCAAAAATCAGCAATGACATGAACATTTATTTGTGATAGTGTTTGAAGCCAACTAAAATTGAACAATATAGTGGGAGAAGTTCCTTTCATTTCTTTGAACTAGTAACAAGGGATACTGTCTGTGGATCTGGGGTGGCAGAAGGATCTTTCACAGCAGAATGTGAGGGAACAGAATCATGTTGGAAATCCAGATAGACTGTAACTTTTGTCACTAGAGGGTGAGAGTTCGGGGCGGGGGGGTGACCTCATATAAGTTTATAAAGCCATGAGTGGAAAGGTGAATGGCTCTAATTGACATGATTCATACTGGGAATGTACGAAGCTTTCGTTTCAAAAATATCACATATCAATAAACTACACCTGACCCTACGGTTAGTGATGTGGAAATTAATGGTCTAATTAATGGTGCCAGACAATGCTGGAACAACATCTCTTTATTCAACTAAAGTCAGCAATATACATTCACAATGCGAAAGGCACAAACTGTACTTTTACCCAGATCAGCCAATTTCATCTGCAGTCAGACACAACTTAAAATTCAGACCATTGCACAGAAGATAGACGAGCTCTCACAACATTGGAAATGATTTTGTTTGATAAAAGAATCCATCGTAGACTTCCTCAGAGCAATTCGTGTCAACAAACTTGTTTTTTTGTGTGTGGGGGTAGCGCACGAAATGTTACTTTAATCCGATTGATGTGAACCATTTGCACCTAAGAAGTAATTTGAAAACGTCTATCACAGTAGATACGCGAGTAAATTTTATAAATCATTGATCAAAGGGGACAATCTTTTTTGGATTCGAGGAAGATCCATAGTGATATTTTGTAAATGTTTGGAGCTGGGATTGTTTTCAATTTTTGACCCAGACATTGGTGTATTTTCCCTATGGTGGAGGATTTCAACATGCTTTTCCAATGAGAGGAGAAAAATTTTAAAAAGGATATCAGAGACACAGAGAATGGTTTGTGTGTGGGATGATTTGGTGGTGGATACTTACAACCTTTAGAAGACATTTGGATCAGTAAATGAATATCAAATGTTTGGATGGATATGGGCCAAGTACACACAGGTGGGATTAGTTTAGTTTGGGATTAGGACTGGCATGGACTGGGTGGACCGAAGGGTCTGTTTCCATGCTGTATCACTACATGACTCTATGACTATTGATCAGTTTTTCTCAATACTAAACAGTGCTGTAGTGATCCTTGAATGAACTGTTGATGTTAAGGTTGTGTCTGAGACTCTGCGAATATTTCCTTCAATGAGAGGAGGGACTAGTTCTCCAAGTTACACAACTGAAAAATAAACTTTTCTCCAGCATTGCTGCTGAGTAGATGTGTTTCTGCGGAGGTGTTGGTTATAGTTTGCAGTTGGCTTTCCACCAACTGGTCAACAGTGAGACAAAATATCTTTGATCCACTGCAGAAACTCCACCTGCTTCCAGTAAATGAAACTGGGAACTCAAGGACCTTTTCTGTAGTCAGCTTAATTGCTGCCAACTCTTGGATCCGGCCGATTAAAGGGAAAATGAATCAACTAAAGGAAAATCCTACCAAACAAACTATATTTTCCCATTAACTCACAATGGACACATTTCACTTGGCATTTCTCCCTTTAAAAGGAAAGTCACTGAATACAGCATTCACTGTATGACTATCAGAAAACAGGACATTGAATGCAATGACGTTCTGGTTAGTTCAGTCTGTTTATTGAGTATCTTTAAAGCTCCTGAAAATGAAGTTAATGGATCCAAAATCCCACATTGAAGTAACATTTGTTATCATCTCAAAGTAAATTAACAAATTTGAATTGGTTCAAACTCACATCACTTGTTACACCATTCTCAGATTCATGTATCTCATTAAAACTGAGTGGGCCCTTTATACATGGTTAACACTGGTGTAGTGTAACAGCGAATTTTTGCTGATTTTTATGAGTTAACTGCCCTGTCAGAGCTATCAGTGAGCAGAGAAATGTACTGTTTATAACCTACATTCGTGGTAATTATTCCTGTAATACTCTCTAACTTAACCAAACATTCCTGATGTACCCAGACTGTTACATGCAATGGTTTAGACGTTGAGGATTTTAAAAAAAACTTATAGAATGTCTTGTTCTAGTTCATTAGATGCTCTTTCAAAAGTGTACCTCGGTGTTATGTATCACTGCGGACTCACATTTTGTTTCTCAGACACACAGCTTTCCTTTACTGTGCACTTTAGTGTCGGAGCAATTTGAAAAAAAGATGCAGGGAGAGACATTCTGCAATGTAAGGAGGCGCTTCTCATCTCCGGGTCCAAACTGTTTAGTGACATACACTCACATTCTGAACATAATCACTTTAGACATGCTCCATATTAGGTTGCCGAAACTGAATTTAGAAACCCAGATTAGAAATGGTATGTTATTTTGTAATGTGAGAGAGACTTTGAGTGACAGCAAAAATAAAGTCATTCATTTTGTTGGCTAATAATATTATTGAAGTTCTTTTTAGCTTTATCTGCTTGTGGTGGAATGTAGGATTAAAGGGAGTTAACTTCTAATTGAATATTCTAAATATAATCACTTTGGACACGCTCTGTATTCAGTTGACTAAATTGAATTTTGAAATGTCTAGTATGAATTACATGTTATTTTTTAGTGCGACAGAGACTTGCAGTATCCAGGGAAGAAAAGCTCAACTGTTTTATGAGCTATTTATATGTTTGAACTTTAATTTTAGTTTTATCTGCTTGTGAATGAATGTAGAAATAAAGGGAGCTAACTTCCAGTTGAATTTGTTTTTTTTTAAACAAAATACATGCAACTATCATGTGAAACAGACCTGAAGCTACTGAAATTTACTTCCAAAGAAGCTATTCAGCAAAAGAAATATCCCAAGATGCGTATGTGTCCATGTTTAAGCAGAATCTCATGTAAAGACATGACCCCATGTGTTCGGGCTGTACAAGCTGATACCAGGATCCAGTCTGAGCCTCCAGCAGGAAACCAACCTGCGGAAGCTGTAAGCCTGCCCCTTCCGATGGCCGTATAAATCCTGGGCACTGGACCGTAATTCAACACTCCTGGGTCGGATCTGTTTAGAAAGATCTTAGCAGAACCGCTTCCCACAAGTTATCAGAATGATTGTGTCGACACTTTTTCTCAGTTTGTTACTGACTTTCTTATCATGTGAGTGTTTTTTGTTCAAGTCTCTCTTTGTGACTGTCTCAATGTTAGTCTACGGCAGGAATGTAAAAGACTCAGCCATCATTTCACCAACATTAATGCTCATGGTTTATTTGTTTTCTTTTTTAAAGGTGTCCAGTCGGAGGTTGTTTTGACCCAGCCAGAGGCAGAGACTGGCCGTCCCTCAGGCAGCCTGAAACTGACCTGTAAAACCAGCGGGTTCGATCTTAGCAGCTACACCATGCACTGGGTCCGACAGGTTCCCGGACAGGGTCTGGAGTGGCTGCTGTACTACGATGATTCATCGGACAATAACTATGCACCAGCGGTTAAGGGTCGATTTACTGCGTCCAAAGACACTTCAAACAACATTTTCGCGTTGGACATGGGGAACCTGAAGATCGAAGACACCGCCATCTATTACTGTGCAAGAGACCACAGCGAGAGGAACCAGGGCTGGACCCGTTCAAAAACAGCTCGAGGGAACATTTTGTCAATTCCATCATAAACTGACGGTCAGTACGAGTTTTAAATGCAATTATACCAACTGCAATCTGAAGCAGACCTCAGGCTGCCTCTTACAAAACTATCAAAGAGGAAATGTACAATTTAAACTAGCAAACTGCTGACACAATGGGACAATGTTTTGGGCATGTCATATGTACTGCTAACACTTCCATCAATTAAATGCTCGGACAAAATGTTAGTTTTAATATATCTGACAGCTCAGGAAATCACTGCTAATTGTTATGTCAACTATGGCATTAATTCTAAACATGATCAGTACTAAATGGCTCTTTCAAATGAAAATTGAGACCTGGAGTAAAGAACAGAGAATGAGTGTACTGGTCTACATCATTGTGATACTACAGTGGGTCACAGTGTTGTGCACAGCGACATCCTCATACAAAAACCACTGACAAGTGTTTATCTCAAATTGGTGATTTCTACCATGGCAGGAGCGAGAAATAATGTGAGATGCAATTTAAATGCAATCCAGCAGTGCTAGTTTGTACAAATGTATATATTTTTTTCTACCTTCTTCGTGTTGATTGTCAAGATAAATGCAGACCAAACCTGGAAAAGTATTCCAAGCTTTCAAAATACAATGAATCGTAAAAGCTGGAATAATGCACCAAATCATTTTTAGAGGAGTCTGAATCACTGCTTTCTAGGAAGTGATGAAATTCTCTGCATTTTACAGTTTCCAGTCTGTCATAGTATTTGACACAACGTGTCTCACAGTGATATAGCTGGAGTGACACTGCAATTATGACCAGTACAAAAACCTATTCAGCCTCCATTGTTTGAAACTAGTCAGTGATTACTTCTACAAACCGTCTCAACTTGCACTGCAGTATTAGTTCTGTGCGGTTTTATGCCAGTATCACTATTTAATTTGTAAAAGTGTTGGGTAATTATTGATACACCAGTTGGTGATTTTGCGAATCAGCTCATGTGTTACTCTGTGAAGTATAAAACATAATTAAAATTTATCAAGAATGTTCAGAATTCACTAGCACAATTACGTGATGAAGATTTATCGTGACTTTATTTTGCCTGTGGTTCTGAAAATTTAAATTGATGGTAGATTTTTGATTTGTTTTATACAGAGCTAGTTATTGTGTGACCCAGTCCAGAGAATGTAACACTGTGACTATCTTGAATACTGGGGCCAAGGGACCATGGTGACTGTGACTTCAGGTAAGACCCTTGAACTTTCTTAGTGACTTTTTAAAAACTTTCTATTCATGTGACTAATTTCTGAATTAAATGAAACTCAGATTCTGTGCTGAGTTTGGTTTGGTTCGGATTGATTTTCGTTCACACTGATAACAGACTTCAGTTAAGGCTCAGCAAATAGTTACAATAGGGATGATGGAGTCAGTTACTCGGTGTATCTCTTTTTTTGATTAGATGGGCATTCTGTGTGGCTGGGTTACTTGAAACACCTAATGTCTCTTAATCAGTCAGCTATAAATAATGTTCAATGTCAGTGGCATCCTGACTGTGAGTTTTATTATCAACAACAAACGCTAAAAATTCAAAGATGTTCGAGATATTACCAAACATGATTAAAATATGCTAAGATATCATTATTCACTTCTTGAATATATGTTCTTACTCTGATTATATTTTCGCATTTATTTTGTTAATTTTGTTGATGATAAGCAGGTTAGAAACTGTCATAAAATTTTCTTGCGGTGCTATATTGCATTCTGTTGATGAGATTCTGAGTTTGTTTTACTTGATTCTGTTGAATTGAGTTGATTAGATTTTGGCTTTGTTTTAGTTGATTCGGTTTGTACTGTGTTGATTGGATTCTGAGTTTGTTTTTACTTGGTTTTGTTGAATTGTGTTGATTGGCTTTTGAAATTGTTTTATTTGATTCTGTTGAATTGAATTGTTTGGATTCTGATTATGTTTCATTCAAATCTGTTGTTCTGAGTTGATTGGATTCTGATTTTATTTTCCTTGATTCTGTTGAATTGAGTTGATTGGATTCTTATTCAGTTTGTGAAATTGATCAGCGTTTTCATGCTTTCTTTAATCGGTGTTTTCTTTCTGGTGAGGAGATTGACTCTCTGGATTACTTTTCATTACCAATATTTGTGAAGTTCTTTGGTTTTTCATGAATCATTTCTGCATTTGTTAAACTTATATGACACATTTTTCTCTGCTTGATTGAAAACATTACATCCATTTGTAACGGTCTGAAAAACAACTTAAGGCAGAAACCCGGAAGTGTGAGAAATGAAAAAAACGAGTTTTTAATGCATTGACTTTTAAAAAAACTTAGTTCTAATTGTAAACTAACTGAATTTTGTTTTGAGTAGCCTCATTCAAAATAAAATTTGGGACTAAAATCTGAAACTGCAGAATTGGTCAGATTTTGTAACTGAAACTGACTTAAAATTATAATGTGGTAATATTTGTCCATTCAGTAATTTTGTTTTGACCATGAAGTGATTAATCAATATATGCCTTCAACCGCTCTACTGTGCGCTGCACAAGATTGTCACAATCAAGAAGGGTGTGCAGGTTGGAAAGAAGTTGAACTGTTGCCAGAAACATTACAGCTTTAAGTGTTAAGTTCCCTCACAAACAAGGCTGCTGTTATGACTTGTTATTTCTATTCAATTTAATCATTAGTTTGCTGGATTCTGAGCAGCTTTGTTAGACTTCAATTTGTTTTTTTTTGTGAGGTTGCATCATGTTCTTGGTTCTGTTGAAAATGTTTGCAGAGCTAGTTCTGCTGCAAACACACTGTGTTGTGATCTGGTGATCGTTGATCCGTTGAGGAGGGACTGTGCTTGGGTAACATTAAATATGTTATATTTGGGAAACTGTTTTTGGTTTCTACATTGTTTTTACAATGTTAACATGGTTGGTGACAGTGAACCGCTCCAGGTACCTCATTCAATGCAATCAGCATGCGAGGTGAAATTTCATAAAGCCTATTATTAAGTGAAAGGCAAATCGCAAAGGTTTTAGAAATGAAGGGAAAACAGATACCTTCAGGCGCCATTTTTACTTAAAAGTAATAATTAAGGATTAATCTAATCCATGCTTTACAATCCAAATTCAGAACTCCACTATCTAGTTCAATCACAAGGTCTGTCTTTAAATTGTTTACAATTCATAGAGAAATATAAATAGAATTTCAAAAGTGTAATGTTCTCATAGTTCTTGCTCTTGAGCAAAAATGCCATGACTGTGTTATAATTGATCAATAAACACCTTTCAATTCCGCTGTCCACTACAAACGTATTTTTCTGGCTGGAAAAGATCATTGGCAAAGACCATTTGGAAATTCTGCTCAATTCTATGAAGAACAGGTCAGTTTCACTGCTTTGATCAGTTTCACACGTAACTTGAGTTAATTAATTGTTATGTCCCTGATTAAACTGGATTTACAGGATAAAAATAAAACATTAACTGAATTATTTAATCTGCACAGGTGTTCCCAATCTGTGCATTTTAAATAAATAGTTACATTTTACAACACAATTTCAACTGAGGAGTCATTCTTTCGGAAACAACTGCTATCGTGAATTATGTGACCAAGGCCAAATTTTGAATTAATTAAAATAATCCACTCATGAACTCGCAGGGCAGCATGGTGCCTCAGTGGTTGGCACTGCTGCCTCACAGCACCAGGGTCCCAAATTCGATTCCACCCTCGGGTGACTGCCTGTGTGGAGTTTGCACATTCTCCCTGTGTCTGCGTGGGTTTCCTTTGGGCGCTCTGGTTTCCTACCACAGTCCAAAAGTTGTTCAGGTCAGGTGATTGGCTGTGCTAAATTGCACACAGTGTTCAGGGATGTGTAGGTTAGGGTGCATTAGTCAGGGGTAAATATACATTAGGGGGAATGGGTCTGGCTGGGCTACTTACTGTTCAGAGGGTCAGTGTGGAATTGTTGGGCCAAATGGCCTGTTTCTATACTGTAGGAACCCTACTCTTAAAACCATGCGAGTGCTTGCTGCAAACGCAGAGAATTCATTTTACATCGATGTGTTCAGACCGATGCAGAGTTCACAAATTTGCAGAAGACATGAACTAGAGGACAACAGAGCACACTGTTTATTCAAACACTGAAAATAGAGTAATATTTATTTTAATTAATATACTTGACCGATTTATTGCAATGTAGCGATCGGAAGGAATTGCTCACATTAGTTAAGTGTGACAATCATTTAGATTAGATTTCCTGCAGTATGTATCGGGCCATTTGCCCCAACAAGTCCACACCGACCCTCTGAAGAGTAACCCACCCAGACCCATTCCCCTACTCTATATTTACCCCTAATGCACCTAACACTATGGACGATATAACATGAGCATGCACATCTTTGGATTGTGGGAGAAAACCCACACAGACACAGGGGAGATTGTGTAAACTCCACACAGGCAGTCACCTGAGGCTGGAACCGAGCCTGGGTACCTGGATCTGTGAGGCAGCAGTGCCCACATTTACTTAGACATCCACTAAAGCGGGCAACTCCAGACAGAAGCATGTTTTCAATTCATACCTTTTTAAACATTTTCGTTCATTAAAAGCAGTTAACAAGAAAATGACCTTGCCCTAATTCCTTCAACAGAAATGCTTTCCACACTGGAATGCAGTATTGACTTTATGCAGTGCAAGCAAAATCTCCACAGTTCGAGGAACGTTTTAAGAATATGTAAAAATAATTTAGAGAATAATCCATTTCCTCCTCAATAATTTTGTTAAATACAATGACTTATTAAGTTTATTAACTCAGTGGTTATTTATGTTCATTGTGAACACATTCTCGTTCATATTAATCCTCTGGTTAGTTCCTCTGATGAATGTTCAATTACAGTGAATATATTTGACGTGAGGAGTTGAGCAATGTATCCTCTAGGATTAAGTCTGTTGTGCAGTTTGTTTCCGTGCTATCTCTGACTAACTTGTCAATGGTCCTGACCATTTGTAAATTGTCCAGTTCGGATACCTGAATCTCAGACAGTTCAATTTCATCTCGCGCTTCAAAACCACTTTTGTCTGCCAGAAATACAATATTCGATTAGGTGCCTCAGAATTGAGAGCCCTGACTAAGTTGTTCCAATCAGAATGAACGTTTCAGGAACAAAAGGCAGATAGCAAGAGTTTTGAAATTGGTTGTTGGCATCAAGAGATATTTGATTGAGTGAGGCAGAGGGAAATATGCTGTATATTTTCTTTGTGCCTCAGTTATGCAGGACATGTTCCGTGGCACAATGTAGAATCAGAATTTTTTTGCATCTTATTATTTGAAAACCTATTATCAGCTTTTAATGTCACTGGCAACGGTCATATTACACTTCAAAACATTTTAATCTTTTCCAAACTAAGTAGACCGTCTGGTGCAGCAACATTCACAGGGGAAAGAGGAAGGGAGTTCGAGGTTGGAATCCAGTGACAGTGAATTGATGGCAATGCAATTCCTAGATTTATTCCTCTGTAGTTCCCATAGAGTTTGAACAATTTGGAGCTGCTGTCAAAGCATTCTTGGATATATGTTGAAATGTTACTTTCATTGTACAAACATTCTGGAACAATCCCTGGTTGTTGGAAGGTGATAATAACTAACATGGTTTATGTATTGTCAAACATGTGGGCTGTGTTCTCCGTGATAGTGTCAAGCTCATTGTGTTCAGGTCTGTTGTGATGTTGTAGTAGAGTCCCTGATTCTGTGCCAGGTGGCCTGTGTTCACTTACAACCTGTTAGAGAGGTATGTAACACAATCTCTTATCAGGTTACTTCAGTGCAAGAAAGCAGATTCACATGTTTGGGTGTTTGTTGGAATTCCACTCACAGAGGCCAATGAAATCTATTCAATCGCTGTCCTGACTTGTGTCTCTTTGATATTAAACAGAATTTTGATGGTTAGCAGCTTTTCCCAGATCAATATTTGTTCACAAGCTTTTGGGCATCGCGAGATGGGGTTAATGGAGTAAGTGCTCAAAGAAATCCCAGCTTTTGACTTGCTGTTATGACAATATCATTTATAACTAATCCAGAATGAATCATTTTCGAAGCATATTTGATGAGATTATGCTTCGGCTGTTTTACTTTATATTAAACCAGTGCTGGAGCTGAATTTGATTGTTCAGTACGCTGGGAGTTCCGCTGAATCCAATACTTGCAGCAGATGGTGATAGGTTTTCAGTTGGTCTTCAATTGCTATCTCAGACCGTCCAGTACCTCTACTAAGAATTATTTTTCCAACAGGAGTCAAGCCAACGTAATCACTGTTTATCTCAACAGGTGTGAGCTCTTGTGCCAAAAACATGAAAACAATTTGGTGAAGAGGGGGGGCGGGGGTCTCTGGATGCGAAAGGTGAACCTTGCCTTCTCTCCACAGGAGCTGCTAGACCTGCTGAGTTTCTTCAGAAATTTCTGTCTTTATTTTGGTTTTCTAGCATTTAAAGTTTGTTGTTCCATTGAAAAATGTTGTGTTCGATGAAACACGTTCTTCAGAGAAAAGATGCATTTGAACAAATTGAGAATGTTCAGAGATATTAAATATCAGAGAATCATTGAATTGGAGCGCCCTGATCTAAAGTGTAGTTTCACAAGAAACTATGATGAAGTAACAACACACTCCAGAGCGCAGTGGCTGCTGTAATTGGGTGGAAGTTATTTTGATCACTCAAATAGAGAATGTCAATGATCCCGTTCCAAATAATCAACAGAAGTTTTTTCTAAAGCATGTGTGAAACAATTAATGTGTTGAAATATTTTAATAAAAGTGTTCACCGCCAGTGCTAGCTTAAAAATGACACAATGATAGGAAGGTCGGAGCAAGAGGAGGGCACTCAGCCCCTCGAGCTGTTCCACCACTTACTTAGATCATGGAGCATCTGTGAGCTAAATCCACAGGTCTCCCTTTGGCTAAAACTCTTCAACACCTTTGATTAACAAGCAAAGACTATCCCAGATTTACTGATTCGACTGCCCGTAACAAAGGGAGACACCATTTCTGAAAGACATTCCTGTGAGTACTGTGACACAATGAGGCTGGAATTAATTGCTCATGAAAGTAAACTTTCAATCTCTGACAATTTCCAATTGAAACATCCCAATCATCATATTTCATTAATTTAACACTATACTTCCCTGGAATAAGGAAATATAATGTGTGATTGCCCTGCTAAAAATGAGGGAAGCTTCATTCCTATTAAATGATTAAGAAATAGCTCTGTTCATTCAGTGAAAACACAGTAAAATCACACAAAAGGAAACCATGTCATCTTGTGGAGACACACAAGTGCCTCAAATAATTTTCAATTCTTCCAGTGGTTGTTTGAATCTCTAGACAGGTGTGGAAGTGTCAGACTTTTTATATCGCCTTGATAAACCAGTTATCATCAGTCTATTTGAATTGCTGAAGTTTGTGTGGTATTAGCACATTCACAGCGCTGTTAGGAAGTGAGTCCCATGGCTGTGATTGAGGAAGAGGAAACGGGCAGGGAAATAGTTGAGAGTCAAGTTGAAGTCTAATTTGGAGGAGAGCTTTCAGGTGAAGTATTTACACGCATGTGCGCCCTTATCCTCAAGGATCACAGTTTTGGAACATGCTGCTGAAGGGACATGTCAGCATGCAAACTGGAAGCTGAAGAAGGCCCCGCGGCCCCTCTAGAAGGCCATTCCATTCATGGGATCATCATTAATCTTGCTGCTCACCAGTCTTCCCAACACACCGATAATATTGAACCTGATTGTTTACTCTCCAGCAAAAGAATGGCGAAACTTTGGAATTCTCCACCACAGAAATTGATTCAGGACAAAACATTAAATGATTTCAATAAGGAGATAGATTCCTTCAATCCTTAAAAAAAATGCTCCGGATATGTGGCAGAAAGGCAAACAGGGTACAATATTGGTTGAAAGCCATGAAAACATTGAATGGGACATGGTTTGTAAGTTTGCACGTAACACCAACATTGGTGGTATAATTGGCAGTGAAATTTATCCAAATGTACAATGAGATCTTGATCAGCTGGGCCAATGGGCTGAGGAGTGGCAGATGGAGTGTAATTTAAATGAATATGACGTGTTGCTTTTTGAGAAGACAAATCAGGTCACAACATACAGAGTTAATGGTAGGGCACTGGATAGTGATGTTGAACACAGGGCCCTGAGGGTCCAGACTCATAGAGTCTTACAGAGTTCATGGTAAGGCACTGGGTAGTGATGTTGAACACTGAGGACCCTGAGGGTTCAGACTCAAAGATTCTTGAAAGCGTTGTCTCAAGTAGCTAGTGTGTTGAAGGCGTTTGGCACATGTACCTTCATTGGTCAGAGCACTGAGTGCAGGAGTTGGGGCTTCATGTTGTAACTGTCCAAAACATTGGAATGAACTGCCAGAGGAAGTGGTAAATGCAGAGATAGGTCCAACATTTAGAAGACATTTGAACAGCTCCAGGAACTGGATAGGTCTGGATGGATATGGGCCAAAGGCAGGCAAGTGGAATTAGTTTAATTTGGGAACTCTGGTCAGCATGAATGAGCTGGACCAAAGGAACTGTTTCTGTGCTGTACGACTTTATGACTCACTGACTTTATGGTGGAGTAGGCTCAAAGTTGGAAGGTGGTGAGCAAGTGAGGGGCTAGATTGGGCATGTGGGAGAGTTTGGGCTGGTAGGCTGTGAGGTGTTGGCTGGCTGCTGGGTAAGCTGGCATGCACTCTGTCTGGCAAGGTGGCATCAAGGTAAATGGTAATGGTCACAGGATAATTTGGTCGAATTGTGCTTGGTAGGTGAGGGGTAGTTTGAGCTGAAATGCAGGAAGTCTCTTTGCCAGGCTGGTTTATGGAGAGGTGAGCAGGATGCCAGGCTGGTTAGTGCAGAGGTGGGCAGTGTGCCAGGCTGGTTAGTGTAGAGCTGGGCAGAGTGCCAGGATGTTTCGGGGGTGGAGGGTCACTGTAATGAAGTGACAGGGGGACGTGTTGTCTAAATGCAAAGCTCGGAGTCTGGCAAAATGGTGGGTGGTAAAGCACAGATGCGAAAGGAGCTGGGATACAATGTGCACAGGTTGACTTGGGTAAGGTGAGAGGTCAGTGATCAAGGGCTGAGGTCACGTCTTGGGTAGTGGGCTTTTGTCCGAGGTTGTGAAAATGATGGTGCTAGGTCCAGTCAGGGCCAGATTCACCATGGGCCAGGTGCAGGGCGGCTGGAGTGTAAATGAGTGAAAGGGATTGAGATCATTTGTCCATCTGGAATATAGAATATAGAACATTACGGTGCAGTACAGGCCCTTCAGCCCTCGATGTTGCGCTGACCTGTGGAACCAATCTGAAGCCTATCTATCCTACACGATTCCATTTTCATCCACATGTTTATCCAATGACCTTTTAAATGCCCTTAAAGTTGGCGAGTGTACTATTGTTGCAGGCAGTGTGTTCCATGGCCCTACTACTCTCTGAGTAAAGAAACAACCTCTGACATCTGTCATCTATGTCCTCTCCTGCTCGCCATCACTATTCAAGGGAAAAGACTTTCACTGTCCACTCTCTGTTTATCTTTTATGTCTCAATTAAGTAACCTCTCAACCTTCTTCTCTCAAATAAAAACAGCCTCAAGACCCTCATCCTTTCCTCATTAAACCTTCCCACCATACCAAGCAACATCCTGGTAAACCTCCTCTGAACTCTTCCAAAGCTTCAACATTCTCCCTATAATGTGGTGACCAGAACAGTACACAATACTCCCAAGTGCAGCCACACCAGAGTTTTGTACAGCCGCAGCCTAACCTCATGGTTCTGAAACTCATTCCCTCTATCGATGAAAGCCAACACAAAGTATGCCTTCTAAACAACTCTATCAAACTGGCTGGCAACTTTTAGGGATCTATGTACATGGACACCGAGATCTCTCTGCTCAGCTACACTACCAATATGGATTGCCTTGGATGTGTTTCTTGTGATAGGGGTTGTGTGTTCCGGGCATGAATGGATGTATAGCAGGGTAGGGTTTGTCAATGTGAGTGGGAATTTAGGTCTAGACAGAGTAAGTGCAGTGGTTAGTCTGAGACATGAGGTTTGGTGGTGAACTGTGTGTCAGTTTGATAGTTATTAAAGTTAAAGATTACTTGTTCATTTCTCAAATCATATTTACGTAAATACTCAGCTGTAACACTCCAAAGTCTCTGAACCTTAATGGTCCTCCATTTTTCAGAGGCCTCCAGAATTCAGATAATTGTAAATGAGATGTTTCAACTTCCAGCCAATTGGCATGAGTTCAGCCGTGACAGCCATCCTCCCCGTCCCAGTGCTCAGCTCCTGCCTGTGCTGCTGCTGCAGTGACCTTCCTCCCAGAGAGAACATTCTGCCTTGCATTGATAAGTGAGGAAGGCTCACTGGGCCTGATTTCCAAGTATGGGGACAGCAAACACGAGGGGACACAACTTTAAAGTGAGGGGAGATAGGTATAAGACAGATGTCAGAGGTAGTTTCTTTACTCATTGAGTAATAAGGGTATGGAATGCTTTGCCTGCAACGGTAGTAGATTCGCCAAGTTTAAGTACATTTAAGTCGTCATTGGGCTAACATATGGACGTACATGGGATAGTGTAGGTGGGATGGGCTTCAGATTAGTATGACAGGGCAGCGCAACATCGAGGGCCGAAGGGCCTGTACTGCGCTGTAATGTTCTATGATTCACTCTGACTTCTCTCCGGGGGTACTGCCAGCTGTTGGGTATTTCCAGCAGCACGGCACCTCGTGGGGCAGCACGCTGGTTCCGTGGTTAGTGCTGCTGCCTCACAGTGCTAGGGACTCGGGTTCCATTCCAGCCTCGGGTGACTGTCTGTGTGGAGTTGGCACTTTCTCCCCATGTCTGTGTGCGTTTCCTCCCACACTCCAAAGATGTGCAAGTTGGGGGAATTGCAAATGTTGTGTTCAGTGATTGGGAGGTTAGGTGCATTAGTCAGGGTTAACTGTACCATAATAGGATAGGGGAATGGGTCTGGATGCGTTACTTTTCAGAGGGTGGGTGTGGACTTGTTGGGCCAAATGGCCTGTTTGCACACACTGTAGAATTTCGATGAATCTGCATTTCCTTGGTTTGTATTTTGTGAAATGTCTCTGCTCTTCACAGCAATCCAGTAAAAGTGTCAGTTGGTGAGATCTTCAAACAGTTACTGGGGTGGGATCAGGATGTTCTTCGTCCTAAATTATATGGCAATGGTCAAGGTCGAGGGCATGTTTCTAAAGAGGGAACCAATGATCATGATCAGCAACTGGTAGGAAACAAAAATAAACCCCAGTTATGCTGTCGACTTCAGCGGGAGCATACTGGCAAACGTTTACAGCTGAGGATACATTTGAGTAACTGATAAGGTCAAATTAACAGAAACTAACATGCTCAATTGGTCATTCTATTGTAGAGACACCATCTCCCCCCACGCTTTATGGCCTGGTCTCCTCCTGTCAGGAGCACAACACCGGTTCTGTGATCTTTGGTTGTTTGGCGATGGACTATTCCCCTGACGTCACCAAGGTAACCTGGAAGAAAGGTGGGGAGCTCATCACGACTGGATTGAAGACTTACCCATCAGTGAGAAACAAGAAGGGAACCTACACCCTGAGCAGCCAGTTAACCCTGCCCGAGTCAGCGGTAGATTGCCCCAGCAAAATCTACTGTGAGGTTCAACACAGCGGGACACACAAGAGCAAAGTAATGCCATGTCCAGGTAAGTGTTGTGGGAACTGAGATAAACAGATCATCTGTGATTAACATGAAGAAGGCATTATTTATAACCGTTTTCACAGAATCACCTTATACAGCACAGGAAAAAGGCCCTTTGATCCATCCAATTCACGCCTATCAATAACAGCCACCTAACTATTCCAGTCTCATGTGCCAGCACACGATCCATTGCCTTGTGTGACTTGCCCTTGCAAGGATACTTCATACTTATAATGAGGGGCTCAGTCTCTACATGACTTATTGGTGCTGAGCTCCAGGCTAACACCACCCTCTGTTTGATTTTGTTTTCCCCTGAGATCCACTTGGAACCTCCTGGCCTTACCTTCACCCTGTGCCCCTGAGGCATTGATTTCTCCATCAAGGGGAAAGGTTTCATCCAGTTTACCCTGTCTCTGCCTAAAATAATTCTAGATATCATGATAATCTTCTCCCTAATTCTCCTCTGCTCCAAGGAAAACCCCTGTCTATCTAAACTAGTTTCATAACTAAAACTCTCCAACCCAGACAAGATCCTGGCAAATCTCATCAATACTGCCTTCAGTGTAATCACATTCCTTCCATAACATGCACATAACGCTTCAGTATGGCCTAACCAGTGTTTTATTAAGTTCCAGTATCATCTCACCACTCTTCATTGTCAATGTCTAGGCTAATAAAAGCAAATATCCTCCCACTTTCTTAGCCCCTTTATCCAGACGACACAGTACTATAGGGGATCGGTGGGTACATGCACCAAAGATCCTCAGGCCTTTCCAGGGTTCCACCATTCAAAACGTCATACCTCACAGATTCTTCTGCCGAATTACATCACCTTACATTTATTCAGAATAATTTCCATTTGCAACTTTTCTCTTCACATACAACCAACCCTTTTATATCCTCCTGCAATCTAAAGCCATTATGCTCATGACTTACCAACATGACAGTTTTCATTTAATCTGTGAATTCACTGGTTAATCCTCCTAAATTTGAGTCTCAATCATTGGTATGTAAGAGAAATAGCACGGAAATCAACACTAATCTCTACAGAACACCAGGAGACATAGATTTCCAGTCACGCAGACACCCGATGACTATTATCCCCTGCTCCCACCACTCAGCCAGTTCTAGATCAAATCTGTCAAATTAACTCAGATCCCATTGGCTCTGATTATTGCTATCATTTGGACATCGAGTTATCTCTATGAAAACTACTATCAAATTGTTACACATGACTTCCTCTCAATAAAACCGTGCTGAAAATTGTTGATTTATCTTCCAAATGAAAACTAATTTCACTTCTCAATAGTTTCCTTACCACTGAGACTAGCTTGACAGATCTGTGTTTTCATTATTTATCCCTTCCTTCGTCCTGCATAACAGTGCAACGTTGGCTGATCTACACTCACTTGGCACAACTGCTGTGGTCAGACAGGAATTCTAAATTATTGTCAGCAACCCAACTATTTCATCCTTTGCATCGCTCAACCGCTTGGTATACTTTTCATCTGCCCTGGAAATATAACCACTTTTCATTCAGCAAGACAACACAGAACATCACGTCATGTGTCCTAATTTCTGAAAGTACATCATAACACCCCTCCATGATTTCTGTCCCCACACTGTCCCTCTTACTAGTGAACACTGACACAACACATTCGTTTTGACCACAACCAAATCCTCCAGCTCCACTCCAATAATAACACTTAATGGGCATTACTGTTTCCCGAATAATTCTTTTATTATGAATGAGTCTGTAACTTTTAAAAATATTTTCCTTTATTTTGACTGCTATTATTTTCTCATGGTCCCTTTTGCTCTTCTAATTCCTTTGTCTTTCAAACTCCCCCTTGCACGTTCTGTACTCCATATTAGTTTCTATTGTTTTGAGATTTCAGTATAGACCGGAAGCCTCCCTTGTTTCTCTTTATCTCCCCCTCCATGCCCTTTGGTGTCCAGAGCCCGCTGCATTCTTGATACCACGCAGTGGCTTCCTGGGAAATGTCCTCCCTGTGATTTTCCTATCTCTTTCTTAAATGTGTCACACTGCTCTGACCCAGATTTACCAATAAGTGTCAGCTTCCAGTCCACTCTGGTTAAGTCATTACCTGATCTTACTAAAATTGTCCTTCCCCTTTTCAGAACTTTGGGCCAATTTCTATTCCTTTGCAGTACAATCTGAAATCCAACTGATTTACGATCACTGTCTGCAAAGTGCTCCACCATTGATGTTTTACCCACTGGGTCGACTTCATTCCCTAAAGTTAAGTTCAGGTTCACACCTCTCTTGCAAGGTCTGGATTAAAATTCTCTGTATTAAACACATACTTTGTTCAAATATTCTCCTGGGGGCATTTTCAGAATTGTGCTCCCTGTAAATTTTTGACAAAATGAATATCCAAGCCTATGCTGAGGAAGTTAAAAACCTCTTTTCTCATTCCCCTATTTAATTTCCATGTCTCTGAAATTTGCCCATGTATTTGCACTTGGTCTTTTGGACCAATAGTAAGGTCTATCGTGCTCTCCCAGTAGTTATGTTTGCTGTGTTTTGGTTTTGAAGTACTGTCCATTTGCCTTTGTTCAAGGAGGTATCCATGATTTCATTTCTCTTTACAGCCTAAAATACTCTTGTCAGAATTGCGACAGAAGCAACATTCTGTACCGCACACCCCCTGCCCCCATCATTTTCTATCTTTCCCTGTCTCGCCTGAAGGCACTAAATCCTGGAATATTGAATAGCCACTCCTGCCCAGCTCTCAATATGTCTCCGTGACAGCAACGGCATCATATCTTCATTTATGCCAGTAATTCGTCTGCCTTGTTCATCAGACTCTGTCATTAAAACGAATACCATCCAACGTTGCTATCTCCCTTCTGATGTTACCAGCCTATAGTTTCTCTGCCTCCTTGACTCCCTTGCTGTGTCCTCTAAGTTTAGCCTTTCACATTGTCCTGCTGATCTTTCTGTGTGGATCCCAGCTTCTCCAGCACTCTGCACAATTATGATTCCTGTATCCATTAACCACAAGAAACCTTGATATATGAGAACTGATTGTATTTGTTATGAAATTCATCGGATAATGTATGTGATGTGTTTCCTAAAGGTCCAGATATTCTCCAACCAACCCTTCTCCTAACTGTGAGCTCCAATGAAGAAATCGCAAGCAGCAAGTTTGCAACCGTCGTCTGTTCAATCATCGAGTTCCGTCCGAAGTCAATCTCCGTGAGTTGGTTGAAAAATGGCCGACGCTTGGATTCTGGCTTCTTCACGTCTCCCGTGTGTGAGGCGAACGGGAACTTCTCGGTGACGAGTCGGCTGATGGTCCCTTATGGTGAATGGTACAACAGTGCGGTCTATACCTGCCAGGTCACTCATGGAGAGAACACTCAAAGTAAAAACATCACCGCACTCCAGGGTAAGAGACACAGACTGAGAGAGCTACAAATCACTCTGAACTCTGATGTGAATCAAACACACTAATTTATCAGGCGTTGTAAACAGCACGGTACAGCTTCTCGTTTCCCAACATGCCACGTGTCTCATTTCAGTTTGAGTGTTACATTAGCATTGCTCATAATTCAACCTTTTGGCAAGTCAGAAAAGCATGTTTCGTCTCTGTTGAAGATAGATATATAGACAGTGAGCTTTGTTAAATAGTTTGTTGCCTGATCATGCTGGGAGAGGCATTCAGAGTGCTGAATACTTGCCTGGTAGCTGCTTCAAGGATAAGTTTGGGGTGGAGGGGGATATTGGAGAGATATCTGATTGAAACATAGAAAATACTGAGAGACTGAGGTCGAGTGAATGTGGAATAGATGCTTTGACTGGTAGGCGAGACTAGGACCCAAAGGCACAGTCTCAGGGTCAAAGGGGCACCGTTTAGAACTGAGATGGGGAGGGTTTCTTCAGCCAGAGGGTGATGAGTCTGTGGAACATGTTGCTGCAGAGGGCTGTGGGTCCAGGCCATTGTGTGTACTCAAGTCAGAGATAGATCGGCTCTTGTTTAGTACGGGGAGAAGGCAGGAGAATGGCTTTAGCCCGAAACGTCGATTTTCCTGCTCGTCGGATGCTGCCTGACCTGCTGTGCTTTTCCAGCATCATTCTGATCTAAACTCTGGATTGGCCGAACAGCCTTATTCTGAACCTCTATCAAATTGACGTGGTTAACATATGCAGAGACCCTAACTTGAAAATAAATCAAAATGCGTTCAATGCTACATTCCCTGCTCAGGAATGACCTGTTGGTTGGACATTGTACGACATCGATTTTTATCTGGTACTGAGCTCTTTAACTTCATTTATGGGATCAGACCACAGACCAAGTGGGTATCACATTTGATGAACTGGGATAAACGTGATCTCACTGAGCTGCTTTAAGATGCTCTCTGTAATTAATGGATGAGGCAGGAGAATAAATTCTGGTGGGAATGCTACAATAGGGATGAATGAACGAGGAACTTGAGACAGGCTGATTTAGCCTGGTTTGGGGTGGCGAGGTTTACACAGTGAGTAGTGGATGTCTATAAAATTAGTGACATTTCCATCGCGTTTGTAGATTAATTTAAGACGCTTTTGTTTGTTTTTTTCTCCCCTGCTCTATGAAGAAATTAAAAAATGCAGCTTGGTAAATAAAGTAAAAGTACAGACCAGTTATGAACTAACTGAATGGAGGCAAAGACTTTAGGAGATGGGTGTCCTTCTCGATATCCAGTGATGTACTCAATGTCTTGTTTTCAGATCTATTCCAAACACAGCCCACGAGGAACAATGACATAAATTAGAGAATGACATCACACCAATAACGCAAAGTATTTTTGATCACGTTAAATATAATGAACAGAATTTCCATGGCTGTACACCGCTCCTGTAACACTTTAGAACTCTGCAAAGAGAATAATTATTATTTATTATAATTTGTCCAAAATTTGGGATGTGATTTGGCAGTCAGTGTGACCAGCAGCACTTGTACCTAAGGGTTATGAACATGGAAATGAACTCATTATATTCAGATTACTCTTCTCACAAGTATCAATAGATGGTCTTAAGTGAGAGACAAACTCCGAAAGAAAGATAATTCCATGGGTTACATGATGGTATCTTCGATGATTTTACTTTTTTCACAGGTTTCACTTGTTACAAAGCCAGTGTTCTTTAGGAATAATTACACAGGGTATGTTATAGGTAATCACAAATGTTTCACAGATCAAAACACATCAACAATAGTAAGCATCGTTTCAGCAATAGTTGGATTTGCCATTTTGAAGGTGGTGTCTTCACCCTGTGAAGGAGTAATCTGAAGATTGGCGGTTTGTATCAGAAAGGGGCATTTTTCATTGACTTTGATTTTTGTTTCATAGAAGATACCGAGTGCCACCCTAACACCGTTAAAATCCTCCCACCGCCAGTAGAACAAGTCTTACTGGAGGCGACAGTGACGTTAACCTGCGTTGTGTCCAATCTTCCTTCTGGAGTCAATGTGACCTGGAGACAAGAAAAGAAGCCTCTGAAATCAGAGATTGCTGAGCAGCCTGGACAGAATCCCAACAGCGTGATCAGCAAATTAGACATTTCTACTGAAGCCTGGCTGAGTGGCGTTACTTTTGAATGTGTGGTGTACCATCAGAATCTACCGACTCCGCTGAGAGACTCCATCCACAAAGAGAAAGGTGAGCAGTGAGATTAAAACACAAAGCATCCCATGTGTAATCCAGATCCAGTTACATCAATGACAGGCTTTGATTGGAAATGAACCAACACCGTTGGGAGCATTAACGATGCATCTGAAGGCAGGATAGCTAAGTAGCTGATTAAGGAAAAGATGGACCAAAGGATATTGTATTCTGATTAAGTCAGATAAGGTGGGAAGAAGCCTGGGTTGTGACGTCACCATCAGCAATGACAAATGGACAGAATGTCCTCGTTGTGGGCTGGAAACATGGAGGCAACATTCACATTAAACGTTCTATTTTTTACTGAACAGTATGCGTACCATTCTGCTCCTTTCGAAAACGAAAGTGAATAAATCCCAAATTTAAAATGGCGTATTTTAATATTTAGTGAAATTGTGATATTGGTTCAGGATTTTTTTGGTTGATTTATATTTGTCTCAAATATTCTGCAGTGATTAATCCGCTGGAGCCATCAGTGTCGGTCCTCCTGCCACCAACAGAAGAAATCTCCGCTCAGAGGTTTCTCTCCCTCACCTGTTTAGTGAGAGGTTTCTCCCCCCGAGAGATCTTCGTCAAGTGGACAAACAATGACAAGCCGGTGAATCCCAGTAACTACAAGAACACCGAGGTGATAGCGGAGAGTGACAACACTTCCTTCTTCATCTACAGCCTGTTATCCATTACAGCGGAGGAGTGGGCCAGCGGTGCTTCTTACTCCTGTGTGGTGGGACATGAAGCGATTCCATTGAAGATCATCAACAGAACAGTCGATAAATCCAGCGGTAAACCGAGTTTTGTAAACATTTCACTTGCACTGATGGACACTGTTAATTCATGTCAATAAAAATCTCAAAGTTGCATTTAATAATTCAACAGAAGTAATGAAGTGTTTCTTTTCCTCCAGTTGTGAGTTAAATACTGAATTAGTTGTTTCTCACTCTGACTTACATTCCATCTGTGTAGTTAAAGTGGATTATTAACAGGTCTAGGACGAGTGTCTTGTGCAGTTAATGTTCTCTGCTCAGATACACCCTGGGTCAGAGACAGAGTAAAGCTCACTCATTGCAGGATTCCACCAAGTACCTCATTCATCCTAAATCCCTCTGTGACAAAATCTGACAATGTCCACGTAGGGCACGAGTTTTGAACTTGGTGTTTTTGATTCCCCCGATTGGACATTCTTACAAAATTCATGTCAGTTTTAAACTGCCAAATTGCACCAATTGGAAATGTAAATTTAAGACACTTTAAAATTAAATTTGATTGGAACATACCAATCGTAAAGAGTGCCGAACAGTTTGAATGTAACCTTTGTTTCTGGGGAACTGCCAGGGATCTTGCGCCAGCGCATGAGTTGACAGAATGTATCTTCACTTTCACACCAAAGAGAGTCAACAGATAAGTTGTTGTGGAGCAGAGGGGAGGGGAACGATGAATGGTCTGTCCTCTTGCTCCCTGTGCAGAGTTTTCATGGTAGATGTCCTCTGTAATGTAACCCAGTTGCAAACAGGAACAGTCAGCTTCTTGCTTACTGTCCAAAGATTTAACATTTCCATGCAAAACAATACCTTTGAAGCATGTTAGACACGCTTGGCTCTGTTAACAAATGATTAACATTGATTCCCATAATCCAAAACTGGTGTTTGCATCATCCCAGTTTGAATTCCTTAGTTTTGTCTCAGTTTTCTGGAGCACATGGGATCAATTCTGGTATTCGAATACCTGATATCATTTTGTTTCACATACGGAACACAAGTAGACATTTTCTAATAAACATATTCAGAAATGTTATCTCTGGGGCAGTGGGGATTTGAACACACGCCTTTTCTCTCAGAGACAGAAGTTCTATCACTGCAACAGAAGAGTTGCTCATAAAACGCTTATCTCTGCACGACGATGGGAAATGTTTCCTGTAACACCAAGGTCAAATCTAATTATGGGCAATGCATTAAAATTAGAACAATAAATTAGAATAATGAAAATTGCAGTCTGGTATAAGAACAGACACAGAGAGATGATCGCAAATACACACGTAATGACAAATATACGGGCTCTCACCTAAAGACACATATTTATGTGCACACTCAAATGAGCATATAGATAAGATGTCACACACGCATACTCACACAGAGCCACACATGCAAGTGGTACTTGAACACTCAGCTAAGCTCATACAAAAACTCACATACACCGAAAGAAAATCATTTGCACAAATGAACAGGAGTACTCACACATAACCATGAGAAACATCGACACACGGTAACACACAAATGGGCATGAATACATATACATTCATACAGCACAATGCGTACAGACATACACACATGAACACACAGATACAAATTCCGAAAAATGTTCTCCCACATGTCAACTCACACAGGCACGTAAGTGCACAGAGATAAACATTAATATCATTATTTTCCCATTTTCAGAATCACAAACATACGATGACAGAGGCAGCTTAATTAGTTATTTTTAAACCACATTGATCAGCATGTATACAATATCACACGCACACACAAATTCAGAGTCTCACATGCAGGCACACAAGTGCATAGATGAACAAATAGAGGGGCGTTTATTAAATAAGGATAATGGGCACAAGGATCAGCAATCATCCACAAACAATAGCACAAACAAGCTGATCAGGAGATGGTTTGGGAAAGATTGCCACACAAGCAAACATCATCATATAAATATAAACATCCATCAAAACATAACATTGCATGCTAACATTTATTAAGCATAAACATGAAAATAACCCAGTGTAGGTAGGATCTGAAACAGACACATAATCACACGTTTTAGACAGCACTAATGAAAAGTGAACACTCACAAAGACATTACAAGATAAGCATAGGCAGCAACGAAGTGCCATATTAGCATGATGATGCTTACACACTGGGAAAAGACCAAACTTTGGGTGCACAAACACATGAGCACACCAGCAGTAAAGGAACAGGAATATGTTTATTCATGCACAGACTCCAACATGGGCAAGAGTGAAGTAAGAGACTCTTATAACCACATACACAAACATTAAAGGGAAACCAAACACACCAAGCAGTAGATCAAATAAATTAAGGGACACACGTACAAAAACTTATTCCTAAATGTACAGATCCTACAAACTAAAATATGAAGCAATGTCCTGACTGTGATGTCACTTATATTCATGATTTGCCAAGCAATTGGTCACCAATATAAAAGATGAGAATCACATTTGAACCTTTATTCAGTGATGGCTACAATTTTCAACTAAAGTGCTGTCACTGCCTATATTTATAATATAATGATATAATTAAAATCATCATTCGTAATAAGCATTCCTCAAATAATAATATCCTTAAATAATAGATGAAAAGAAAAATAATTTAAAACGTTCTGACATGGACAATGAAGAAAGAACATGTGCAGTTAGTATTTGTAATTTCTTGCTGAGTCAATAATGCACTAATAGATACAGATAAGAGTCACACTTGAGAAATACCTGACTGCTTTATGAAGATGTAATGATCTCCAATTACATGACTTGGATGCAGATAGATTGATCTGGATCAATAAACAATCTAAATGCGTTCTCTCGGCTTTATATTCATAGATTCAATAGATCGCACTTGGATTGAAGACTATGAGGATGATAACAGCAACATCTGGACAACTGCTTCCACGTTCATCACCTTGTTCTTCCTGAGTATTTTCTACAGCGCTGCCGTCACTCTGGTGAAGGTGAGAATAATCACATCTTTCTCACGCCAAGCAGCCCAATATGTTTTGTGAAATCTCTAAGTGTGCCATTGAATAAACATTATATCTGAAAGTCCCTGATCATAAATATCTGCGTCATTGCTTTCTCTCTCTTTTCCAGGTTAAGTGAATGAGTTGTGGACCCCTTTGATTTTCCTGATCTGCTTATCAAGGTCTCCGAATTCCCAATCTCCAATCTGTCCTGTTGCTGACTCTAACAGTGAGATTACTTCAGTTTATCAGCGTGTAACTGAGAGAATTATTGATGGATTTTCCTTTTTACTTTGATATCTTTGAGATGGTTGTGGTTGGAAGAATTTGTAGCTTCCCAGTTGTTTGAAGCCCGTTTGTTTTGTTTTTATTTGTTCCTTACTCAGAATGGTTGCCTACCCTTTCTGATGAGCCTTTGTATTCCCTTTCTTGTGACTGTTACTGATGTACAGAAAATTCCCAGCTCACAGCGCATGTGTTCTCGTCTCAACGTGGCATCCAGCCATTATATTCACTTCTGTTAGCTTTTAAATAAACCTTTTGGATAAAAATGCTTTCTGAAATGGTTAATAAATCTCGAATGAATATGCACTAATCTTGAGTTTGCTTAATTCTTTCTTCAAGGCCAGTCAGTAATAATACACTTTCCCACATGCTACTCCTTTCCCAGCCAAATACTTTCACTTGTTCTGTTTGATTGTATTTTATCCAGTCATTTAGTTTAATGCTGCGCTACCATGCAGCCCACTGATGTAAATACATCTTTCACACGATATACCTGATGGAACACTCCAGAGGCAGAATGATGAGAGAACATTTCTGCTTAGGCACCAAGGGTCACGGCCTCGGGTCACCTCATGATAATTTTATAGGTTCCACCAGAAGCCGAAAAAAGGCAGACAACGGAGTTTGAAAGTTTACTCTACACTGAGTAAACTAAAAGTACTCCCAATGTCAGGGCAGCCTGGGTTAGTAATGCAGAAATCGCCACCTAAAGCGCCCAACGAAACATTCATCAGCCAAAAATGTCAACGTTCAGTCAGGTATTCAGACACAACACGTGCACAATCCAAGGGCGGATTCTCAGAACTGGAGTTTTTCTCACACATAGATCTCATGGAGCGCAATTACTGGGATCTACTTGACACACCATACCTGTCAAATCCCAGGGAATGAGACTGAGATCTGTCTGATACAGGGATATTACTGAACAGCAACCCTCAAAAATAATAAATCAGAGGTCGCTGTGATCAGGCAAGGCACAGCTCATGAGTACTTGAAATATTCAGCCATTGAGATCTATATGACGCAAGACGGAATTGAGAACCAATCACAGCAACTGGTCACAGAGTCTGGAAACTATCAGCAGAGGAGAACAGTCCCAATTTCTCAGAGTTGGTGAGGTGTATCATCCCGGGAATAGTGTTGTGAATCAGTCACACACCCAATCTCATAACTTTGCATTTTTTTCAAAAACATGGCACCTGAAACTAGATGCAACATTCCAGGTGAGACAAGAGACTTTTTATTTCAGTGTAACATAATTGCTTTGTGTTTGTTCTCTACAGTGTAGGGTGATGAAGTAGGGTTTATTTGCTGTTCTGTCCACGTGTCATGGTACATTCCCTGATTTGTGCACATACACACAGGGGATCCTCTGCTCCTGCACCCCTTTGGGTTTACCCCCTTACTATTATATGTTCCCCTGAGTTCATTGCAAAACAAAGAAGCAGGTCACCCCTCCCTGAGACTGAGATCTATCTGACACACCGATATTAATGAATAACAATCCTCAACGATTATAAATCACAGATTGATTTCGATCAGGGAAGGCAGAGATGAGAAGTTCTGGAAACCCTGCTGCTTTCCATGTCCTTTCCCACAAGCCGTCTGTCAAGCTTTGAAGCTCTTAGCTGTTCTTCCAATATCCTAACATTTTATTTTAAATTGCTGTTAATATTTTTCTATAATTTTGTATTATAGACCAAAGCACAGGTTGAACCAACAAGGACTCCAAACACTGAATGGAGTTCGTTTTTTAAAATTCTTGTTTCTATCCAGAATTTTCCTTCCATACAATGTAACCTTTTATTTCCCATCACCCAAGTCACCCATAGTATCTTTATTTTCAGCTACTAACCAACACCAGTAAATTAAATAATTTATGTTCAAAGCCCCTCCCATCATCAAAGGTACGGCAGAAGTAGGAAGAGCTAGAAGGAGATTGGAGTCAATTTATCTTGTGGTGAAACATTACTACCGTTCTAACACAAGGTATTTCTGAGGGATGGTCTAGTGAAGCTATGTGGATGGAACTCAGAAATAAGAAAAGCATGATTATTTTGATGCGATTGTAATAGTCCCCCCAGTAGTCAGAGTGAAATTGTGTAGAAAATATGTCGAAAGATATTATTTATATGTGAGAATAATAGGATTGGAATAATAGCAAATTTTAACCTTCCAAACATAAAATGGGACAGCCATGGTCTTAAGAGCTTGTTTGGTGAGGAATTTGGTAAGTGCTAAAGTCAATTTTCTTCATTAATATGCAGATGTAACTATCACAGAAGGAGCAAACCTGACCTACTGTTGTGATATAAGGCAGGGCAAGTGACTGAATGGTTAGTAGGGGAGCTTTTTGGGGCCGGGGTCATAATTCGATTAGTTGTAAAATATTTATGGAAAGGATTGGCATTATATATAAGTTATAGTTCTTAATTGAACGAGGACAAATTTTGATAGTATGAGACAAAACTTTCAAGGGTTGATTGCAGTAGACTGTTTGCAGCTCAAGGGACGGCCGGCAAGAGTGAGGCTTTCAGAAGTGAGATAACGTGAGTTCGGAGGCGTGATGTTCCTGTTGGTGTGAAGATAAGGCTGGTAAGAGGAGGGAACACTGGAGGAATAAAGATATTGAGGCTCTGGTTCAGATTAAGAATGAATCGTATATTAGATATAGAGAAATGAGATCAAGTGAATCCCGAAGAGTACAAGAGGTGCAGGGACATTGTAAAGAGGGAAATGAGGAGGGCAAGAAAGGAAAATGAGATAACCTTGGGAGATAATGTTAAAGATAATCCAAAGAGATTCGACTAGTACATTAAGAGCAAATGGGTAGATCATAGAGTCATAGAGATGTACAACTTAGAAACAGTCTCACTCGCCCATGCTGACCAGATATCCTAAACTAATCTCGTCCCATTTGCCAGTACTTGGCCCATATCCCTCTAAACCCTCCTATTCGTCTACACACTCAGATGCCTTTGAAATGTTGAAATTGCACCAGCCTCCACTGCTTCCTGTGGCAGTTCATTCCATACACACCATCCCCTGCATGAAAAAGTTACTCCTTAGATACTTTCAACTTTTCCCCCTCTCACTCTAAATCTATACTCACGAGTATAGGTTTAGATGAGACTCCACCCACCCCAGGGAAAAAAGAACTTATCTATTCACTGTATTCATGCCTCTGATGATTTAATAAACCTTTATAAAGTCACCCCTCAGCCTCCAACCCTCCAGGGAAATCAGCCCCAGCTCATTCAGCCTCTCCCTATATAACTCTACATGGCTGTGAATATGAAAAAGCCGAGAGGGATGGTTTCATAAATCATGTTACATTTTATATAAACGCTGTTTTTTTATTTTCATTTAGTTTAAAATGGAGGATGGGTGCTTTTTCAATTTCATACCAGTAGCACAGAAAGACCTGGGGAAATAAACTGCAACAGAAAAGAAATGGACAAAAGTGATTGCACTACGGATAATCTCACCATATCATTCGTGTAAAAAATAATTCCCTGTTTTGACCTTGAAGTTCATAGAGTCTATTAATTAGTCCTGTGTGTGTAATAATTTTCATCTATCTGTCATTCTACATTTAGTTGTTATAGTTACCGTGTGGATTACTGCACCTCTCTAAAAATTCAAAACAAAATAAAGTAAAACTGCAAATTAATACTGTATCTAATTACGAGAAAAATAATTATCAATTCAATGACACCAAATTGGAAAGGAATGTTGAAACGGAGCCAATTCTGAGGACTACAAGAAGTTGCAAGAGATCATTAATTAATTTACGGCAAGTTCAAATAATTAGCAAATGAAGATCCACACAGATAAACGTAAGGTGTTACATCTTGGTAGGAATAATGTGCAGGTCACTTATTCAAAGATGCAGTCTAAGTGAGGGAGACAATCAAAGGGATTTCAGACAATTACATCCGTCACTAACAATTTCACCACAGGTTCCAAAGGCAATAAAAATGCAAACAAAGCTCTAAGCTTTATCTCTAAAGGGATAGATTTGAAAGTAGGTTCACTATAGAAATTTGGTTGACTATAATTAAGAGTATTGCCTGCAGTTCGAGTTGACATATTATAGAATGGATGAGAGAGAGTGAAGAGAAGATTTATAAGAATGCTACACAAGTTTCTGGCTGTGTATATCAAGGAAGAATTGTTGCGCTGTTCACTTCTCGCTTGTAAAGAAGGATGACAGTTCTAAAATTATGAAAGGTTTTGAAAAGAGAAGGTACAGAGAAAACATTTCACTACGGGGTAGAACGTAACTAGAGACTGTCAATACAAAACGGTACCTCAAGAAATCCAAAAGGGAATTCAGAAGAAACCTCTTCACTGAAATAATGATGAGAACGGGGAATATGTGACCAGACGGAATAGTAGAAATCAATAGTTTAGATGTATGTCAAGGAAACAAGGCGAGCACTCGGAAGGGATGGGAATAGAGAATTACAATGGGTGATTTAGATGAGAAAAGATGAGAAACACCTTGAGTGGAAAAAAAACGCTGATTCCAGTGCGAGCAGCAGCGAAGGTAAGACCGTTTGGTTTTAAAAGTGCTTACCGGTAGCGGGCAGCGGTGTTTTTTTTTTCTCTTTCACTCTCTCTTCACAGAAAGAGCGGGAGCACCAGGGGGAAGTGACGACGACCAGAGGGGCAGCCGAGACCCGGAAGCAGTTAGTGTAAGCTTACCTGGGTAGGTTTTTCCCCCTTTAAAAGCATGAAGGAGAGAATTTCGGATCATTCGGGAGGCAGAGGGGGTCATAAATCAGAGTTATAGGGAAGTAGTAACTCCAAAGATGGCAGATAGATGGGTGACAGTGAGGGGGACTGGGAGGAAGCAGCCAGTGCAGGGACCCCCTGCGGCCGTTCCCCTCAAGAACAAGTATACCGTTTTGGATACTTGTGGGGGGGATGACTTACCAGGGGTAAGTAACGGGGCTCAGGCCTCTGGCACGGAGCCTGTCCCCGTTACTCAGAAGGGAAGGGTGAAGAAGAGCAGAGCAGTAGTAATTGGGGACTCGATAGTTCGGGGCACAGATAGGTGGTTTTGTGGGAACGAGAGAGACTCACGTTTGGTATGTTGCCTCCCAGGTGCAAGGGTACGTGATGTCTCTGATCGTGTTTTCCGGGTCCTGGAGGGGGAGGGGGAGCAGCCCGAAGTCGTGGTCCATATTGGCACCAACGACATAGGTAGGAGGAGTGCCGAGGATCTTAGACAGGCTTTCAGGGAGCTAGGTTGGAAGCTCAAAGTTAGAACGAACAGAGTTGTTGTCTCTGGTTTGTTACCCGTGCCACGTGATAGAGATTCGAGGAATAGGGAAAGAGAACACTTAAATGCGTGGCTACAGGGATGGTGCAGGAGGGAGGGATTCCGGTTTTTGGATAACTGGGGTTCTTTCTGGGGACAGTGGGACCTCTATAAACAGGATGGTCTACACCTGAACCTGAGGGGCACCAGTATCCTTGGGGGGAGGTTTGCTAGTGCTCTTGGGGGGTTTAAACTAACTCTGCAGGGGCATGGGAACCCAGATTGTAGCTTCAGGGTGCAGGGCCTGGAGTGTAGGGAGGTTAGGAACATGGCATCAATTTCCAAGGAGGGTGCCTGTAAACAGGAAAGTGGCTTGAAGTGTGTATACTTCAATGCAAGAAGTATACGAAATAAGGTAGGTGAACTTGCAGCGTGGGTTGGTACCTGGGACTTCGATGTTGTGGCTATTACGGAGACATGGCTAGAACAGGGACAGGATTGGCTGTTGCAGGTTCCAGGATTTAAATGTTTTAGTAGGGTCAGAGGTTGGGCTAAAAGAGGGGGAGGTGTGGCATTGCTTGTCAAAGATAGTATTACAGTGGTGGAAAGGACGATGGATGAGGACTTGCCATCTGAGGTAGTTTGGGCTGAGGTTAGGAATAGGAAAGGTGAGGTCACCCTGTTAGGAGTCTTTTACAGGCCTCCTAATAGTCCTAGAATCATTGAAGAAAGGATAGGGAAGGTGATTCAGGAGATGAGTGACAGTAATAGGGTGGTTCTTATGGTGGACTTTAACTTTCCTGATATTGATTGGGAAAGCTATAGCTCAAGTTCGTTAGATGGGTCAGTGTTTGTTCAATGTGTGCAGGAGAGTTTCCTGACACAATATGTAGACAGGCCAACAAGAGGTGAGGCCATACTGGATTTGGTTCTGGGTAACGAACCAGGCCAGGTGTTAGAATTAGAGGTAGGTGAGCACTTTGGGGATAGTGACCATAATTCGGTGATTTTTACTCTCGTGATGGAGAGGGATAAGTGTGTACTACAGGGCAAGAGTTATAGCTGGGGTCAGGGAAATTATGATGCGGTGAGGCATGACTTAGGATGTGTGGCTTGGAAAAGTAGACTCCAAGGCAAGAGTGTAAATGATATGTGGAGCTTGTTCAA
Organism: Chiloscyllium plagiosum; assembly: GCF_037043375.1. Lineage (NCBI taxonomy): Eukaryota > Metazoa > Chordata > Chondrichthyes > Orectolobiformes > Hemiscylliidae > Chiloscyllium > Chiloscyllium plagiosum. Next base: position 38,847,940 of record NW_028270189.1, read on the forward strand.
GGAGCAACTATTGAGTGTCCTTGATAATTATGTACCTGTCAGGCAGGGAGGAAAGGGTCGTGCGAGGGAGCCGTGGTTTAATAAGGAATTGGAATCCCTTGTTAAATGGAAGAGGGCGGCCTATCTCAAGATGAGACGTGAAGGTTCAATTGAGGCGATTGAGAGTTATAGGGTAGCCAGGAAGGACCTGAAGAGAGAGCTAAGAGCAGCAAGGAGGGGACATGAAAGGTCCTTAGTCGGTAGGATTAGGGAAAACCCTAAGGCTTTCTAGAGGTATGTTAGGAATAAAAGAATGACTAGGGTAGGAATAGGTCCAGTCAAGGATAGTAGTGGGAAGTTGCGTGTGGAGGCGGAAGAGATTGGGGAGTCACTGAATGAATACTTTTCTTCAGTATTTACTCAGGAACAGGGCATTGTCGTCGATGTGAATACTGAGTCACAAATAAGTAGAATGGATGGCTTTGAGGTATGTAGAGAAGAGGTGTTGGAAATCCTGGAAAAGGTGAAAATAGATAAGTCCCCTGGGCCTGATGGCATTTATCCTAGGATTCTCTGCTAAGCAAGGGAGGAAATTGCAGAGCCATTGGCCTTGATTTTTATGTCCTCTTTGTCTACTGGAGTAGTGCCAGAAGACTGGAGGATAGCAAATGTGGTTCCCTTGTTCAAAAAGGGGAGTAGGGATAACCCTAGTAACTATAGGCCGGTGAGTCTCACTTCTGTTGTGGGCAAAGTCTTAGAGAGAATTGTAAGGGATAGGATTTATGCACATCTGGATAGGAATAATGTGATCAAGGATAGTCAGCATGGTTTTGTGAAGGGCAGGTCGTGCCTCACAAACCTTATTGAATTCTTTGAAAAGGTGACGAAGGAGGTTGATGAGGGGAAAGCGGTAGATGTGGTATATATGGATTTTAGTAAGGCGTTTGATAAGGTTCCCCATGGTAGGCTACTGCAGAAAATACGGAGATATGGCATTGAGGGTGAGTTGGAGGTTTGGATTAGGAATTGGCTGGATGGAAGAAGACAGAGGGTAGTAGTTGATGGCAAAGTTTCTTCATGGAGTGCCGTCACTAGCGGTGTTCCGCAAGGATCTGTTTTGGGACCATTGCTGTTTGTCATTTTTATAAATGACCTGGAAGAGGGGTTAGAAGGTTGGGTGAGCAAGTTTGCGGATGATACGAAAGTCGGAGGAGTTGTTGACAGTGAGGAAGGATGTGGCAGGTTACAGCAGGATATAGAGAAGCTGCAGAGCTGGGCAGAAAGGTGGCAAATGGAATTCAATGTAGCTAAGTGTGAGGTGATTCACTTTGGGAAGAATAACAAAAAGATGGGGTACTGGGCTAATGGTCGGATATTTGGTAGTGTGGATGAGCAGAGGGATCTTGGTGTCCATGTACACAGATCTCTGAAAGTTGCCACCCAGGTAAATAGTGTGGTGAGGAAGGCATATGGCGTACTGGCTTTTATTGGTAGAGGAATTGAGTTCCGGAGTCCTGAGGTCATGATGCAGTTGTATAAGACTCTGATGCGGCCGCATCTGGAATATTGTGTGCAGTTTTGGTCGCCATACTATAGGAAGGACGTGGAAGCACTGGAACGGGTGCAGAGGAGGTTTACCAGGATGTTGCCTGGTATGGAAGGAAGATCGTATGAGGAAAGACTGAGACACTTGGGGCTGTTTTCATTAGAGAAAAGACGGTTTAGGGGTGACTTGATTGAGGTGTACAAGATGATTAGGGGGTTAGATAGGGTTGACAGTGTGAACCTTTTCCCGCGTATGGAGTCGGGTATTACAAGAGGGCATAGCTTTAAATTAAGGGGGGGTAGATATAGGACTGAAGTTAGGGGTAGGTTCTTCACTCAGCGAGTCGTAAGTTCATGGAATGCCCTGCCAGTAACAGTGGTGGACTCTCCCTCTTTATGGGCATTTAAGCGGGCATTGGATAGGTATATGGAGGATAGTGGGTTAGTATAGGTTAGGTGGGCTTGGATCGGCGCAACATCGAGGGCCAAAGGGCCTGTACTGCGCTGTATTCTTCTATGTTCTATGTTCTATGAATGATTGTGCCAAATGGTCTGTATTTCCTCTGTAATCCTATGTAGAAAATCACCATTGTATGAAACAAAAAGTGTATTAAGAACATCGAGAAGAATTATAAAGTTTCTCTCAAAAAAAGTCTCAAGTATTCAGCACTGAATGTAAATGATTTTATCACATGGCCACACTTCACTATTTGCTTGCTAGCACTGAAACAGCAGTAATCACAGTACTCTTACTAGGAGTAGGAGCAACCCAGTGTCCATGCACCAATTGGGGGGTCTTAATGACTTATTAATGGTCTCAGTAGGACCTGCCAACCTGGTCCTGGGAATGTTGTGACCACTCTAGCCCTCACAGCTTCTTTCACTCACTTACTCTGATTTCCAGTTCCCGTAATGATCGCCACCATGGACAGGAGACTGTTCCAATATGCAGATGGGATACCCTGTTATGAGCCATAAGGTACTTCATTAGGAGGGACATCCTGCAGGCGTGTCTCTAGGATGCAGGAGGAGGTCTCCCACACAATGGAGGACCCACCTACTGCTAACAAACTGCCAGCATTGGCGGGAACAGACTCTACATTGACCACCTGAGTGGCCATCCTTTCCCTAATTTGGGATCAATAAAATACTATGGAGGTGGAAATATTAGAGCCACTGAAACTCCTTCCTTCCCTTATTATTATCCACCTAATGACCTTGCAGCCTGTCCCTAGAGGGCTGACAGAACCCAGTCCCATTCCAATATTCAAGAACATGAAGAGCTGGCAAACTGGTCAAAATTGATAAAGCTTAACACAAACAGTCTTGTCCTGAGTGTTAAATTCTAAAGTGTAACTTGAGATGAGTTCAATTAAAAATGGCAGAAGTACCGAAACAACCACTTCCATCCATCAGAAACAAATTTCTATGAATGGGAACGGGTGGTCCGCTATTTGGAATGGAGCAATGCATTTGGAAAGTTAATGTGGAGCAGCAATGTTATATGATGGATGTGTGCACAGTTTGAAGCTGTTTGCTGATTCAGTTTTGCTAAAGCTTTGACAGATACATTCCAATTAGAATCAATTAAATCTGCCAAAGTGGACATTAAATACTCACATTTATGAGATGCTTTAACATAGAACATAGAAAAGTACAGCACAGAACAGGCCCTTTGGCCCACGATGGTGTGCCGAGGTTTAATCCTAATGTAAAATATAATAACAACCTACACACCCCTCAACTCACTGCTAAACATGTGCATGTCCAGCAGTCGCTTAAAAGTCCCTAATGACTCTGCTTCCACCACCACCACTGGCAATACATTCCATACATTCACAACTCTCTACGCAAAGAACCTACCTCTGACGTCTCCTCTATACCTTTCTCCTAATATCTTAAAAATATTACCCCCCTAGCACCAGTCAATCCTGCCCTGGGGAAAAGTGTCTAGCTATTGACTTTATCTATTCCTCTCATTATCTTGTATACCTCAATCAGGTCTCCTCTTTTTCTCCTTCTCCCCAGAGAGAAACGTCTGAGCTTATTCAACCTTTCTTCGTAAGGCAAGCCCTCCAGTCCAGGCAGCATTCTGGTAAACCTTCTTTGAATGCTCTCCAAAGCCTCTACATCTTTCTTACAGTAGGGCGACCAGAACTGGACACAATATTCCAAGTGTGGTCTCATCAGGGACTTGTAGAGCTGTCGCAAAACCTCACGGCTCTCAAACTCGATTAACCTGTTAATGAAAGCCAAAACACCAAATGATTTCTTAACAACCCTATCCATTTGGGTGGTAACTTTGAGGGATCTATGTACTGCACACCCAGATCCCTCTGTTCCTCCACACTTCCAAGATTCCTGTCTTTAACCCTATATTTATTCGAGTCCGACCTTCCAAACTAGAAAAGGATGCACCAAATGCCAAACAGGAGAAGTTTATTGGCATGTATCAGAAGAGTTAGGACCAATACCAAAAACATGAAACCGGCTTTTAAGCAAGTTTTCAAAGAGAGAATGAGTACCAGAGGGCATCTGAGGAAGTTTATCAGTAAAGTACAGCTAATTAAGGGGGCTTGGCCATATTCATGAACAAAAAGATATAAAGCAATCAGAGAACCAACGAACAGAGGGTGTATATAAGGGGTACATAAGACAGCGTGGATCAAGGCTTTGAAGAATTTAGAGATAGACATAAGTTTAAACTCAATACATTAGATGATAATGAGCCAGTTAAGATCTCAGTCCTTTCTCTATAAGCACAAGTTTAAGTTTACCAGTCTTGTCCAGGCCAGCAGTAAATGGGATTTTTATTTGCACTGTGCACATCTCCTGATTTCACAAGATATCTTAGTTTTGTAAATGCAATAGAATGCATTTTGCACAATTTCAGCAATTCATTAAATAGACATTGACCAAAGTAAACAACTTTCCAAAGCTGTCTTTCAACAGCCAGACTGATACAATATTCAAAGAGGATCTTCATGAACAAAGTGGGCTTGTCAGGGGGTTAAATCATTTCAATTCGAAAACTAGATTCCATTTTAATCATATCAGCTGGATGTTGGATACTCCATTAACAAAAGGTTCCCAAATTCAAACGATTTTTGCAAATACAGAAATATTTTGACATAATGGGAAACAACATTTTATACTGAACAAGAAAAGAGTTCTGATGCTTTGGAAAGTGCACAATGATTGATCGAGACGTTCCCAATGGAAAAATGGACTGGTCAGATGGTGATGGACAGTTGACAACTGAACTTTGTTATGTTTTCAATTGGCAGGTTACCTGAGTGGTCAAGGTATTGTCATGCCAAATGAGGCAGAGAATGGCCATCACCAATTTAGTTGAATCACAACAAGCATTGGCAGTTAACTGCCGACCATCACCTGGTCCACTCTCCATACCTTTACCAATCAGCATTCATTACCCAGACAGAGTAAATGCTTTCTCCCTTTCCATTGGAATTCTTGAGAGTGTCCCGATAAGTACAATATTAAAGACTTAAATAAAAAAAAACTTTATTTTCATCAGTACTCAAATTTCCATGTTGTACCAGCTGGCAGAGGTGAAACTTAACTATAATGTATCAGGCCTACAATGAACTGGTAAAGTTCGGCACTGGTCTCAGAGGAAAACCAGCAACAATGTCCTTGTGGAGACAATACTTTGCCTTTGATCCTATACAACAACAATTTCAAAGTCATTGAGGAACAGAAATAAATAGAAACAAACCACATGCACATACACACAGCACACTATTATTTAAAGTAATAGAGAGAAATTCTGCACTAACAGAAAACCTAATTTTCATTCTGAATGCTGAATGTGGCACCAAAAGCACCTTTGTGATAATGACAGTTTGGAAGTCTAGCCCATATTGGTTTGCAGCAGTTGAAGAATTAGTCATTCTATTATGAATCCCGGTTAGTTCCGACACCAGTATTTGACCATAAATTCAGATTGTTTTTAAAGGCAGCTATCAATATGAAGTTACACAGTGGCAGGAGCACGGCTATCCTATGGACAGCACTAAAGAGATCTCACACCCATTGGCCCTTTAATAAAGAAATGGGGCAAACCTCAGAGATAGGGAAATGTAAATAAAGGAATCACTATCAAGATTTCATCCAATTTGATAGTAACTGATACCTGATCACCAAATTCAGCTGCCACTTGAAAGGATGAAAGAAGCCCCATAAGGAGAACTCCAAATTTCACTTGATTCTGTGTCACATTATCGCAAGAGAGCTTTGTAGTTGTCTTCTAGCAGATATCATATTTTTCCACAAACCACAGAGATCAGAACCGAATAATGCAGAACCACATCATAATTCATCTCCAGAAGCTGTGTCAATGGGTGTTTGGGTTTGCAGTGCCTCTGTATTCTGAGCTTCGGCCTCAACCTCTTGCTGATCCCTAGTTTTCTTGATAAGTTGCAGTTCCAGTCAGTTTCAATTTCATCATTGTCCCAGATTATAGAGGTTTCAGTATCAGTGAGTTCACCAGTATAGCGCATTGGGTAAATCAGCAGTGGCTCCACTGAAAAGGCTTTTAAATCTTGAGGTTCATAGTGATCCATGTTAAAAGATGTAATAACAATTAACAACATTATATTTGATCTGCTATATTTCCCATTACTGATTGCACTGAATCTACCTCATGGGATACAGAAACTCACCAATGTGAGTAAAAACCTCTTAAACTTTGGCAAATCCCAGGCTATTGACTTAAGAGAATAAACTCCATACAATAATGCAACAAAGAAAAGCAGATTGAAGTCAAATGATGCACAGGTTTGATAGAGAGCAAAATCCTCTCTACCCTCGCAGAGTAGAAAAGTTGCGCATTTATATAACATCTTAATGCCACCTCAGAGTATCCTAAACATCTCTTTCCAGATCTCTGAAACAAGTGCAGAACTCCTGGGGCCACTGTCAACTACATACTATCAAACCCAGGGAATCATAGACGGAAATATCAGCATGTGCCCAAGTAACAGTTTAAAATGTGTTTAACACCTCCGCTCGAGTAACTAGCAAATTTTTTTCGAGGTATGAACAATAAATGAGAATATATCACTTGGCGCTTCGAGCCTGTTCCACCATTCAATAAGATCCTGACTGACCCGATATTAACAAGCTTATAAAACATTCCGCTGACAATATCCCACTTTAGCTTCTCTCATTCTATCATTTTAGTATATTCTACTACACATCTATTCTAATCTGAAGAATAATTTTCCTGCTGTTAGTCACTGTTCTACACTGTACTCCTTTACTCATTCTCGAATTTAAAGAGCGTGCAATGCTTTTCCTCAGCCTATTCTTTAGACAAGATAAAATAGATTGCAACAGACTCCACTGTTTGCTTGTACTTGACACAATGAGAACTATTGAAATATTTCAATACACTCCTTTGGTGCCAAATATGATTTGTTTTAATCCTTGAAAACCGGTTCAGTTCGTTTTATATTTGCATTGAATGGTATTTCAGTTTGATCCAGATGTTAGTATAAAGTGAAATGTTGCAGCACTGAGCTTTGTCTCATTCTCCTTTGGTGGAAGTTGGAAAGGAGCGCTTTCTTACAACAGAGGGTCAAGAGAGTGAAAAATGAACGGCCAAGTTGAGTAATAATACATGCAGGTTCTGACAAAGCCAATTTTCAATCAGAGATGTTCTATACAACAACCGAAGTACTTTTGATCATGTAGTCACATGTCAGAAATGTGATATCTAATTTGTGTACCGTGAGAAAAGCAGGAAGGAGATGATGACCAGATGATCTGCTCATCGGGATTGAGCGATAAATATTGGCTGGGACACCAGATATAATCTCACTTTAATTAAAAATAATAAGGGTCCCATTAGAGGGCAGAGTTGCTTTGGTTTAATGCCTCATACACGTCTGATGTGCAGGATTATCTCAGGACTGCATTGCAGTGGCAGTATCAATTAGTGTATTCTAACCCCGAGGGTAGATCTTGAACCCTCCGACTCAAAGACCAGCATTGTACTCAGTGGCACCTGAGCAACACACAATGCTCTGACAAGTGGCTTATTATTTACATCCCCAGGGATTAATGAAGCAATTAAGGGCAATTGCACCAATTCTGTATGAGATGCAAAACAGACCTCTGATGATAGAATGATAGTCTCCCTACCCTTGGTCAGTAGGCGTAAGGTCCTAAATTAGATTTAGTAGACGTGGATTCCTGTCCCACCTACTCCAGAGGTGTGTCATACATCGCTGAACATTTTAATTTTTAAAAAAGGAAAACCTCTCAACCAATGGGCTGTTGTCATTTGGAAAGTGCAATATGTGTAATTAGGAATTAGCACTTTGGGTCACCTTTGCTGATTCCCTGTGTGTTCTACGGGAGTCAGTAATTCCTGTCAGGGTCCACCGTTAAAGCTACAAAAAGTTCTCTAATATCTCTCCTCAGTAGGTCATTCTTCCCTTTTGAATATGGGTAGTGAGCACTCAGTCCTATCTCTTTATTAGCAACAAATGGCTACCTTGCTTCCAGCCTGCTATCAGCAAGAGGTTAACTTGCACTGTCAAAGTGTGGCAATACAGAGAACAACCCTCCCCATACATGACCCAGGCGAAGATCACAAGATGCAACACAAATCAGTGTTTATGTCCAGAATGAGATAACCAGGAAGGATGTTCTCCATGACTGGGGAGTCCCGAACCAAGCCTCATGGTCTGAGGAGACTGGCTTGGGCATTTTGGTCTGAGATGAGGAAACTTTTCTTCACCCTGACAGTGGTGACTCTTTGGAATTCACTGTCATAGAAATTGATTGAGTCCAAAACATGGATTTTTTTTCAGACTAAAGGGATCAAAGAATGATGGAACAGAGTACTGAGTTGGATAATCAGCCATCATCATTTTGAACAGCAGCGCATGCTTAAGGGGCTGAATGGCTTACTGTTCCACCTATTTCTGTGACCGTTCTATGGCTTGAAGAGATGGATTTTGTTCAAAAGCTCATCAAGATGATTGTGAATTAGACATTCCTCAAATTAAATTGAACAATGAGGAAGTTCTGGAAAACTGGAATAAACTGATGAGTTACCTTCCAGATGAAAATCGAAATGACCTGAAAGAGTTGGTATAATCACATGGGGAGATATATGGGAATAACCTGGGAATTACTAATCTCACTACACATAATATTGATTGAGGAAATGTTGTTCCAATCAAGCAACATCCTACAGACTTAAACTTTGAAGCTTGGCACAGGTTCAGAAAGAGACTGAACACATGCTGAAGCATAACATGGTCGTACATTGGATCAAACTTACTTTTTGACTGTCACTGTCTTTTCTCGTGAACTTAAATTGTCAACTTCCTCAGAATTTGGACAGAGTTTGGACTCCATGTTTGTTTCTCAGCTTCAATTGAACGTAAGGGCAAATTAAGATACTTCAAGCAAGCACTTTCAACTACAATTAAAGAGGCAGCTTGATATAGCACTTGGGGCAAATGGGATCGAATGTTATGGGGAGAAAGCATGATTAGGCTATGGAGTTGGACAATCAGCCACGATCGTGATGAATGGCAGAGCAAGCTCGAAAGATTGCATGGCCTCCTCCTGCTCCTATTTTCTACGTTTCTAAACCGGCTTAAATACCCAAGAAAACTGAAGATTCAGATTTATAAGCCGTCATCAGATGATTTAGGTAAACAGGTTACACATTAGATTTTCTAGTCAGCATATAAAGTTAGTCCATATGATTTCCCAGTATTGTTGCTTGAGGCTGAGATTACAGTTCATTAGAAGATTTCCCATCACTAAGATGAATCTGGTTGCTGAATTTATCCAGACAATTTTGAACAAAAATATTTTAAATGTTGTGATTCTCCAGTCTCTGATTCCATGCCTCTATTTGAACAGGATTAGGTTGTTGTGGATATTACCACTGCAGCTTCAATGCTCCTCTTCTCTGTATCCTCAGGTGTCTCCAATTCAGTTGTTGTCAGTTACCAACACTCAATGACAATCAGCCTTTCTAAATGAAGCAGAAATAGCTGGAGATGCTCAAGTGTCACAGGACTCAAAAACATTAACTCTGCTTTCCCGCCACAGATGCTGCCAAACCTGCTGAGATTCTCCAGCAGTTTCATTTTTGTTTCAGATTTCCAGCATTTGCAATTTTGATTTATTTTAGCCTTTCTAAAATTCTGTCAAACTTCATCTCATCCAAGTCTCAACTACTCTTTTTTCACCATGAACTGGGCATGAACTTCCTCTTCATAATACCACAGCCAGGTCCCTGCTCCTGTGAATTTTAAACAGGGGATTCATGATCATTGGCCCCACTCATTCTTTTGCCACTCTTTCACTGTTTGTGACTAATGATGACTTTTAGATTCCGTTTTAAAGTTAGCTGTCAGTCTCCCTTAATCTTTATTTCCCCTCTGAACTGTCTATATTTAGTATGGTTCTCACTGGGGTTAACAATAATCCATATCCTTTGCAACATCATGCAGGGAATTAGAGTATTGTTTTTGCCACCATTTCCTGCTTGTGGAAATGTTAAGCTCTACTGTACAGCTGAAGCTGAACATTGCCCAGATTTGTGTTCAAATGCCCTCTTGGCCCATTGAATTCAGCCCTCCTCCAACTCAGAACGTTTCTGGATTGTTCCTTGTTCATTTTATACACAAGCTAAATTCTTTCGATACAAGTATCAATGCTTCCTTAAATGATCCCAGTCTAATATTTAATACATTTTATACATATTCTGTATATGCACACAAATTATGAAGTTGGCAGTGCAGATTGAAGATATCATTAGAATTCTGAACATTATAAATAGGACTGTGACATGCAAAATAAGGAAATTATGACAAATGGTTATAAACAGTCCTGCTTTTCCCTCATGTCTAGTATTTATGCAGCACGCTTCAGGAAGGGATTTGAGATGGTGCACAAAAGGTACACAAAATTGGTACCAGAGTTGAGTAACTGGACAACTATGTGGATAGTTTCAAGAAGCTCGGGCTGCTCTTTTTGGAGAACTGAAGATAAATAAGACATTTTACAAGTGTTCAAAATCATGAGGGATTTGCATAGAGTAGCGTAAAGGGTAGGAGAATGCATCTGGATTGGTAACTCTGTGGAGGGTTGGTGTGGACTTATTGGGCCAAGTGGCCTGTTTCCATACTGTGCGGATTCTATTTAAAAAAGGCTTGAGAAGAAAAGGACACTGATTTAAGATGATCAGCAAAATAAATCAATGGTGATAAGGAATACTTTTAACAAAACTGCATTGTTCGGAAACTGGAATGTTCTGCCTAATGGTATAGTGGAGGAGGCAGCTTCAACTGACGTCTTCAAAAGGAATCAACAATTTTCATAAGGAGAGGTTTTGCAGTATCACATAGTAAAAGGACTTGGGAGTGGACATAGGAAAGTTCCTCTGAGAGCTGATCAATTCATTGCATCCGATCTGTTACCATTGATCGTTGTATAACATTGCACAAACTACCAGCTCACCAGTTATTTTCTAATGGTTCGTCATATTCTGATATAATGACTAACTTAGTCATGCCTGCAACTAAACTTACTTTGATCCAGGAGAACCTGCATTCCCATTTCCCTCACTGTTGCACTGACAATGTTTCCAGAACTGCAATTCATCAAAGAGCACAAATTCAGTCATTTAACATCAGTAACCTTATCCAGAATTAAGTCCAAAGCAATTTTACAACAAAAAATAATCGCAGACTTGAGATTCAATATTCTAAGCCTGATCGTCTAGTTTTCTTAAGTTAGTCAATGACTGTGCAATTTTAATAAATCGCATTATTTTGCCATAGTGATGATAAAAGAACAGAGATATCCATGCAAAGTCAGAATCAGGTGTAACAGGCCTTTAGCTGATCGTTGTTCTCTTCAGAAATAGAGATTACAGACAGGAAAGGTCCTTTCAGTGTAAGTCTAATGAGTTGCTGTCGTCCATTCCGTAGAGTGTAAGTGCTAGGTAACCCAACATCGTAGCTCAGTGACGGTGAAGGGAGTGGAAATTAGGTACTTTAGTTCTTTTGCCAGTCAATCAAACTGCTCTCCCTTTGATCATATTGAGCTTCTTGACTATTGTTGCAATTAAACCAATCACCAGGAGAGCAGTGAAGATTCCAATGCTCCCGATTTTACCCTTGAAATGGTGAAGTTAATGAGGGGGTAATGACAAAGCAGTATACCTCGAATCCCAGTCTTGTCATCTTGCTAATGTTATTAGTTTTGCTGCCATCACCACCCATCCCCCTGGAGTGTATTGGCAATGCTGTCCTATGGTCTGAAAAATGTTGCTGGGACTTTATTTGTTTTCAAGATGCATCATGAACCATCGTGGTCGTGTTGGTATGTGGTTCTTTTGACTTCCACAGGATGTCTACAGTACACCACACTGAGGGAATGCTGGGGTTGGGGTGTGGAAGAGACAGTACAGGGTGAAAAGAAGAGAAAACCATTTATTTAGTATGTCACCATTGTTTATAGCCATTTCTGGCCTATGCAAGACCTTCATACTAAAAAACAAGCAAAATTCAACCGACCATTGAAAAACTTTGGATGTTTTATGCTGATTCAAGATTGGTCTCTCAAAATAAGCCAAGCATTTCTGAACGAGTCAAGCAGTTGTTTTCTGTGATTGTTCTCATCTGTGTTAGTGTTCACCACACTGCCTTTGGATGCCTTCGTGAGGCAACCCTGACATAATCTTACAACTGCCAGCACTTCCCTTTCACAATATTGGATCCCTAACATAGCAGATTTAAATCTGACATTATACCAGACTTACTTGCCAATCTGTTTCCTTTTGTTTCTGACAAACTTAGGTTTCCACCTCATTCACAGTGAGGTGTCAACATTTTCCCAGCTGCAACTCATCATAAAGTACCAGTTAGATCATTTTAAATATGTGCATGATCACCAAGTTAATATTTGGCACTTCTTATCAACATCGAGAGTTTTGGCTGTGAGGGCAGGAGCTGGTGGTTGGGGAGTAAAGAGGTCAAATAAAGACTTCCTGCACTGGGACAGAGGGAAAACATCCCAAATGCAAGGATTTAAGTTTAACTTCCTGATCTTAGAAAAAGAAACTCAAGCTCTTCACATACTATTGCTAATTTAACCCTTACAAGCACAATTTGTAACTCAATGTTTGATTCAGAATCCGAATATAGTAATTCCTCATTTTGCAAATTCACTGAAGGTTCATGTCATATTAGTCAGTATTGGCTGTATTGTTGAAAACAAAATCCTTTTCCTTTCATGCTCCTTCATCCATTCGGAGTTTACTGCAAGATCTGACCATAATAAACCCAGAAGTAATTACAGGCCTCTGACCCAGAGCAGTGTAATGACCTCAATATTTAGGCTTTGATTAATTGATGACATCAGTGAAACGGTGTGGATGTGATGCTGCTTGTATTGAATTCACCATGAAAGCACTTTATAAGTTTGATTCAAACAAATAACTATTACTAGGGAATATGCCTGACTCCGTGGATACACATGGACTCTGGTCAACTTAAATTATAAAAAGTGCGAAGCATTCAATGGCGACATTGTGTGGGAGATAGACAAGGCGTGGAGACCAGGAGCTGGTCCCAATCCATAGCCATATTTCATCAAATGTCACCAAAGTCTGGAGACCATGCAATGATTTTGGAGGGAATGTGGAATGGTGGGTGGGGGTGTGAGGATGAGCAGGAAAGAGAAACAAAGAGAAGTGATGAGGTGGGGTGAAGGAGAGGAACCCAATTCTTCAGTATTTTCACTATAGCTCCAATGGCCAGAAACAGAACCTCAATATTGATCAGCAAGTAATTTTCCGTCTCAGCATTTAGGGTGGTGGTACTACTGTTTAAGACAACTCTGTCACTAATATTAAATTCCTTGGGAGGCAGTCTAGCAGCCTCTTTAATGTAGCTGCTGTTGTCTGAACTGGCATTTGTCGCATTGCACAAAATATTTTAAAGGAATCAGTGGTTCTCCAACATTCCCTTTTCACCTTGTTGTATTCCAAATGAAGCATAATTAAACCACATCAAAATCAGATCAAATCAAACTTGCTTCCTCATGGTTGCCCTCACGTCTGGCAAACTTTGATTCCCATCCTCCTGACAATCTGGTCTGTCAAAAAGTTCCCAGTCACAAGTCATCATGAAGCACAAATTAAGCAAAAGGCTCACACCTATAAACAACTTGCAAACATTTGGAAATAAACCCTGAAGATCAAAAGGCTCTATTGAGCTGATACAACATTTTTTTTAAAAAAAGAGGAATCACTCTACTCACCAGGAGTAATGCAAATATTGGGAGGGACGGTGGTCTGGAATGGTGGTGTTTGCTATAGCACTGGGAGATGTTGTCAAGAGGAATCTTACAGAAATTCCTGCTTTCCAGAAATTCCTGTTCACATTACATTTTGTTAAAAAAGGCCACTTTCAAAAGCTATGACTGCAATATATGTTGCGTTTTTTTCAACTTGCACAGAGGTTTGCAGGACACCATGGTCAGTTCTTTTTGAAGAGATGGGGTGAGGGGAGATGGCCGATGTAATAGTATTGGGAAGCAGAGAGTTAGGTAGTCAATGTGTTTTCAATATGTTTATCCTCATTGCACAGTCCAGTGCTTTGAAGTGAACAACTGAAGGCCTGAACATTGAAGGGCTGGAAATGATTATTGAACGACTTTGTGTTAATGCATGCTCAATTATTCACTGGCTTTTAACTGGGAGGTGGGAAGATTTAGAAAATGGCAGTTCGGGACTCTGGCACCTTCTCATTGCTCAGCCATGCTGACATAGACCAGTTCTCTTTGACATCTTGACTCTCCATGATCTCTCAGGCCTGCCTCCCTCAATTCCCTGATTGTGCCCACCTTTGCAGCCTCAGCAATGATCAATATGAACAGTAGGGCTCAGAAATATGTTGATCTGTCCTCCCGCTTACTGGAGTAGCAACTCTTGAAACTAAGCTGCGCTGTCAACTGATGAGTAACCCTGGCAAGAATCTCTTCATTTTAGATTAGAATGGTGCTGGAAAAGCACAGCAGGTCCGGCAGCATCTGAGGAGCAGGAAACTCGCCGTTTCGGGCAAAAGCCCTTCATCAATGAAGAATCTCTTCATTGGTCACTGCTGGCAATATACCATCCTTAGCATACGCCAAAACCTCCAGGTTTCAGTCCCAGCATCAGGTCTGCAGCATTCACTGCAAGCTTCACCTAAAATGTTTTTTTACAAGACTAAAGATAGAGCAAAGATTACATGCCAGTCAATAATTTATTTAATGTAAAATAACAAACTTTGGAGGATGACAATCTGAAAGAAATACAGAAGTTGCTGGAGAAACTCAACATATTTTGCAGCAGCTGTGGAGAGAAAGCAGAGTTCACCTGGAGTCAAGTGACCCTTCTTCAGAGAGATCTGAAGTTGTGAAAATGAGTCATTCAACGAAAAACATTAACTCTGCTTTCACTCCACAAATGCAGCCAGATCTGCTAGCTGTTAGTAAACAGTCACACATTGTATTCAGCTTACTTTTCAATGACCTTCTTAGTTTCTGGAGAAGCAGAACACCAGCTCCCTCGCACTTTCAGCAGTTGATGTTTTCAGAGCTGCAAATGGTCATCAAGTGCCATTAAGTCAATTGAATCAAACATTTACGTTCAGAATAAAAACATTTTTAGAAACTTGAATAGGAGTGTCAGGATTTCAAGCCACTGACAGTGAGGCTGGAACATGGAAATGAAGGATGTGACAAACCCATTTCTTCAATACTTTACACGTGTTGTACAGTCTAGAAAAGTCTCAAATAAAGAGCTTAGGGCAATTAGAGAAGGGCAACTAACTGTCCAATTTCTCCACTTAAGAGCTTTGGATTCTGGTTCTACATACAGGATTGACTTTTCCTCATCAAAGGGTATTGACTCAGCAATTGCAAACATTAATAGTGACACAGAAAGGTTTGCCACTCTGCTATTGCTCCAATTGATCCATCAGCTTCTTTAGTTTTGGCCGGTTCCTTCTTGAGATAGTGACCCAGCAACAGCTTCTTGATCAGTCCACATCAGCAGCATGCCAACATTAGTGGTACCATCATTCACAGCAGCGCTGGGTCCAGCTCTCAGTCCAAGCAGCAGGGCTCCACCACAATTCACAACATTATTCCTGCAAATGGCTTGTTTTTTTAGAAAGACCACCACAATCTAACTTCTAGAAAAAATACACACTTGGGAGGCAGAGCCCAGCAGTTTCCGTCATGTGCTAACTATGGCCTGGAATAGCGTATTTGACATTGTTCTCGGATGTTGCAGAAGGAAATATCTACATAACTTCACGGGAATTGCTGGTTCTACAGCAATAACCTTTATTCCAAATACAATATTAATCAGGAATTAAATTGCACTTTGGATCAAACTGACTCTTTAATTTCTTCAGTTGTTCCTGATGGACTATAGGTTTCATTTCCAGCGCAGTTTGGATTGTCGCACTTACCATGCCTGCAATTGGTCATAAAAGATAAATGAAGTTATTTAAATAAGCATTTGGCTCCATCCCACAATTGTGTGCCAGCTGTTTGAAAGACTGAAGATTCTGGATTCAGGACTGCAGCCTGCATTCAGCCGTTTGAGTGAAACTGGTCACACTCCAGATGGGTGACTGCAATAGATGGTGAATTTGTTCTTCAAAACCTTTGTTGCTGGTGATAACGATTAGCGACAGAAAGGGGATATCAAGTTCTTGAATGTATTCATATTCAGAGTTTAGAAACTTCAATAACAAAATGCAAGCAAACTTACAATGAAGTGTCTTTGATGTCCTCTCCTAATACAATATTCTTGAACCAAAATGCTGAAGGCCTAATTCTAATGCAGATAACAGAGTGACAGTAATGCAACTGCTCCTGCCTGGAGTGGTGTTCCCTGCGCTGCTGTGTGATGTTTCCTGAAAAGTACCTAGAAAGTAATTTTCTTTCTATTTTGTGTACTCTGAATGAAACAAAACATTAATCACATATTGTTTTCAAACTTACTTTTTTCATAATAGATTTTGGAGTGTACAGTTTTCCATCGACCTTGTACTATGGACTGTCAGGTGGTCTGCTAATAGTCAGAAAAGTGCTATTCAGTCATTTTAAGCGTACATCTACATCCACAATAAAATCATCATTATTAACCTGAAACATTGAGTAAGTATTTCAAGCCATGGACATCTAGTTTTGTAAAACTAGTTCAAGGCACAATTACAGTAGATGGTTATTTATTTCCCCAAAACCCTCATTGGCTGTTTGCAAGACAAGGTAATGAGGCTGGAGTGTGGGAGCAAAGAAAGGGAGATACAATGCAACCAATTCATTTCTTCAATACTTTATACTTGTTGAAACGTCTCAAAATATCTCAACTGAAGAGCTCCAGGCCCAAATGGAGACGAGGCAACCAATTTTCCAATGTCTCCAATGAGGACCTTTGGTACTGTCTCGACAGACAGGGTTGAATTTTCTACGTCAACTTGATCTTGCCAAGATTCTCATGAGTCAGGCCAAGTGGAGGGGAGTTCAGGAGCAAAGCCCAAACCCTTCTGCACCATTATATTATCTTGTCAGTGGTGGGCAAATGAAGGCACCATTTGAGAGCCACTCATGTCTGTCTGTTTGGATTGTCAAACTTGCCATGCCTGTAACTGGTCAAGCAAGATAAATTAAGTCCTTATGTTAGCATTTGCCTCCAGCTACTATTGAGTGCCAGCTATTGAGTATTATTGATGTGCGGAACGTGGCACAGTGGTGAGCACTGCTGCCTCACAGGGCCAGAGACCCAGGTTTAATTCACGCCTCAGGCGACTGACTGTGTGGAGTTTGCATGTTCTCCCCGTGTCTGCGTGGGTTTCCTCCGGGTGCTCCGGTTTCCTTCCATAATCCAAAGATGTGCAGGTTAGGTGAATTGGCCATGCTAAATTGCCCGTTGTGTTAGGTTAGGGGTATGGATGGGTTGCGCTTCAGTGGGCCGGTGTGGACTTGTTGGGCCGAAGGGCCTGTTTCCACACTGGAAGTAATCTAATCTAACCTAGCTGCTTGAATGGCTGAAGACTCTGGATTCAGTCGTGCAACTTGAGTTCAGCTGCTTTTGTTAAACTTCTTACGATCCAGACGGATACTGCAATCAATACTGATTTTATTCTTCAACCCCTTTCATAGGACACTATAGCTGGTGATAGGGGCGAGTGTGTGATGGGATACATATTTCTTGAATATATTCATTTTAAGAGACTAAACTGATCAGGAATAAGTAACCCAAATTTGCAAGCAATTTTGAATTCAAGCTTCCTTGATGTCCTTTCCTAAAACTGTTTGTTTTGAAAATAACTCTCCGACCCAAAGAACAATATGGATAATGGAGAGGCAGTATGTGATTGCTATGGTCTGGAATGGTAATCTCTGCACTGCTGTGTGGTGTTTTCATGAGGGGTCTGTACGTTATCGTACCATAACTGCCTGCCCACCAGCAACTTACTTTCACTTTCTTGTACTCTGAATGAAGCAAAATCATGGTCACATATCGTATCAAACATACTTTTTCGAGACTGCCTTTGATTTGGAAGGCATGGTTTCCCATCCCCATCGCAGTTTAGGCTGTCACGTTTACCAGGCTTGCAATTGAATAGTCACTGAAATTAGCATTTGTCTGCATTTACAATTGTGTGCCAGCTGCTGGAATGGCTGAAGGATCTGGATTCAGTATTACAGCACTTATTCAGCTGTTTTTTTAAAAAACTGCTCACGGTGCAGAAGGATAACTGCATGAGTTGGTGATTTTTTTGTCAAACTTACATAACTGGTTTGCAAGACGTCAGAGCACAGGTAGGGGGAGAGGCAGAGAATGTCGGGGAGATGGAATTTTTCCTTGCAGTATAGACCAGAGAGGGGAATGGGAGGTAAAACGTTCAGGACCAGGTTGATGAAGGGGAAACGTTTCACTGAAGAGATTTGGATGTTTTAAAGCAATGGCTTTTCCAACAACTCTGTTTTTCTTTCTGATTTACAGCATTCGCAGTTCTTTCGGGTTTTATTTGGATGCTTTCTGTTGTTCTAGTTAAATAAGAGCATCAATCAGTAGGAACAAAGCAAGCATGAGGGATGCAAATTTAGTGCGATTGCTGTGGTCTGGTCTGCAAAGGTGTTTGTGGCACTGCTGTCACATGCTTTCAAGAGGAAGCCCCTGAACAATTAAACAACAGCTCTCCAGCAATTTCCTCTCACGTCTTTGAATTCTGAATCAAGGATCATTTATACACAAACTGGAGCATACTTATTTTCTGCAATTGTCCCTGGAGAAATTAGATTTCCCGGTTCTTCACAGTATACGCAGCTGAAATTAGTCATGAAAGGTAACAGTTTAAGCTAGGTCTTGTATGCACAATTGGCTGATGGCTGGTATAAAATTGCTGGATGCTCAGGGATTCAGTATTATATTCTTTGATCAACTGTATTTATTAAGTAGATCAACTTCCAGAGGTAGTGGGACAATGGAAAACAGTAGGTTTTTTCTTTAAAACTTTCATAGGGGCTTTGAAAGACATCACAGGCAGAATGAGGGGAGCAGAGATATAGGAATCCTAATTGTTCAATATATTTATTCTTTCTTCAGAGTTCAGCTGTCTAAATGTTCGAATACAAATTGAGATCTGAATATTGAATGGGCAAGCAATTTTCCACTGACCACTTTTGAAGGTTTTGTATTGATGCAACTATTTATTAAGCAAGCAAAATCTCTAATCTCTCAGAAAAATGCAAACATTATAGACATATTAAAGCAACTTTGTTAATGTGACTGCCGTAGGTTGGTGTTTGTTGCATGACTGTGGCATTACTCAGACAGAAGCCCCTCCACAGAACTTACAGGAAGTGGCACTCATTTTCTTTCACGTTGCTGTGTTCTAGATGAATCTTAATTAAGTCACACATTGGACTAAAACTTTCTTTGTGATCACTGCATTCATTACTGGAATCTCTTCTGCCTTGGAAGTGTCACAGTGTCCATATCGGCAATTAGTGTTACAGCACAAATTAAGTGATTTTAAACAAACACCTGAAAAATTCAACCATTGAAAAAGCTCTGAAGATGGAGGATTTCAGCATTATAAACTTGTTTGTTGGATCTTTACATTGAAACTCCAATTTATCAGTTTAATCAACCTGCCACATCCCATACAAACAGGGATGAGTTAGATATTCAACATGAATATGTTTCATTAATTGTAACTTTAAATCCACATTCCTGCCTACCCTGAAAACCTTTCGCCATCTCTCTCTCAACAATAAACTGTTTATGTTTGCCTTTAAAATATTCCATAAATCTGCTTTACTAACGTGCCAGAGTTGCCACATTTTGAGAGAAAACAAATCATCTGGATGTGTTTTAAATGGGCAACCACTGACATTTAGACAGCAATCCTTCATTCCCGTCCCTTCTGTCAGAGGAAACATCTTGTTTCAATTAATTTGCCTCTTCCTCTCCTAACCACAAACTGACAAAAAGCCTAGACTATCCGGATTCCCTTTGTATGGCAAATCATTCTGTAAGTATTATTCTGGTAAGCATTCTCCGAATTGCCTCCAACGTATTTACTTCCTTCCATAAACAGGGTGACCGATAGGAATTAGAGCATTCAAGATACAAGCTCAACAGTGCTCTCTACTTTTGTGTTTAAATTCCCCCATGATAAAAGGAAAACATTTATTCACTGTCCTCATTACGTACTGCTAGCACTTTGTGATTCAGGTAATGTTACAGTCTGATCCCACTGCATCTCAGAGCTATGGAATCTCCCTCTAACAAAACAAAATGCTTTTCTTCCAGTCAAAATGGACAACTTCACTTTTATCCACGGAAAGCTCTATTTGTCAGGCCTTTGACTACTCACTTAACCTATATTTCTCTATAGCGACCCAATGTCCTCTGAAGTTATTTTTTAGCCTTTCTTTGTCATGTCAGCTTTATATTAATTCCTTCGTGAGTCATGGACTGTGAGTCAATACTTGGAAGATTTGAGCAGCTACAGATTTGTTTTAAATAGCTGCTCAAGTTATATGATCCTAACCATTCTGAACTCCGGTTAATTCTCAGTTCCAAACAAACACCAAAGTAATGAACATTCATGTAAAAAAGGCTGAACCCCTGAATATAGTTAGAGTATACCAAAATAACAATAGGATTCTTGTCAGCACCCCCTCTCTCTCTGTCACTCTCTCTCTGTCTGTCTGTCTCTCTCTCTCACACACACACACACACACAGACAAATACACACGCACACACAGAGGTATGGTCTCTCTCTCTCTCTCTCTCTCTCTCACGCACACACCATGGATAAGTGAAAATCATGAAATGTAAGATGTCTGTAAGGCAAATGGATACTATAAACTTCCACTGTATTATGTCAACCTTTTAGCAAAACAACAATGGCTGACTCAGACCCGTGGCCTGTGCGTCTTACTTGATGTGGGAGCTTAGGAACGTGGCTGACGCTCCAGACTCTTACACTTGCAAGAAATGTGTCCAGCTGCAGCTCTTGTTTGACCGCATGATGACTCTGGAGCTGCGGATGGAATCACTGTGGAGCATCCGTAATGCTGAGGATGCTGTGGATAGCGCATTTAGTGAGCTGGTCACAACACAGTTTAGAATTGCTGAGGGAGACAGTGAATGGGTGACCAAAAGACAGAAAAAGAGTAAGAAGACAGTGCAGATGTCCCCTGCCGTCATCTCCCTCCAAAACAAGTATACCGTTTTTCATGCTGTTGGGGGAGATTACTTACCAGGGGAGGGCAGCAGTTGCATGGTTCATGGCATCGTGGCTGGCACTGCTGTTCAGAAGGGCAGTAAAATGACTCGTAGGACCATTGTCACAGGGAATTCTCTTGTTTTGGTGCATGGAAGTATCATGTCATTGCAATCACAGAGGCTTGGTTGAAGGAAGGGCATGAAGATTGGCAATTAAACATCCCTGGATATAGACGCTTCAGACAGGTCAGCGAGAGAAGTAAAAGGGAGAGGTGGAGTTGCATTGCTGGTCAAGAACGACGCCACGGCTGTGCTAAAGGAGCACACTGCGGGGGTCTTGGGTCGTGAGGCATTATGGGTGGAGCTGAGAAATTAGAAGGGTGCAGTTACACTGTTGGGGCTGTATTACAAGTCTCCCAACAGTGAGCATGTGGTAGAAGAACAAATAGGTAAACAGATTATGGAAAGATGTAGAGGCAATAGGGTAGTGATGATGGGAGATTTTAATTTTCCCAACATTGACTAGGATATACTTAGCGTCAGAGGTCTGAATGGGGTAGAATTTGTAATAAGTGTCCAGGAGAGTTTTCTACTGCAGTATGTCAATAGTCCGACGAGGGAAGGGGCCATATTGGACCTGGTACTGGGGAACAAGCCAGGACAGTGGTAGAAGTTGCGGTGGGAGATTTCTTTGGGAACAGTGACCACAATTCTGTAAGTTTTAGAATACTCATGGATAAAGAAGAGAGTGGTCCTAAGGGAAGAGTACTAAACTGAGCCAAGACCAATTACATCAAAATTTGGCAGAAGCTCGGAAATGTGGAATGGACACAGCTATTTGAAGGGAAGTCCACATTTGAGACGTGGGAGGCTTTGAAATGTAGGTTAAAGATAGTGCAGGATAGGCATGTCCTGTTGAAGGCAAAGGATAGGAAGTGCAACATTCGTGAACCGTGGATGACAGGAGAAATTCTACGACTAGCCAAGAGGAAAAGGGAAGCATACATAAGGTCTAGGCAGCTAAGAACAGAACGGGCCATGGAAGAATATCGGAAAAGTAGGACAAGTCTTAAACATGGAATCAAGCGGGTTTAAACGGGTTATGAAATAACTTTAGCGATCAGAATTAAGGAGAATCACTAAGCATTTTATTCTTATACAAGAAGCAAGAGGGTAACTAGAGAAAGGATTGGTCCACTAAAGGATAACAAACCTGTGTCGAACCTGAGGGAATGGGTGAGATTCAGAATTATTACTTTGCATCAGTGTTCACTGAGGAGAGGAACATGATGAATGTTGAGATTAGAGATAGAAGTTTGATTAGTCTTGATCACGCTGACATAAGTAGGGAAGATGTGTTGGGTAGGCTAATGGCTATTAAGGTGGACAAATCCCGAGGACCGGCTGGAATCTATCCCAACTTGCTGTGGGAAGCGAAAGGGTAAATAGCTAGGGCCCTGACAGATATCTTTGTGGAATCCTTAAATACAGGTGAGGTGCCGGAGGATTGGAGGGTAGTTTATGTTGTCCCCCTGTACAAGAAGGGTAGTAGGAATATTCTGGGTAACCAAAGACGAGTGTGCATGACGTCAGTGGTGGGAACGTTGCTGGAGAAGGTACTGAGGGATAGGATCTACTTATATTTAGAAAAGAATGGGTTTACAGTGATAGGCAAAATGGTTTTGTGCAGGGAAGATCGTGCCTTACCAATTTAATTGAGGTCTTTGAGGAAGTGAGCAAGTTGCTAAATGAAAGAAGGGCTGTACATGTCATATACATGGACTTTAGTAAGTTGTTTGATAAGATTCCCCATGGTAGACTAATGGAGAAATTGAAGTCATATAGTGTGCAGGGTGTTCCAGCTAGGTGGATAAAGAACTGGTTGAGAAACAGGAGACAGAGAGGTGTATTTGAAGGGAGTTTCTCGAAATGGTGAAAGGTGACCAGTGGTGATCCACAGGGGTCAGTGGTGGGGCAATTGTTGTTTGTGATATAAATAAATGATCTGGAAGAGGACACTGTTGGTATGATCAGCAAGATTGCAGATGACACGAAGATTGTTGGAGTAGCCGAAAGCATAAGGGACTGTCAGAGAATGCAGGAGGATAGAGAGGGACTGGAGATCTGGGCGGAAAGTGGCAGATGGTTTTCAATCCAGACAAATGTGAGGTAATGCATGTAGGCAAGACTAATTCTTGAGCAAATTATACAATGAACGGAAGAGCCTTGAGAAACGTTGTTGGGCAGAGAGATCTGGGAGTGCAGGTCCATTGTACCCTGAAGGTTGCTGCACAGGTGGATAGAGTAGTCTAGAAGGAATATGGTTTGCTTGCCTTCATTGGACGGCGTATTCAGTATACGAGCTGGCAAATCATGTTAAAATTGTACAAGACATTGGTTCAGCCGCATTTAGAATTCTGTATACAGTTCTGGTCGCCACATAATCAAATGGATATGGACGCCTTTTGGAGGGTGCAAAGAAGGTTTACGAGGATATAAGGTGCTAGCTATGAAGAAAGGTTGAGTAGGTTAGGTTTGTTTTCATTAATAAAAAGGAGATTGAGGGAGGACCTGATTGAGGTTTACAAAATCGTGAAGGATTTAGACAGGGTGGATAGAGACAAGCTTTTTCCCAGTGTGTAGGATTCAATAACGAGAGGTCACGCTTTCAAGGTGAGAGGTGGAAAGATTAAGGGGGATAAACGCGGCAAGTACTTCACACAGAGGGTGGTGGGCGTTTGGAAAGTGTTGCCAGCAGAGGTGGTAGAGGCAGGCGTGGTAGATTCATTTAAGATGCGTCTGGACAGATGCAGTAGATGGAGAGCAGAGGGATACAGATGCTTAGGAATTGACCGACAGGTTTAGACAGTACATTTGGATCGGCTCAGACTTGGAGGCCGAAGGGCCTGTTCCTGGGCTGTACATTTCCTTTGTTCTTTTTTGTTAACTTATACATTCCTTTTCATGTTGTATTTATTAGAAGGTGAGAGGTTGGGAAGTGCTTTTGTCCTTGGTCACACATCACGAACAGAATTCATTTCGGGCATCCATTCACCAGGACAAGAAATGAAATGTCAGCCTTCTTTACAAAATGAAGCGTGTGTAGGAGTTGTGGAGTGTTGTTGAGGCAGTATTTGGGCTTTTGTGGACAGACTTTCTGACCTTTATAAATCAATGGTCTCCTTGTCACAGAGGCAGTGCAAAGCTGTTTTATCAGAATAATCTCTGGGATGATGGTAACATGAAGAGAGTGTGAAGGAAACGGATGTTTAATTTGTAGCACGGTGAGAGAATAAGAGGTGACTGCATTGAAACTTGAAGATTATGGACGAACACACATTACGTCCAGAGAAAGATATTGATGTCATAAGAAATACATTTTCCCCAAGATACGTGCTTCTTGGTAATTTATGTACCTCTGTGAAGCTCCTATGTTGGTTGGGAGAGAGCTTCAGGCTCTGAATAAACTCTCATTGCCTCAATGTGCAATTAGTACATGACCCTGCACTGAAAGTCACATTGTTAACTAATCTGTCAGCAGCTGCAATGCCTAACACCTGAAAATGTTAGCCATTCCCAACAGCTTCTGACCTCCATAGGGAATATCGGTCTGCCTTCTCGGAGATATCCTCCCTCCTCACCGTCAACAAACCATATTGTGTACCGTATTCATTGTGTACCATTAGCAATGGATCCAGGAGGAACGGCATGGAGCAGTCTATCCATGCAGTCTCTGTTTCATTGGTTTGTCATGTTTGGTCATAGATAACATTCTCCTATATCTGTACAAGGGGTTTGAGCGGCTGAATGGCCACCTCCTGATGTAAAGGGAGACGCTCAAGAACCTGACTGGGCAACCAACCCGTGGTTCCTGTTTCGCAGCTCAATGTATTTGACTGGGCTCCTTATCTTCCTGTGTGATAGTCAGGAGAGAATGAATGGGCTATCCCTATTCTTATCCAATAGCACTGATGGGTGTAATGACCTCCTCATATTCCTGTGAAGTGAGCTTTAGGTGCTGAATGAGCACCATAGTGTCCAGCAGGACTGTTACATGCATATTACCGACACTTCAACAGCATAAGCCTGAATGCTGTCCGGTTTTCCTGCACATGGACACAGACTGCTTCAGGAGCTGAGGGGGGCACATTGTTCTGAACATTATGTGATTTTCAGTCACCATCTCCACATCTGAGATTCTGATGAAGGGAAGACACCGAGGTGCAAATGAGGATGTTTGTGCTGTGGATCTCCTGCAGAGATGTCCCGAGACTGAGGAGGTACATGTCAAAGAACTACAAACATCTTCTTTGTGCTGAATCACTCCAACCCGTGGGGAGGTTACGCTTCATTTCCATTATGTTCAATTTTCTTCAGGTTCCTTGATACCATCCTCAGTTAAACACTGCCTCATTTAAACACTATTACCTGATTTTTATATATTTTGTTCATGTCAATAGATCACGGTTGTATGTGCGTGATGTGTTTCCTTCTCACAGAGAGGTGTGATCATCGGGATTTCACTATCCCAGAGAGGTTGGGGAGGTAGATCATTGAGATAGTTGGAAGACTGGGATGGATGGATGGCGCTGCGGGAGTTGGGGTATAGAGCAGATCAGCCATGATTTTATTGAAGGGAAAGGCAGGCAGTAAGAGCTGAATTACCTATCCTGCTTCTCATATTCTTGAATTCTGTTATTGGAAGGTTCATCGTTGTTAGTTTACTGGCTGTCCTGTGAAGGAATGCTGCAGTCAAAGAGAGCAGAGGATTTTATGAGCATTTTTTATGAGCAGTATGGGGTCATTAGTCACTGTGAATCTGAATCAACAACATGACAAATAAATGGAGACAGGGAAACTTCTGTAAAAAGAGAGGAGAGGACTGTTTCACAGTAACACCAACTCTTTTTCTCAAGAACATTTTGCAATCCACACCAAATCATGTTTGACTGTATTCAGGGGCTGAATGGTCACCTCGGTTTCTTTGCATCAAGCAGTAGGAGTAAGTGGTCTCCAACTGCTTCTGAGTAGCGGATTGAGGGGTTGAATGGAATGGGGCGAAGTGGGACTGAGGAACAGGAGTGGGTCCCTGCACTAAGGCACTAAGGTTGTGGCTGATCAGATTGTGGTCACAGCCCCTCGGTCCTATCTGCAGGTCTTTATCCTTGAGTCACTTTCCCGTCAAATATTTAACTAACACACCTTTGAATAAATGCAAACACACAGGTACCACAAACCTGTGGGCAGAGAATTCCAACTTTTGAGAATTTCTCCTTATCCCTGTTCCTACCGAGGTTAGAGAGTCATTGCTTCTTTTTCTAGTCCCACTCCTCCAGACGTCACGACAAATTATCAGTGTAACTAAATGTGTGATATGGTAAATGATATCCGTCTCAGACTGTGTCAGGTTCAGTGTTAGGAACAAGTCAGACAGGTTTCTTAAATTTTTAAAAAATCGAAAACCAAAGCAAAGTTACTCGAAATACATAAATGATATAGAGTTTGAACATTGACAATATGTACATCAACATTTATTTTTCTATAAATCTGAGACACAGAAATATGCACACAAATAGACACACACAAACGCACGCACACGTCTGAAGGCAAACAGAAAACAATGAAACTCTGCAGAATATTAATTCGAAAGAGCTTTGTCCAAATAACAGTTAATTTCTTGTCAATGGTAAGATTGAGATTGTTTCAATTGTTATTCTGCCTCTGAAGTGATCCTGCCTCACAGAAGCTGCTAGCACTGGGGTTTCTTTCCGGAATAGTTGGATTTGGCTGAATTCCCTTTGCTGCAGGCAGAGGAGAGATTCCAATGAATGCTCAACTGGAACCCTCAAAGAGTGCTAAAGATGGCTGGTTAGTTTTCAGCTCTCATATGGTGCTGTAGAGAAGTACTAGTAGAGATGGAGAAATGGCCGTTGCTTCTACGACGGGTTGCATTTGCTCCCTCTCTGATCTGAAACATGCAATAATGAGACTAGGCAAGGTCTGGTTGAACATTCTCCTGATAAAATAACTCCATCCCTGTTACCTGCTTCATTTAGGAATGATTTGTAATTTATAATTTGATGGTATATTTATATATGTCTGCATATTTTTTGTACAATATGTTAAAATCGTCATAGTACCTGTGTTAAAATGAGTATGTTGTTTTCTAAAATTAACTCCTTAGTTTTATTTTCTAATCCTCAGCTACGCCCCAATACACTCTCCTCGAGATCTTATATGGTTCAATATGAACAGTTCTCATTCTCAGGCCTGAAGTACTCTGACCTTGTAGAGGCCATGAGGGCCATGGATCCGGGATCAGCCACGGTTATTTTCCAAGGCTGGAGGAGTCCAACCAGAGGGCAAAGATTTAAAGTGAGAAGGGAAAATTAAAAAGATGCCTCAGTGGTAACATCTTCACACAGAGGGTAGTGCGTGTCTGGAGCGAGCTGGCAGCGAAAGTGATGGCGGCTGGTACAATTACAACATTTAAGAGGATATGGATGAGTATATGAATAAGAAGGGTTTAGAGAGTTATGGGTTAATGTTGGCAAATGGTTTTACATCAGATTGGAATATCTGGTCGGTGCAAATGAGCTGGACTGAAGGGTCTGTTTCCGTGCTGTATGACACTATGATTCTATCAGGACTTCAATCTAGCAAGGAGTAAATTGAAGCATCTGTGAAAAGCTTCTAAAACAATTGCATATTTTATCTTTCAATATCAGGGTTCATTACTACATACAATACATTCGATGTAGCCTCAGCATTGTCATGTACAGATGCAGTAAAACATCCCGATGATTAAACCCGATAGCCTTTGTATGAACCAACAACATTCAATACACTTCCCTAATCACTTGCGGAATCTGCTGACTAGGTTTATATGGCTCATGTACCGGGACACACACATCCCTCTGTACCAATGCGTTCTGCGATGTTCTCTCCATTTAAGTAGGTTACTGTTAATTTATCAGTTCTGAGCACTGACTTCCCTTAGCCCTTGTTATACTGTTTTTGGCCAAAGTTTGCTCACTAACTTCCCCTGTCGTTATCCCATTGCAGAGTCTCCATATCCTGTTAAATGATTATCTTGGTAAATGAAGTAATTGAGCTCCAATCCAATCAGTCACCTCATCCAAGTCATTGGTATAGATTGTAAATTGTTGATAATGTCACACTGATCCCTGAGGCACTCCACCAAGTTACAACTTTACAACTGAATATAAATAATTATCCTGAATGTTTATTCCTTGATAGTTTACCAGGTTTCCCCTGTTGCTGCGCAGCAGGCTAGTAAGGTAGGATGGCCTCATCCTACACTGTGTAATGTACTTAGCGGACTGAATGACTTCAATCTATTCCTGTGTAAATCCTTATAGGGCAGAATGGTCTCCACCTGTCTCATTATAATGATGTTGACTGGCTGAATGGGATCTTTCTTTACCTCTGTAACCTTATTGAGTGGTTGAGAGAATAACATATGGGTTATAGGCGCAACAGTTGGCCATTCAGCCCCTCTCACCTGCTGCACCATTCAGAATGTGCGTTGTTGATGTGATTGTGACTAAACATCACTTTCCTGTCTGTTTCCAATAAACATGGACTTTCTTGTACATCAACGATCTATGGAACAGAATCTTGCTACTTCGGCATGAGAACATCACAGATCATACAACCCTAAAGAGAAAGGAACATCCCTGTCTCAGTCAGAAATGGAAAGGTCCTTATTCTCAAAATGTGTTCCCCTAAAACCAATCCCCACTCTTTTGACATATAAGGAGTCGACAATTAGAAACAGATATCGCCCACTCAGCCCCTAAAGCCTGTCCACATTCCCATTAACTTTCCTCAATCAAATACTTACCAAATTCAGCCTCCACTGACGTTGTGGAAAGGCAATTCCAGGCACCACAAGATCATGTGAGTAATGAACCCTGGAGCAGAATTAGACCATTCAGCCCATCTTGTCTGCAATGACATTTGATCGCGGCTAAAATATTTCTCAATCCCCATTCTCCTGCCTTCTCCAACTGACCATTGATAACTTATTAATAAAGACAGTGCGTGCCTTTATGTGGGGTTATGTTCGTGTGTTTGTGGTTAAACGCCCATATCTGTGTGCGTATCTCTGTGTGCATGTGTTATGTGTGTTAGTGTCAGTATCTCAGTTTGTGTGTACCTCTGTCTGCATCTCTGTGCAAAGTTGCTTTTGAAGTAAATAGATTGAAATTGGAATCAATGTCTCCCTCCTCCTCCGTCTCTGTCTGTCCCTGTTGTTCGCAGAGTTCACAGAATTCCTACAGTGTAGAAACAGGCCCTTCGACCCAACACATCCACACTGACCCTTCGAAGAGTAACTCACCCAGACCCGTTAAAATACTATCCGACGTTTACTCATGACTAATGCCCCTAACCTACACACCACTGTGCATTATGGAGAATTTAGCATGGCCAGTTCACATAACATCCACATCTTTGCACTGTGGGTGGAAACAGAAGCATCCAGTGGAAACCCTCGCAGACATGGGGAGATGTGAAACTCCACACAGACAATCGCCCGAGGGTGGAATCGAGCCCGGGTGCCTGGCGCCGTGAGGCAGCAAGTGCTCGCCTCTGATATTGGTGATGAGATTCATACAATACTACCCTCTGCTGGCCTCCCCACACCACTGCATCAATGGCTGAGTTTTTACTCTCTCAGATGATAACGAATCTTCACTGTGAATCTCTCAAATTGCACGGCCGTTTGATTTTCCAATAATATCTTTGGTAGCATAGAGCTGCTTTGTCCGATACTGAGCAATGTTTTTCCTGCGTCACTAGCAACACTACTCGGCCTTTTTCATGACTTTTCAATACTTTCTCAAATAAGTTTGAAGCATTTCAAGTCACAGAATGAGAAATCAATTCATGTCACCTCCTGACAAAATGGTTCACTCGGAGGTGAGCATTTCCACTCTGACAGGTCCAAGTATATTTTCAACCCTCCATCTACTAGCATTGTGTGTGCGAGCCTGTGCGTGTGTGTGTGTATTCATGGTACTGTCAGTTTGGATCGTGCTTTGAGCTCTCTCACTCTCTCTCCCTCCCAGTCTGAATCCTCAAGTGATGTCACTCTCTGCCACTGTCACTGCAGTAGGGTGGGGAGGCCAGCTGAGGGACAGATTGTTTCATTTTCAGCATTACAGAGACGGTCAGACCTGCACATACATACAGGTGCTCACAGAGTCAAATACAGGCACACAGGTACGGGTGGTGGTGGAGTAATGGATATCGGGCACTCCACCACCCGGCTTGTCCCTTTCCGTCCTATTCCAGGCTGTTTCTATTGGAATGCGAGAAATGGAGGGTGGGAGTGGGGGTCCATGCTGTTCGTGCTGGTGTGTGTGGGGTGGTGGAGATGGCGATGTGTCCAGAGGGAGTCAGTCCTTGGTGTTGTACCCAAACAGTGTTGTACCCAATTAGTGACAGAGATATAGTGGAGGGGAAAGAGAGAGAGAAGGAAGGTGCTGCTTGCAGCAGTGAGAGTGGTGGAGCATGAGCCTTGTTCGGGGTCGGTGGTATAACAGACATACAGTGAGGGTGAGGGAACAGAGAGAACACAATAACACTTATCCTGAAGGAGCGGGGAAGGTTCTTGATATTTGTCCTGTATTGCAGGACATTTCTTAAAACCGCCAGATACTGTACTAAGCTGGGTGGTGAGCTCAGACCATGCTCGGTGGGTCTGGTGGTATGGTCCCCTCTGGGAAGAGAATAATCATCTGCTGTACAAGTCCACCCACCAGGACCTCCGTGCCCCTGTCGACAAACCGTGGTGTAATTTCTCCTTATCTGCCATGCTGAGCGTAAACTGTGCAGGGCAGCTCCAAGCTGAGAAAACTCAACCGTGTGCCCATTGGCCTTTTTAAGATGGCACCACTGTCAGGGATCACGGAATATCCAGGGGCATCTGGGCAATGGTGAGTCCCTCCAGCCATGATGGGTGGGAGAATCGGGCTGGTATTGTATGACGGGGCACCATGGGTTGGGGAGGGTAGTTAATGATTTGAGTTCGATAAGATAGTACCAGGAAACTAGCTCAACCTCATGCAGACGATCGCTCTGTCACACTCAATGAAAATGTCACTGAAACAAATTATTTTTAGGTTCAACCCAATGAGTTGCAGACTCTCTGACCACAATCCCAGTGACAACGCTGCAGCTGCTTGACCAATGCTCTCCATCAGAGGGAAGGAGCTAAACGTCACCTTACACTTGGGGAAAAAAAGGCACTGTGGAGGGGATGTTTGAGGTATCTGTGAGGTGCACATTATGACAAGTCATCATAATTCTATCACTTTCAAAATAGAGATGGAAAAGGATGAACCAGGTCTAAAACTTAAAGTTCTAAACTGTTGAAAAGCCAGTTTTGATAATATTAATATAAGATTTTCCAAAGTCGATTGGGGCAGATATTCACAGAGAAGCGGGTCAGTTGAGAAGTGGGAAGCCTTCGAAAATGAGATGTCAGGAGTACAGTGACATTATGTCCCTGTTAGGGTGAACGGTAACGCTAGTACGTGTAAGGAATGCTGAAGGATTGGAGAAATTGAGGTTCTGGTCACGGATAAGGGAAGGATATGTCAGGTATCGACAGCAGGAATTGAGATTTTGTTTCTTAATTACTTCACGGGATGAGGGTGTCGCTGGCTAGGCAAGCATCATTTGCCCATCCCTAATTGCCCAGAGGGCAGTTGACAGTCAACCACATTGCTGTGGGTCTGGAGTCTCATGTAGGCCAGACCAGACAAGGATGGCAGTTTGTTTCCTTAAAGAGTGTCAGTGAACCAGATGCATTTTTCTGACAATCGGAATGGTCATCATTAGCCTCTTAATTCCTGATTTAAAGTGAATCACTAGAAGATTCTGAAGGCAACAAGAAAATACTTAAGAGGGAAATTGGGAGCATAAAAGGAGTACATGTGATAGCTTTGGCAAATAGAGTTAAGGAGAAGCCAAAGGAATTCTACAAGTACATCAAGGAGGAAGAGAAACTGTGGAGAGAATAGGACATCTTAAAGATCAGCAAGGCTGCCCATGTACACAGGAAATGGGGGAGGTACTGAACGAATATTTTGTATCAGTATCAGTGCAGGAGGATATGGAAGCTAGAGAACTTGGGAAATAGGTAGGGACATGTTGGTAAATGTCTGTGTTACAGAGGAGCTGCTGGAAGTGTTAAAACATACAAAGGAAGGGGCACGTCTTGGCTTTTATTAGATGTACGCTATACTCTGTGGGAAGCTAGGGAAGTGGTCGCTGGGTCCCTTGCTATCATCAATAGCCACAGGTAAAGTGCCTGAAGACTGGATGTTGGCTAACGTGGTGCCACTACTTAAAGGATTTCAGAAGGGTAATAAGGAAAAGGTAGTGAGTCTGACGTCAGTGATGGGTAAGTTGTTGGAGGGGATTACAAGGCATTGGATTTTGAAATGTAACGACTGATTAGGGATCGTCAACATGGCTTTGTGCAAGCAATATTATATCTCACTGACTTGACTGAGTTTTTTTTGAATAAGCGACTAAGAAGATTAATTGAGATAGAGTGGTGTACATTGTCGATATGGAATTCAGTAAGGCGTTGAACAACATTGTGCATGATCATCTGTTTAACAAGATTGGTTCATATGAAATACATGGAGAACTAGCCATTTGGTTCAAAGGTCGGAGACAGAGAGTGGTGGTAGAGGGTTGCAATATCCTGGCAAAGGTTTGCAATGCCCCCCATGCTGTTCAGATAGTCCAGTTTATGGAGTAGTCCACCAGCACGGTCTGCATAGCTCTCCATCTTAGCCGCTACCTTACCCCAGTTTATGGTGTCTGAACTGGTTCTGTGAAGCAGATTCAAAATTTGAGGCAATGGACCATTCCAGCTGATCTGGCAATGTCTTTCAATGGGTGCATTCTTGTGATTGGGCCCACTGTTGTCTCACTTATCCAGTTATTCCAATCCCCCCATCTCCTTATCCACATTTTCACCAAGTTATCAGTTAATTAATTATTTGTCTTTTTTCTGTATCTTTCCCTGGCTTTGGCTTTTGACTTCCTCGTGCATCGAGTGCTGGCATGGTAAACCTCAGAAACAGTGAAATGGTATGTGTCAGGCTGTTGTTCACTTCTTGATATGTCCCATGTGGTGCTCCATGGGCAGGTTTTCCAGGAGCTTTGACTCACGTGTTTAAAACTTGGTATGAGCCTGCCTCTGTTTGTCTCTCTCAGTTGATTGCGCGGTCAGTAACACGAGGAAGACTCTTGAGTATAATTGTAAAGGACCAGGCATCTAACTTGAAGCTGAAGGGTTTGTCACTGACTCCTGCTATTGAAAAGTTAATGGAGGGGCTGGAGATGGTTTGCTGGAGGTTGTGCTGTGAGCTGCCTCAGACATTCAGGGAGTCCTGAGGATTTGGTGACCAACTCTGGATGGAGCATGGGGACTGTATTTACAACATCTGGGTCTGTAACATGAACAACAAATGGAACAGAGGCTGCAGAGAGGGGAAGCTGGTGAGTGAGTGTGGGGAAAGTGATCAGCCGTATCAGTCTGTATTTTAGCCTGGACAAGCAGGCACTCTCACTCCCCGTAACATACAATGATGCACACTCTCCCTATCCGCCCCTCACACACATTCACACTCCCCCTCTCTCACGTTCCACACATGCACTCCACTCTGTCACACACGCATGCACACATAGTCTCTCTCTCCCTCCCGCACTCATACGCACACTCCACCTCACTCTCTCTCACGTACACGCAGTGTGTCTCTCTCTCTCCTTCACACAGACACGCCCCTCTCTCACACATATGCACACGTGCTACTCCTACTTTCTAAATAAAACCAGTCCAACTCCAGGTCAAGACACAGATTCCAAACAAGCCCTCACGCTTAGAATACATTGTCTGATCGTAAGTGTTACTCCATTTACATCGATAATACCTGAAGGTATCTCCAGGCAGTGACTTGAAATAAATTCTGCGATTTGCATATTAATCAATCAAACTCGCACCTCCGTTATAACTGATTAATTACTTAAGAGCCATCTTATTTGTGTGGACAATTCATGTGCATGAGTTGTACAAGCCTTTGATCTTTCCCTTATGACTTCTGTGCTTAAGGATTTCCTCTCTCACACCTGATGAAGGTTTCAGCACAATGAAACCTTGTGTTTACAAATTGACCCATTGGACTCTAACCTGGTGTCCTTGTCCAAACCAGTCCAAAACCAGCGGCTCCATATCATGTCTTTTACTGATTAGCTAATCCTCTCCCCATCAAGTAAATTGTTCCTAACCCCATGCGTTCTTGGCTTGCATATTAATCTTTTGCGATGCACGTTACGCACTGATGTCATACATCGTTAGGATCCCCATTATCCATCTTGCTTGTTACGTTTTCTTTAAAGAAAGTTAGTCAACTCATTCAAACATGATTTATCCTTCATAAAACTATGTTGACTTTGCTGGATTGTGGCTTGGCTTTGGAAATCTCCTGTTATTAATTCCTTCATGACGTATTCTAACATTTTGTCTTCAATCCCAATAGTTTTTTCACTAGTTTTCATTTCCCAGTGAAGCTGGTTATTCGAAGTCCTCCCCTTTCTATAACCTCTACGTTCCCTTTTACAATTCCTGTGTAACAGGCACAAGGCTGTAAAAGATCTGTTCCAGTTGCTGTACAAGAGGGTTGAGTGGCTAAATGGACCCATTATATCTGGCTTTACACACACGAGGGACTGAAAGTCCTCCTGGTGTTCTGACATTAGTCCTGATGGCCTGAATGTCCTGCACCTGTTTCTGACAAAGCCGCTCAAGACCTCATGTCCTCTTCCTGTTGCTCAATGACAGGTTTGGGGAGTTATGAAATCTCCTGGCTCAAATGTCACTTTTCAAGGACTGAACTGTGCAGGCAAGTTGTGTTGCCCACATTAGGTAGCATAGTGTTTAGCATTGCTGCCTCACAGCACCAGGGATTCAGATTCAATTTCAGTCTCCAGATTCCTCCCTCAGTCCCAAGATGTGCATGCTAGGTGGATTGGCCACGCTAAATTATCCATACTGTTCGGAGATGTGGAGGCCATGTGTATCAGTTATGGAAAATACCAGGTTACAAGGTTAGGTGGGATGGGTGGTGGAATTGGATGGGATGGTCTTTGGCGGATCAGTGTAGAGTCGATGGGTCAAATGGCTTGGTTTCACACTGTAGAAATTTTATGATAACACCTTCATTACAGTTCAGGGAATAACCTCTGAGTTAATTCCAATATCCTTTCCTCAGGGAGGAGATTAAATCTGTGCACAGTACTCCAGGTGTGATCTCACCAAGATTCGGTACAGCAGCAGCAACGCTCTACCAGCCTGCTGTAAGGTCGCCAGGTTAGAGCAGGCTCAGCTGTCTGGGGGAATACACAGCATTGTTGAAAGATCATTGCCCTTCTCTACTTCACCAGCATAACGGGAGATCTGGAGAAAATCTCACAATGACACTTGAGAGGAACAGGTAAGATGTGGTGAGATAACTTAAATGATGAGATATGCCTCGTCAAACATCTCGCCTGAATCTACCATTAACCTCCCTAGAGCCCACGTCATTCAGATTCCACAGAAGCTGGTGAGGTGGATCTTAGGAACAGCAAGGAGAAACAACGTTCATGGGAGTTATGTATCAAAGTGAAAGCTGCAGTACAAATATAGATATGTCATAAAACAGGAAATTAACATGCAGGTTTGTGGGTACTGCAGTAATAATGGACAGCTTGAAGTTACTTCTACCCAGTGTTTACCCAAGTGAATGTTAATGTTGAGTATGTATGAGGTGGGTTGCTTTAGTAGTATGTTGAGCAACGAGCTGTTGATCAGGCAATTTTGGAGTTGGTGTTGTGTGATCAGCAGAGCAAATCGAAGAATTTGCTGTAAAGGAGGTTTTGGGAATAGTGATCTTAATATGTTGAATTTTATATGACGTCTGAATACAAAAAAAGTTTTTTTCTTATATTTCGGGTATATACCTGAGTCATGCAAGCCATTAAGAGATGAGAATAAAGTTGGCTTTAGTGAATTTGAAAAGTGCATTAAATGAATTAATGAAAGACAGGTAATGCCTGTTATTTACCGAAACACTGTAAGGTCTACTTTATACATATATCCCTCCAAGGCATAAATAGCAAAAGCGAAAGGTGATTCAACGATGGTGAACAAAAGAAGTTAAGAATTGCATTAGTCCGATGAAAGTGCCTTAGAAAAGAGTCATATATTGTGGATTCATTGAAATTTTGGACGCAACGAAGGAAGACTGATAAACTGATAAGTAAATTAGAAAGAGAACAAGAATGCAAATTAACCAGAAACAAAAAGACTGATGAAAAACTGCCATCAATATTTGAAAGGAAAATAAAAGCAAAGTCAAATGTGGAACAGTGAATGCGTGGACAGGATAATTTATTGTGGGAAAAAAAGATAAGGAAACTGAACAGTTACTTTATGTCTGTATTCACGGAGGAAGGTCCAGAAAATCTCCCAGAAATACCAAGTGGCCATGGGACTTGTGTAACTGAAGAGTCAAATCATTCATATCCGTAACGAGGCAGCATTTGAAAACATAACTGTATGGATAAGTCTGACAGACCAAATGTACTTCATACCAGAATTTCAGAGAAAGCAGAAATGGATATAATAGTTGCATTGGGAATCACTGTATTTTTTCCGTATTCAGTTTGGAAGGTTATAAGTGCATTCCAAGGATTTACAAAGTGAAGAAGAGGGAGAATGGTGAACTACAGACCAGTTAACGTATTGTTCACAGTGGGGAATCTGTCGGAATTTATTATATAGAATGTGATATTGGAAACTTGGAATATTATAGCAAACGTCTAGAGAATGATGCTAGATTTCTGAAAGGGAAGACAACATTTACAAAACTTTTGCTTGAAGATATCCCTTGTCAATATAAACAATGGAGAACAAGTGGATATGGTATAGTTGGATGTCAGGAGAATCTCTTAAAAATTCATACGGTAAGTTAGCCCTAAAACAATAAAGCAAATTGTATTGGTAAGAACTATGCAAATGGGGGAAGGTAAAAGTCAAGTTTCATTTTGTTTGAAGGGAATCAGAAGACAGACGATGAAGAGCTCTGTGCTGTCTCTCTCTACACGGATGCTGTCTAACTCGCTGTGAACTCTAGCATTGGTTTCAGTACAGATCCCAGCTTCTGTAGTAATTCGCTCGGAGTAGAGGTGAAGTTCTACACCAGTGATACATCGTGTTGGTGAGACTGTACCTGGAGTATTGTGTACAGTTTTGATTTTCTGATCTAAGTAAAACATACCGATCCCATACACTGAATGTACATTCTCTAGATTAATCCATCGGATGGCAAGATTGTCCGAGGAGGGAACTCTGCCTGTATTCTGTAGATTTTCAGAGACTGAGAGGTGATCGAAAAGTTGCTTGAAAAAATTCACACAGAGGGGAATGAAGAACATAGGGGCTTTGAAAAGTGCGAGCAGGATTAGTGAGCACCCTAAGATATTCCACAAGGACTTCAAGTAGGAGAGAATAACCAGGGAATAATTACGGCCCATTAGAAACCAAGAGGATAATCAGTGTGCGAAGCTGGAGAACATTGATAGATTGTGACATGAGAGATTAACATCTGTTTTACTCAGGAGAAGGAGGAGTCATGGTTCAAGAAGATGGACCGGGAAACTCGTGAGCAGATTGATATGAAACGCGAGCAAGGATTGCTAGTTTTGGCTGGTATTCAATTGGACAAGTCCACAGGTCTGGCTGTTTGTATCACAAGCTGCTGTCGGAGCAGGGCCCTGACTCAAATGTTTAAGTAAATTCTGGTCACAGGGCAGGGGCCAGAGGAATGCAGAACACCTTTTACAGAAACAGTGGGTGCAGGTAGACCAGGGAGCTATAGATCAATGAGTATCAGATCAGTGTCAGTGAAACTATTGGGGAAACTAGGGTGGGAGAAAATGGATCTTCATTTAGAGAGGGATAGTCATCAGAGGTTAGTCATGCCGAACGAATTTTATTGATCTTTTTTCGAGATGGTTGACCATTTGTGTTTTTTCAGCAAGGCCTTTGAGAAAGCCTTGGAAAACTGATAAAGAAAGTAAATTCTGATGGTATCAAGGGTAACTTGGTAAGTGACATTCACAATGTCTTTCTGGCAGGAGAAAGAGTGTGGTTCTGGAAATTGTGTGAATCGATATCAGTGTCCAGTGGTGTTGTATACGGGTCAATGGTGTGACCCTTATTATTTGTGATACTCATAAATAATGTAGATATAAAAGTGGAGACCGTGGGGAAGTGTGGTATGTGAGTTTGCGTTTATCACAAAGATTGGCCGGGCGGTTGGCAGTGAGGGGGTAGGTCTTATATTACAGAAACATACAGATGGAATGGCCAGATAAGCAGATTGATGGCATATGGAATGTAACCCAGATAATTATGAGGAGGTGCACTTTGAAAGAATGAACCAGACAGGGGAGGACTCAATGAATGGCAGCACACTAGGAAGCTCAGAGCGTGCTTCTCCACACATCCCTGATTGGGACTGGACAGGGTAATAGTGGAGTTAACAAGGCGTTTGGAATAGTAAATATAACCTTTACACCCCGAGACATAGATTACAAGAGTAATACAGGACTTTGGTTAGGCCAAGAAGGACGACTGTGTGGTATTCTGGGAGCCATATTACAGGAAGGATGTGATTGTACTGGAGGGGGTGCAGAGGAGATTCCCCAGGATTTTCCTTGGGATGGAGCATATCAGCTATGGAGAGAGGCTGGGTACGCTCGGATTGTTTACATTGGAGCAGAGAACTCTGAGCGGAATGTGATTCAGAAGGATAACATTATGAGGAGCGTGGACCGGGTGGATAGACAGCAGTTGTTCCTTTTCGTCCGAGGGCCAAGAATAAGGGAGCACACTTTTAAAGCGAAGGGTTTGAGATGTAGAGAGGATTTGCTGATTGCTTTTCACCCAGAACGTGCTGGGGTCTGGAATGTACTTCCTGAGAGGGGAGTTATCGTGATAACTTCATAACTGCTAAAAACCTACTTACGCGAGCTCTTAAAGTGTCATAACATTCACGGCTATGGGCCTGGTGTAGGAGAGTGGGACTAATATAGATTGTGCTGTATTTCTGACGGTGCAGGTTCTATGACCCTGTGATTATATGTTGTGGACATGAATTGCTGAATTTTTGAAAACAACATTAACAAGAGTTATAAGGTGAACTGTCAATGGAAAAGATAAGAGAAAACAAATGCAGCTTCGTTACACTCTGAACCCAGAGAATAGAGAATGAGAGCAAAGAAATGGCAGAACTATTAAGCAACTACTGCAGTTCTGTCTTCACAGAAGGAAACAAACGAAACAAATTAAATCTTCCCAGCAAGACTGGGAAGGCTAACTCTCGTCAGAAAAAAGGAATGAAATTAGTAAAAAAAAATGTTTTGGGAGAAATTATTGGATTGAAAGTATGGTTGAATTTAGAATACAGATGGAAGGTGAGAAGGTAAAATCCTATATCAAGGTCCTGTGTTTAAACAAAGCAGATGACAATAGGATGAGACAGGAGTTGGCTAAAGATGGCTGGAAGTGAAGACTTTACAGTGGAACCGTTAATGAACAGTGGAAGGCTTTCAAATTAATTTTTCAACGTTCTCAGCAACAGCATATAAGAGTGAAATGGAAGGACTGTAGGAAAAGGGTAATCTGCCGGAAATGTCTCAGGAAATAAGGGAGGCTATAAAATTAAAATAAATGGCATAAATAATGGCAAAGACCAGTGGGAAAATAGAAGATTCGGAAAATTTTAAATTTCAAAATAACGCAACAAAAAAAGGTATCGAGACCCATCAGATAGGTTATGAGAGTAAACTACCTAAGAATATAAAGACAGAAAGGAAAATATTCTACAAATATACAAAACGAAATGAATGGCTAGGGTAAGCAATGGGCCTTTAGAGAAGGGGGATCCGGTAATGGGATATGATGAAATGGATGAGGAGTTGAAGAGTTATTTAGTCTATCTACACATTGAAGGACAGTAATAACATGCCAGCAATTGTCAAAGAGAGGAAGGTAAGTGAGGAGTACCTGGAAACAACAATTCCCAAGACAGAGATAATGTGGGGAAGCTAATGGAACCAAAGGTAGATAAGTCTCCTGGCCCTGATGGAATGTATCCCAAGGTACAAACAGGTGATGAGAGAAATAGCAACTGCACTTGTGGACATTTTTCTGAATTCACTGGACTCTGATGCAATTCCAGCAAATTGGAAAACAGGAGTTCACACACCACTGTTTAAAAAAGGAAGTAGACAAAAAGTGGGGAATTATAGACCGGTTAGCATAACAGCTGTTGGGGAAAATATTTCAATCTGTAATCAAGGAATAAATGGCAATGCATCTTGATAGAAATTTTCCCGTTGGGCAGACACAGTGATGGTTCATGAAATGCAGGCCATGTGTAACTAACCTACTGGAATTCTATGAAGACATTACAACTGCAGAGACCCAATAGGTGTGGTGTACTGAGATTTCCAAAAAACATTCGATATAGTGACGCCAAAAAGGCTGTTGCGCAAGGTGTGGCATTACGAGTAATGTATTAGCATGGATATAGGATTGGTTAACTAACATGAAGAAACGAGTGGGAATACATGATTGTTTTTCTGGTTGCTGATCAGTGACTTGTGGAGTGCCTCAGGGATCGGTGCTGGGACCGCAATTAATCACAGTTTGCATAAATCATTTGAAGTAGGGGGCCACGTGTAGTGTCTCAAAGATTACAGATGATAATAAAATGAGTGGCAGAGTAAAGTGTGCAGAGGAGTGTTAAACTTTACAAAGGGACATAAATAGTTGAAGCGTGTGGGCCAAGGTCGGGCAGATGGAGTTCAATTATAATAAATGTGAAATCGTCCATTTTGATCGGAAAAATAGTAAAGAGGACTCTTACTTGAATTGTTTAAAAAAGTAGCATGCTCTTGTGCAGGGGACCTGGGCGTCCTTGTGCATGAAGCACAGAAGTTGGTCTGCTGGGGCAACAGCAAATTAACGAGGCAAATTGAGTTTTGTCCTTCATTGAGAAAGGGATTGAGTGTAAAAGCAAGGAGATTATGTTGCAGCTGTACAGGGTGCTGGGAGACCACACCTGTAGTACGTGTAGTTTTGGTCTCCCAACTTGAGAAAGGAAAAACCGGCACTACAATGGATGCAGAGGAGGCTCGCTAGGTTGGTTCCAGAGGTGAGGGGTGGTTATGAGGAGAGACTGAATAGATTGAAATTATACATTGATTGGAATTTGAAAGAATGAGGGAGGAAAGAATAGAAACATATATATTTGTGAAGGGAGTAGATAAGATAGAAATATAAAGGATGTTTCCAGAAGCACGTGAAACAAGGACAGAAGGGCAAAGCCTCAAAATTAGATGGAGCAGATTTAGGACTGAATTGAGAAGGAACTTCTTCACCAAAAAGATTGTGAATCTGTCGAATCCTTCACCCAGTGAACTAGTTGATGATTTGACAATGATTATGTTTGAACTCAGATAATTTTTTGAACTGTAAAGGAATTAAGGATTATGGTGATTAGGCGGGTAAGTGGAGCTGAGGCCATGAAATGATCAGCCATTATCTGATTGAATGGTGGCACAGGCTTGAAGGGCCAGATGGCCTACTCCTCCTCCTAGTTTGTACGTTCTTATGTAATGGGTAAACATGAAATGGGGATCATATTTGGGAAATTGACTGGTCAATACATAGAGAAAAA
The DNA here is from genome assembly GCF_037043375.1 of Chiloscyllium plagiosum. Classification (NCBI taxonomy): domain Eukaryota; kingdom Metazoa; phylum Chordata; class Chondrichthyes; order Orectolobiformes; family Hemiscylliidae; genus Chiloscyllium; species Chiloscyllium plagiosum. Next base: position 38,890,108 of record NW_028270189.1, read on the forward strand.
ATGGATGCAATGCAATTAGATTTTCAGAAAGATTTTGAGAAAAACTATGACCTAATGAGCAAACTCAAAAGTTACAGGATTGGGACTAGAATATGAGCATGGTTTTAGATGAGGAGAATTGACACGAAGCACTGAACAGCTTTGAAATGGAAGGATCATGTCAAGCATTTAGTTGAAGGAATCAAATGCAATATTTCCCAGTCTGCTGACAGCATTAAACGATGTTGGATTGTTAGTGGGTGAGGAGGATATAAACAAGCTCCAAAGTGATTGAGACAAGTGGACTGTATGGGCAAATGCGTGGCAGATGAAGATGTGACGGTGTGTCCTTTGATGGGAACAATAGAACAGCAACCGATTATTTGAAAAGGGATTGTTTGAAACATGTTGGTCTTTGAAGGGATTTATGTTCTTTTTATTTTCCTGCTGTGACCTCCGAGGTCAGTGCAGGGCAGTGAGTTCTGAAGGCAGAAGTCAATACTGGGAATGGCATTGGCACGCTGACCAGTATACACAGACACACCAAGTGGGGAACTGTAACATTGAAAAGGATCTGGATCTCCCTGTAAACCAGTCACTGAAAGCAATATTGCAGGAGCAGAAAGCAGGCAGGAAGATAAATGGTGTGTTGACCTTCATTTCAAGGGGCATGACTTACAGGAGTAAGGGTGTCTTACTACAGCTGTACAGGGCCTTGGTGAGAGCCCATAGAACATCGAACAATACAGCACAGAACAGGCTCTTCGGCCCACGATGTTGTGCCGAACATTTGTCCTAGCTTAAGCACCCATCCATGTACCTATCCAATTGCCACTTAAAGGTCACCAAAGATTCTGACTCTACAACTCCCACAGGCAGCGCATTCCATGCCCCCACCACTCTCTGGGTAAAGAACCTACCCCTGACATCCCCCCTATACCTTCCACCCTTCGCCTTAAATTTATGTCCCCTTGTAACACTCTGTTGTACCCGGGGAAAAAGTTTCTGACTGTCTAATCTGTCTATTCCTCTGATCATCTTATAAACCTCTATTAGGTCACCCCTCATGCTTCGCCGTTCCAACGAGAAAAGGCCTAGCACTCTCAACCTATCCTCCTACGACCTATTCTCCATTCCAGGCAACATCCTGGTAAATCTTCTCTGCACCCTCTCCAAGGCTTCCACATCTTTCCTAAAGTGAGGCGACCAGACCTGCACGCATTACTCCAAATGTGGCTAACCAAAGTCCTGCACAGCTGCAACATCACTTCACGACTCTTGAATTCAATCCCTCTGCTAATGAACGCTAATACACCATAAGCCTTCTTACAAGCTCTATCCACCTGAGTGGCAACTTTCAAAGATCTATGAACATAGACCCCAAGATCCCTCTGTTCCTCCACCTCACTAAGAACCCTACCGTTAACCCTGTATTCCGCATTCTTATTTATCTTTCCAAAATGGACAACCTCACACTTGACAGAGTTGAACTCCATCTGCCACTCCTCAGCCCAGCTCTGCATCATATCCAAGTCCCTTTGCAGCCGACAAGAGCCCTCCTCACTATCCACAACTCCACCAATCTTCGTATCATCTGCAAATTTACTGACCCACCCTTCGACTACCTCATCCTAGTCATTAATAAATATTACAAACAGCAGAGGATCCAGAACTGATCCCTGTGGAACTCCACTTGTAACTGGGCTCCAGGCTGAATATTTACCATCTACCACCACTCTCTGCCTTCGATCAGTTAGACAGTTTTCTATCCAATTGGCCAAATTTCCCTCTATCCCCTGCCTCCTGACTTTCCACATAAGCCTACCATGGGGAACCTTATCAAATGCCTTACTAAAATCCATGTATACTACATCCACTGCTCTACCCTCATCCACATGCTTGGTCACCTCCTCAAAGAATTCACTCAGACTTGTAAGGCAAGACCTACCCTTCACAAATCCGTGCTGGCTATCCCTAATCAAGCAGTGTCTTTCCAGATACTCATAAATCCTATCCCCCAGTACCCTTTCCATTACTTTGCCTACCACCGAAGTCAGACTAACTGGCCTGTAATTCCCGGGGTTATCCCTATTCCCTTTTCTGAACAGGGGCACAACATTCGCCACTCTCCAGTCCCCTGGTACCACCCCCGTTGACAGTGAAGACGAAAAGATCATTGCCAACGGTACTGCAATTTCCTCTCTTGCTTCCCACATAATCCTAGGGTATAGTCCGTCAGGCCCGGGGGACTTGTCTATCCTCAAGTTGTTCAAAATGTCCAACACATTTTCCTTCCTAACAAGTATCTCCTCTAGCTTACCAGTCCGTTTCACACTCTCCTCTTCAACAATACGGTCCCTCCCGTTCATAAATAATGAAGAAAAGTACTCATTCAAGACCTCTCCTATCTCTTCCGACCCACTACTGTCCTTAATCGGGCCTACCCTCGTTCTCGTCATTCTCATGTTTCTCACATTCGCATAAAATGCCTTGGGGTTATCCTTGATCCTATCCGCCAAAGATTTTTCATGTCCTCTCTTAGCTTTCCTAATCCCTTTCTTCAGTTCCCTTCTGGCTATCCTGTATCCCTCCTCTGCTCTGTCTGAACCCTTTTTCCTCAACTTATGTAAGCCTCCTTCTTCCTCTTTACCAGACATTCAACCTCCCTCGTCAACCAAGGTTCCCTCACACGACCATTTCTTTCCTGCCTGACAGGTACATACATATTAAGGACACGTCGTATCTGTTCCTTGAAAAAGTTCCACATTTCCACGACATCCGTCCCTGACAGCCTATGCTCCCAACTTATGCTCCTCAGATCCTGTCTTACAGCATCGGAATTACCCTTCCCCCAATTGTAAAACCTACCCTGTTGCACGCACCTATCTCTCTCCATAACCAAGGTGAAAGTCACAGAATTGTGGTCACCATCACCAAAATGTTCACCCACTAACAATCCCATCACTTGTCCCGGTTCGTTACCAAGTACCAAATCCAATGTGGCCTCCCCTCTGATCGGACAATCTACATACTGAGTTAGAAAAGCTTCCTGGACACACTGCACAAACACTGCCCCATCCAATCTACTTCATCTAAAGAGCTTCCAAACAATATTTGGGAAGTTGAAATTGCCCATGTCTCCTACCCTGTGGCTTCTTTCCAAAATCTGTTTCCCAATCTGTTTCTCCACATCTCTGCTGCTATCGGGGGGCCTATAGTAAACACCCACCAAGGTGACTGCACCTTTCCTATTTCTGACTTCAGCCCATACTACCTCCAAAGGCAGATCCCCCTCGAACTGCCTTTCTGCAGCTGTTATACCATTTCTAATTCGCAACGCCACCCCCTCCCTTTTTAACACCCTCCCTAATCTTACTGAAACATCTGTAACCAGGAACCTCCAACAACCATTCCTGTCCCTCTTCTATCCACGTTTCCGTGATGGCCACAACATCGTAGTCCCAGGTACCGATCCACGCCTTAAGTTCACCCACCTTATTTCTGATACTCCTTGCGTTGAAGTATACACACTTGAACCCATCTCTGTGTCCGCAAGTAGTCCCTGTCAGTGCTACCTTCTCCACAGCCTCCCTACAGTCTTGGACATCCTGACAAACAGCTAGTCTACTTGCTGGACTACAAGTCCGGATCCCATCCCCCTGCCAAATTAGTTTAAACCCCCCCCCCCCCCCAAAGAGTGCTAGCAAACCTACCCCCCAGGATATTGGTGCCCTTCTGGTTCAGGTGCAAGCCGTCCTGCTTGTACAAGTCCCACCTTCCCCAGAATGCAGTCCAATTGTCCAAATACCTGAAGCCCTCCCTCCTACACCATCCTTGCAGCCACGTGTACAACTGCACTCTCTCCCTATTCCTTGCCTCACTGTCACGTGGCACCGGCAACAACCCAGAGATGACGACTCTGTCTGTCCTAGCTTTTAGCTTCCAGCCTAACTCCCTGAGCTCTTGAATGACCTCCCCACCCCTCTTCCTACCTATGTCGTTGGTGCCAATGTGCACCACGACTTCTGGCTGCACACCCTCCCCCTTAAGGATTCTGAAGACACGGTCCGAGACGTCTAGCACCCTGGCACCCGGGAGGCAACAAACCATCCGAGAGTCTCGCCCATGTCCACAGAACCGCCTGTCCGTCCCTCTAACTAGAGAGTCTCCTATAACTAGAGCTCTCCTCCTCTCCCCCTTTCCCTTCTGAGTCTCAGAGCCAGACCTCGCGCCACAGACCCGGTCACTGCAGCTTACCCCTGCTAGGCCGTGCCCCCCAACAGTATCCAAAGCGGTATACTTATTGTTTAGGGGAATGACCACAGGGGATCCCTGCACTGCCTGCTCCCTCCCCTTCCCACCTCTAACTGTTACCCAGCCACCTCTGTTCTCCGGAGTAACTATGTCCCTGTAGCTTCTATCTATCACCCTCTCAGCCTCTCGAATAATCCTCAGTTCATCCAACTCCAGTTCCAGTTCCCTAACTCGTTCTGTGAGAAGCAGGATCTGACTGCATTTCATGCAGACGAAGTCGGCAGGCGAATCGGTGGTCACCCCTACCTCAAACATCCTGCAGGAGGAACATTCCACTGCCTGCGCTACCATTACTCTACACTTCGTCTCCAAAACAAGAACACTGAGTAGATTACCTATGGACTTTAAAGTTAGGTTAGAGGAGGAGGAGGATGGGAGGGAGGCCCTACTTTGTCGAGCCTGCGGTTTAGAACATGCCCACTCAAATATCAATCACTTACCTTCCCGATCAGCTCTGCGCTCCAACCTCACTTCCGCCCAGCTCGCGCCGCTCTCTGCTGTGAAAAGACTATCTTGAACATTGTGCAATATTGCATGTAGTTTTGCTCTCCTCACCTAATAAAGGACAAACCTGACAATGAGGGAGAGCAGTGAAGGATGACCGGACTGATCTCTGGGATGACAGGCTTGTTGTGGGAGCAGAGTTTGGTGTGACTGGGACTGCTTTAGGAAAATGAAGGGAAACCTCAGTGAATCATATAAAACTCTGACAGGGTGAAAATGATTGGAAGCAGGGTTGATAATTCCCCTGGTTCGGACATCAAAAACAAGCGGCCACAGTATTAGGTACAGGCAAGCCACTCTGCATTGAGTTGAGAATAAATGTCTGCACTCAGTGACTGGTGACTCTGGGGATTTCTCTCCCACATAAGCTGTGGAACACAAGGCACTGAATATAAATCAGGATTTCTCGACACTAAACCGATCGGGAGGCATCTGGAGTACAGCTGTCACAAGCTCTCAGATGTTAGGGAGGAGACCTCTGCAGGGTCAACAAGACTGTGTTTCCCGTTCCCTTTTCTGATACCGAGGCTGGTGCTGGGTGTTCTGTCAGTTTTATCCTTCCAAACCTCGGAGCAGTTTGATACAATTTAGTGTCTTGCTTTACCGGTTTAGGGACTATTCAAAAGTTTATCACGTGTGTGTGTGTCTAGAATCAAGTTTAGGCCAGACCAGGAATGCATGGAATTCACCAGACCAGAATTCACTTCCTGAAAGTACATTGGTGAAGCAAATTAAAGTTTGCAATTGATATTGATTTCAGCGTCGTCGTTACTGACATCAGATTTTAGATTTAGATTAGATTAGATTACTTTACAGTGTGGAAACAGGCCCTTCGGCCCAACAAGTCCACACCGACCCGCCGAAGCGCAAACCACCCATACCCCTACATTTACCCCTTACCTAACACTACGGACAATTTAACGTGGCCAATTCACCTAACCTGCACATCTTTGGACTGTGGGAGGAAACCGGAGCATCCGGAGGAAACCCACGCAGACACGGGGAGAATGTGCAAACTCCACACAGTCAGTCGCCTGAGGCGGGAATTGAACTCGGATCTCTGGCGCTGCGAGGCAGCAGTGCTAACCACTGGGCCACCGTGCTGCCCACTAGATTTTAGATCTCGATATTATATTAATTGTTATTAACTTCCATCAGCTGCCAGAGCATTAGCCTGGTCTGGACTGGTAATCCAGTGACATTTCCACAACACAGTACCATCTCCACATGGGTAGCTATCTGGGACTACACTGAGCAGGATATTTCTGTGCTGTTTGACAGATCTGGCGAAAAGAACTTCTACTAGTTTAACTATCATGATGGAACTGAGGGGGTGGTAATGGGTCAGATTGTAATTATTCCCCTCTTAGCGAAATGGACATACCTGAGTAAATTTCTGCATTTCTATGGAGATGTCCGATTTGGAGCTGGAATGAAACAGCTTCCCCAGGGACACGGCTTGTTGTGCAGCACACGTCTTCAATCCTCTTGCAGGAATGGTGTCAGGGCCCATTGCCTTTATCCTATCTACTTTGTTCACCTGTGTCTTCAAGTCACGTGCAGCAAAATCAAATTGCTTGAAGACGGGCACCTGTGATTCTGTGGACATCATGGCGAGGGTGAGGTTAATCATCCACTCAACACTTCTGGTATAGTATCGTACCAAAACTACATTCTTATCTATTACACTGATGTACAGGGCTGTTCCATTATTTAGGATGGGATAATAGTGGAGCCTTCTCCTCCATGAAGTTGTTTAACTGTCCATCACCATTTATGGCTGGATGTGACAGGACTCTTGGTTTGTTGATGTTGGGATCATTGCACCCTCTCTATTAGATGTTAGTTCTGCTGTTTGGAATACAAGCAGTCAATTTTGGTAGCTTTATTGAGTTGTCATCAGGTTTAGGTACACATGATTCGGACACTGATACATTCACCAATATATCACTGAACCATAGATCAACATGGTTGGAATGGTAGACCGAGGGATCATCCCAGGAAAAAACCTTACAGATTGTGCTTGAATATAATTCTGGTTCTGCTGCTGCTGTTGTCTGCAGAACCACATCAATGCCAGCAATTCTCTATTTAAGAAAGTTTGGAGAGTTAGATCATTTAATGTATTTACAGATGAGTTTTGACTTGCAAATGAATTGAGTGCAATGAAGGACTAGTGATGAAGGAGGAGTGAAAGCGTCATAGACTCTTAGAATCATACAATATGCAAACAGACCTTTCGATTTAACTCGTCCGAGCTCACCTGGTTTCCTAAATTGAATTATTACTATTTTTCTTATTTTAGCACAGACCCCGCTCCAAACATTTCCTATTCCTGTATACATCCAATTGTCTTTCAAATGTTGTATTTGTACATCCCAATGCGACTTCCTCTGACAGCTCTCTACCTATACACACCACCCTCTGTGAGAAACAACTGTCCTTTTGATATCGTTTAAATGACTTCCCTCTCACATTAAAACTATCCTCCCTGGTTCTGGACATACCCACCAGTGGGAAAAGATCTTGTCTATTCATCCTATCCATGCCTGTCATGAGGAAATAAAGGTCATCTCTCAGCCTCCAACACAAAAGGAACAAAATCTCAGCCTTATATCTCAAAACCTCCGGTCTCCATCACATCATTTTAAATACTTTTGCCCCCGTCCCAGTTTATAACATCCTTCCTATAGCAGGGCGACAAGAATTGTACTCGTACTCCAAATGTGGCCTTACTATTCTCTTGTAGAACCACGACATGATGCTCCAATTCCTGTAATCAATGCTCTGACCGATGAAAGTTAGTTTGCCTTATGCTTTATTCACTGCCCTGTCAACCTGCGACTCCACTTTCATGGAACTATATACCTGGTCCCTGGATCTCTCTATTTGGCAACATTCCCGAGCATGCTACCATTTACTAAAATAAATCTTACACTTGTTTGCCTAACAAAGTGCAATATCTCACGTTTATCTACATGAAGCTCCATTAGCCAATCCTCAACACACTTGCCAGTAGATCAAGATATCTTTATCTTCTAAGACAGCCTTCTTCACTGTCCACCATAACTCCAATTTTGGGGATTTCTTCTCCAAATTAATATCCATGGTTCCAATATTCTCATCCAAATCATTTACAAAAACAATGAGCAACAGCCTGGTCATTGCGGCACAACGCTGGACTCAGGCCTCTCCCAACTCCCTCTGTCTCCTATAGTCAAGCCAGTTTTGTATCTAATTGGATAGGTCTCCCTGATCTCATGTGATCTAACCTTATTAACCAGGCTACCCTGTGGAACCTTGTTGGGCCTCACTAAGGTCCATATAGACAACGTATGATTAGATTAGATTAGATTAGATTACTTACAGTGTGGAAACAGGCCCTTCGGCCCAACAAGTCCACACTGACCCGCCGAAGCAAAGTGCTGCTTTACCTTCATCTATCTTCCCAATCACGTCTTTAAAAACTGCAATCTAGTTGGTGAGATATGGATTCCTAGACATAAAGCTGTGCTGAATATCCGTAATCAGTCCTTGCCTTTCCAAATGCATGTAAATCCTGCCTTTCAGAATCTCCTACAAACACTTATCGACCCTTGACATCAAACTCACTGGTCTGTACTTTCCTGGGTTTTCTTTCCAGCCAAATTACAAATAATGTAACAACATTAGCTGTCTTCCTGTCCTCCAGGACCTCAACCGTCGATTTCAATGATAGACATAAGAAATTCAGCAGAACTGCAGATTTCGCAAACCAGAAACTAAGACAGAAATGTGCTGGAAAGGCTTTGCAGGTCTGGCAGCATCTGTGCAGAGAAATCCGAATTAATGTGTTACAACACGGGGGAACCCACGCCCACCCCCCACCACTACCACCACCCCGCACTAATTTAAACTTGCAACACAGAAAAGATTTAAACAGTTTTGTTATCTGCAAAAATTCGGAAGGCCAATAACCATCCTAAAGGTCACTAATTAAAGTAAAAATTGACAACCTTTTTTTAAAGGCTAACAGAGAATAATGATCTAACAACTATTTCCAACTTCTTTCTCTGACCTATCTTTTACTTTCTCTTCGAAAATGCTCGTCCGATAACCTCCCCCCTAAGATATGCCAAAGCATTCAAATTTCAGAACCAACCAGCTGTCGAATCTTCCTCTGTCTTCGTTTCTTCCCCTTAGAGTTTCTGCTTCACAGGTCATTGATAAATAAAGGTACATTTCGGAGAGCTATTCTCCGGGCAGTCTGCAGATGTTGGTGGCGTGGCAGTTCTCCCCTAACTGGTAATTTTTTTTTTCAGCGTTCATCCCAAAGCATCGGGTTTTTTTAATATAATATTGCCAAATGCCAAATTTAAACTCGATTGTACTTTAGCTTCTTGGACATAATTTAAACGGATTGATCAAATTTGATTTTATTTTTTGTCTCATAGCAACCCAGGTACTGCCAGCTGCTGGACCAAATGGTATATTGTAAATTTTCCAGAACTTACTGTGCTTGTAAATCCTTCAACTCTCTTAAAGGTACGGTACCCTGTACACGTTCATAACACCTTTTCTCTCAAAAAAGAAGCATCATAATGAAAACATGGTCTCATTTGTTTTTTCTAATCTTTAAACACATTACCATAACATACAGATAACTGAAATCTAAGTTCACCTTAACTCTTTCCCATTTACCTAATGTAACATTGGATAAATACAAATCTCGTCTAAAAATTATCAGTTAAATCGGTGAGAACGCATCTGCGATGACATTCTTACTACACACTACATGTAGGATTTTTAAATTAAAAGTCTGTCACATAAGACTCCAATGAAAGAGTCTTTAAAGAGTTCAAGAATGTAAGCAGATTGGGCTCCGTGTACACAACCGTCTCCAACACGCTGTTTGTGAATACACATTACAATGTTATAAGGCTAATACCAAACTCAATAGTTCTTTCTCAATCGTGGAATATTTTCTCTAATGGATGTTGAGTTTCTTTGAAAAGTATCATACCATCTCATTGTCCTGTAGCAGTACAGTTTCAACTCCTATGTCACTCGCGTTGACGGAACTTTGAAAGGATTTCAAGCATTTGGTGTAGCTGAAACTGGTTTGGTGGTCAATATTTCTTTTTAATAGTCGAATGCCTCCTGGCATTGTTCTGTCAACCAAAACTTTGTGCTCTTCTTCAGCAAGTCGGTTAACGGTGCCATTACACTGCTGAAGCTTGGAACAGACATCTGAAATAATCCGCTGACTCCGAAGGAGCGAACACCTTTTTCTTCGAGGTTGGCCGTGGAAATTCCTCAGTTGCTTTTATCTTTGCGTTCCATGGGATCAACCTTCCATGACCGATATTTTGTCCCTAGAACATCATGTCTGCTTTCACGAATTCTGTTTTGTTTAATTTTATCATCAGTTTTGTTTCTCATATTCGTTCGAAAAGCTCTGCCAACTGTACTAAGTGATCTTTCCAGGACTTGTAAAGATCACTAAATCGTCCAAATGGACTGCACAGTTTATTAATCAGGCCACAACTCTGTTCACGGCTCTTTGGAATGTATTGGGTGTGTTCGCCATTCCAAAGGGCATCACTTTTAAATGATACAGACCATTTGGCGTTACAATTCAGAAATGTCTTTCACAGTCTCTGATAAAGGTACCTGCCAGAATCCACGCATTAACTCTAACTTCGTGATGTAACTGACTTGTCCAACTTTCTCGATACAGTCCTTCAATATCGGTATTGGATATAATTCTGATTTTGTAACAGTGTCGATCTTCCAATAATCCAAGCAAAATCATTGAGTCCCATCCGGTTTGGGAACTAAGATGATCGGCGAGCTCCACTTGCTTGGGCTTGGTTCGATGATGTCCTCATTGAGCATAGCCTCCACCTCCTTCTGGACCTGTCTGGCTTTGAGAGGATTATGCCGAATGGATTGTCTTATCGGAACAGTATTCCCTACATCTACATCATGTACAATTGCATTAGTTCTCCCCCACACATATGATTCTAACATATATCCTCATATTGCAATAACAAACCTTTCAACTGTGCTCCTGAGACAGATAGTTTACTCATCTATCCCACTGCTCAAGGACTTCTACATTTTTGACATATTTTGAGGCACATCAAAATCCACGACATTTGGATTTGATTCCTCACTCTGTAGGGCAGTAAGTAACACCTGTTTCTCCAATTCTTTCTCTCCTCTACTTTTCAGGAGGGGACCTAAATACTCATTTATAACCCACATAAAGGGGTCTTCGAATGTGGGAATTGGTAACAGAGGTGCTAGTTTCATTACTGTCCGTGGCCTACCTACCATTTGGCATGAATGACACGTATGCCAAACGTTAACCACATCTTTGTGCATTCCAGGTCAATAAAAATGTTTTTGTCCCTTAGCCCGTCTTTTGTACCCCTAGGTGACCTCCTACAGGTAGTTCATATGCTACCTGTAAAACTTCCTGTCTCTATGCTACCAGCAACGCAATCTGGTGCACCTCAGCACATGTCTCCTCTGCACTAACCTGATGTTCTGTCTTAAGATCTATCTTTCAGATAATAACCCTCATGAATATCCTCTGCCTCCTTTTCAGAGTACATATCCACATATATATCTTTTATCGCCTTGTCTGTCTGTTGCAAGTCCCTTAGCCTTTCAGACCAAAACACCTCTGTCTGACCCACTGCTTGTTCGGGCTTTCCCTGCACCATTACGGCAAACAGGGTGTCCATTAACTGAACCTCAACTCCTTCATCTTTGTCTATAGTTTGTCCTTCGTGCTGTGACTTATAATAGTGGGATATGGTTACTGCACAGCCTGGGAAAATACCAGGAAATTTCCGATTTAACACTTCAGTCTTTTTGTCTTCCTTGGGCTTCTCCATAACAAGCAATGTCACTCCCAACCTGGATCCTGCTAAATCCTTCCCAAGAACAAGCTGGATTCCTGGATCTCACAGTCTGTAAATCATTCCCACTATAACTTCCCCAGTCTTTAGTAGGCACTCCAACCTGATCTTACATAGGGAAATGCTAGATTTCTGTCCATCTTTCCCATAAATTAATACATTCTGGGGTAACTGATCAGAAAGACTACAAATTCATTCATCTCTTACTATTAGCGACTGGTTACTTCATGTAACTCTCAAAATTATAACTTCTTGCCCTTCTACCACTGTTATTTCTGAGTAAACTTTACTCACAGAGGCGAATGCTTTATTGAGATCAGGTACTAACTCCATACCCAGCCCCTGCCGAGGCTGTGTACTTTCCTGCAGCTCTTCGGTTCTTGTTGGGGTTTCCTTTAAAACTTTCACTAATGCCACTGGCTTACCTTCTTTTACCACATCTTTTCCCACAGTCCCTTTCTGAACGATCAGCACTGTGACCATACATACCCCTCCTTATGGCAGTGAAAACATCTTTTCCCAATGCCCTTCTGAAACCACCGGCCCTCTAATTTTCAGTGTCCCACTCCATTACAGTGAAAACACCTGATGCCTTTCACTCCTTTCCACTCTCTTGGGCAGCTTTTTTAACCTTAGGTAAACTCATATGTTCTACTCTTTCTTTTATAGTGCAGCATCTCCCCTTCTCTCAAACTCTATCCCCCACAGGACGAAATTATGCCTGGAAGCTTGTCTTATGTAGCAACATGTATTCATCTGCTAATTCTCCTGCCCTTCTCAATATCTGAACTTTCTTTTCCTCCATGTGAATTATTATCATCTCTGGAAGTGAGGTTTTAAACTGCTCTAGCAGAATAATCTCCCTTAGAGCCTCATAGGTCTTATCTATCTTTAACGCCTACACCCATCTATCAAAATGCCTATGTTTAATTCTTTCTAACTCAACATAAGGCTGACCTGGTTCCTTCTTTATGTTTCCAAACAGCTGTCTATATACTTCCAGTACCAATTCGTAAGCACATAAAATGCGTCGTTTCACGTATTCATAATCTATTAACCCCTCATCTGACAGCGCAGCAAATACCTCACTAACCCTGCCGACCAACTTAGTCTGAACTAGCATTACCCATAAAACCTTGCAATACTCTACCTGCCTCGCCAATTTTTCAAATGAAATAAAGAAGGCTTCAACATCTCTCTCATCAAAATGTGGCAGAGTTTTGAGATAGTTGTATATTTCACTAATGTCCCTTTTACTCTCCAGCCTGTTCACTTGACTTTGCTGACGAAATCGCAACTTCTCAAGTTCAAATTCGCTCTCTCTTTGCTCAGCTAAGAACTTTCTCCTATCTTTTTATTCCTCTCCGGCTCTTCCCTCTTGCTTTCTCTTTCTTCTCTCTCTTTCTCTCTCCCTTTGTTTATCTTTAAACTGCATTTTCTTTAATTGTAATTAAAGTTTTTTTTTTCTAAATCTCCTGCACTTGTCTGTTTCTCTGACACACCTTAGTGTTTGACTAATTTCCTGACAATTTCAACTTTACTCTTGTACTTGGTTAAACCCAAATCTAAATTCTTTGTGAATTCTAAACGTTTGGCCTTTATCTTTCCTTCTAAATGCCCTCAGCAAATGTGAGAATCATCTTCAAATCCCAGAACCTCTTTAACATTTATAAGGAGCCATTTCTCTCACTTTAAATTTAACCAACCACAAGTCACCGAAATTAAACCAAGTGTCTCACCGACCTTTTATTTAAAGGTCTCTGACAATAACGTGCAAATGATTAAACGTATGTGCATTTTCATAACCCAAACCTATTTAACTCTGCCCAAATATCAGACTGGATCTGTCTAAACTTGCTCAAATCGCAGACAAAAGGCCCCAAACTGTTATGACACAGGGTAAACCCATTTCCTAATCTGAACCAGCCACAGAGAAAAAAGTTCACCTCATGCTGGAATCTGTTAAATTTCGGGAGGCAAAGATCCATTTACAGAGGTCACTATTTAAAGTAAAATTAACAATTTTGTTATTTAAGTCCAACAGAGAGTATTAAAATGAACAACTATTTAGAACTCAACATTCTACAATACTGGTCTGATAAAACAAAACAACATGGTTACGATTTTAAGAGAATATAATCACATTTCAAAACCAGTCAGCTTTGTCAATTCTGCTTTGTAGATTTTTCTCTGTAGATTTTTATCTCGGTTGGCTTCGATGTTCTGCTGTGCAAACATCTTACAGACAGGTAGTTTTCAGAAAGCTCTTCAGCTAGCAGTCTATCTTTGTAGATGCCCTTGGCAGTTCTCTCCCTAAATGTTCAAACTGTCTGGTTTTACACCTCTTAACATTGGATTATTTCATTGACTTTGTTGTCATCAAATACATTATATTTCAAACTCCATTGGATTTCAGAGTGTTGGGGCATAGTTAAACTGACTGGCCGAATTTGAATTTGCTTTTGTACCATGGCAACTCAGTCCCACGACTTGTTTCACAGTCAAATGTTACATTTTAACTTTTTCAGAACCTCTACACCTTCATAACAATATCGTTTGTCAGCCCTACATAGTTTTCCATAAATGTGATCACCTAATTTCACATAATAGTCTTTTCTGTTCAACTAAATACCCGTTTTCTCTCATCCTTCCCTTGTCTAAATCCTTCTTTCCAGTTATGATTCCAATTACTTACAATGTTACTGGTATTCTTCGACAAAGTAATACATTGTGTGTGTTTTGTGAATAATCCTCTGTAATTGAACTCAGATGAAAGAATGAGATGCAATCATATTCCCATATGAAGAAGTAAATGTGCAACTTTTCCGAGCTTTCTGATGTTAAACAAATATGCAAAAATCTCATTTGTTCAGGATTGGGAAAGTGAACAAATGACGTTCATGAACAGGACAGGAGTAATTCAATTAAAATTTACTGGGATCATTGAATAACCAAATATTTAGTTTTCTCCTGAACGTTTAAATTCAGCTTTGTTTCAAGTCTGTGTTGCGTATATTATTATCAATATGCAAATATCATCGGTGACGAAACCAGAAGTTGCTGGAAATGCTCAGTATTTCTGGAAGTATCTGTTATGAGAAAGCAGATTCAACATAGAGTAACAGAATGGGTCTAAGTTGTTTACTTCTTGCCAATAGTGCTCAGCGATGTACCAGTTAGGTGCATTAGTCAGGGGCAAATGCTGAGTAACCGAGTAGGGGAATGGGTCAGAGTGCGTTACACTTCGGAGGGTCAGCTTGGACGTGCTATGTGAAATGGCCTGTTTTCCCACCCCAGTGATTCTATGATTCTGTGAATTCTTCATATAAAGGGCGATTGGTGCGAGGATCAGGGATGTCTCCGAGCATGGTCAGGGCATACTGAAGGGGGAGGGTGACCAGCCAGCTGTCGTGGTACACATTGATACGAATGACATCCGTAAGAGGAGTGAAAGTTCCAGCAAAGAATGTTTAGGAAGCGAGGCCTGAGTTTAAAAGCTGAATCTCCATGGTTGTGTGGGAAATAGAACACACTGGCTTCAATAATTTCGGTCCGAGTCAAGATCTGAAGCACCAGTATCGTTCATTATACTCTCACAAGAGTGGTGCCTATAAGCTAGGCACACCGAGTTTAACAAGTTCACAACTTTTTATACAATTCATTCCACTTTTACTCCTCCCCCGCTTATTCCATTCCTTCTCCCCTGATTACATCGCCCACTTCTCTAAACATGGCTGTTTATCTCTTGCCTCATCTGGCCTTGTTCATGACAAAAATGCATATCCTGCTTGGCTGTTTCACCACATCCCTTTGTGGTCTATTATTATATATCGTCATTGACTGCCTCTGCTTCCTTGCACGATAAAGCAACATTTCCTTCCATTCTTTGCCCATACTGAGCCTTATGACCTCTTTATTGTGTCTTTTTTGTTTTTGCAGAAGCTGGAAACAGATGATTATAACTGTTTATACAAGCATATCTCGCTTAACCTACACCCCTCTTCATCTTTCATGATTCAGCCTTGTGATCATTGCAGATAACAACATTTATAATGACTCCTCGCAATTCCCCCTTTTTTATTTTTACATGCAATTGTTGTTTCTATAATTTTTCCTTTAAGCATCGCCCCCAAAAATCACAAGAATCATTCATGAGACTTCATCCATCTTGGTCTCACTCATCCCCTCATTACTTAATAGAAAAACGACCTTCTGCCTGATTCCCTTTTAGGGGCATCTGTTTCATTAAGACTGTCTTAATCAGTCTTTGGGCGAGTCCTTGTATACAGTGCAACAGCCAATGGTTACCAATATCCGGGCTACTACTATCAGGGACGTAAGGATGGAAACCACCACCCCCTTCCATTTTACAAACCATGATTCAAGCTATCCCGTGAGAGATGTGTCTTCTCCTGAATTATCACCCAGTTCTTCTGCTAAGGTAGTCAATCCTCTTAAGGCCCGAGTAATTGAAGCATCAAATGCAGTGTTATTAGGAATCAAGGTACAACAGCTTCCTTCTAACATCACACACACACCCCTTTTCCACTAGAATCATATCAAAGGCCATTCTGTTTTCCCATGCCATCCAACTTGTCACATCAAGCTATTCTGATATTCCTTTAACCGCATCCCTTGTATAATTTATAAATCGCTGTTGATAATAGAAAATGTAAATTATCCAATCTACATTTTTGTTAACGGTCACCCACCAAAAGAGAGTTGACTCAAAGCCTACAGCAATCTGGTTGAGAGCCTTGAAAATCAGGTACCCCCCGGAATCGTATAGAATTGAGATAAATCCTGTCATCGAAAGAAGAACCTAAGAGTGATCTCTTACTCCTTCTCTTCTACCCTAGTAACTTTTCCTTCTCAACTGCCAGGGTAAATGGAATTGCCAATGGTACAATTGCACTTATCCCTCTCCAATCCGGAGGTAGGGTGGTTCTCAATATCCTGCCTCCACAGATCCGCTAGGGGGACCTTTGATGCTGACTAGTTCCCTCCCTTGTCTGTATCAGTGAAATTATTAGTCTCTGTACATAATTTCAGCTTCCCCAAATCTCTAGACCAATTTTTACCTCGTCTATACACATACGATGTGTGATTTCTGACTGTGGCTGAAGAATTGGCGGGGGGTGGGGGGAGGCTTTTAAGTCTTTCATCTCCAAGGGAGGGAACATCAGAGATAGGGAGGTACAATTCCTATCATTCCATGCAGTCTCCTCCTGATACAGGGCTATCATACATTTCAGGCCCTTCCTGTCTTGCTTCCACCCGAGTGGAAAGGGAACCACCTGGACCACTGGTCTACCGGAGACACATGCGTAGCAATTGCTCTTGTTCAGACTTTTTACAGTACACTTTACCCATTCAACCCAGGCATTTGCATCCCCGTATCCAGTTTCTGTTTCGATGGTCTGTTCCAAGTCCTTTACCTCTATAATGTTCACTACTTTACGGTCATCGGGAGGGGTGTAAGGTTGTATCTTATTGTCCAGTAGTTCTGCCCGTTTTCCCTTTCCTACGCTAATTCGAAAACAACAGCCCAAGAAGTCATTCCCTTTTGTTGTCATTTCTATCCCAATTGATTCATTTAATTGTACCTGATGGGTGCCACCCCACCCCACCCCCCCACCCCCCCCCCCCCACCCCGTGATTTCCTTCGTGCGATGTGGTTTTGTTTATCGTTAGGTATATTGGGTTACATTCTTTATCAGGACAATCGAAAGCTGGGGTCGGAAGGGGGCCCGGAGTAGTGTGACAAGACCATTATACCAAGTACCATCCCCAAAGCCATCCCCATAGGACTTATGATGTCTCTCTGAGCTGCAGTACTGTCTTTGATTATCTACATCCCCACAATGTACTAAGCTGCATGCATCGGCATCTATTACTTGTGGATTATCAGACTCAGGAACCACTATAACACAAATGAAAATAATGTTTGACAAAATCCCAATACTAAGAGAGCGAGTATCATAACTCAAAGCTTCCCCAGCATTCTTAAAAATCATGCTGAAGCACAAAAAGACTTAATATACAATCCTGAGCTCGCGTCGTCATTGTATAATCAGTTACTCAAAGTCACTTTAGCTTGAGTTTAGCGGTTCTTGTATTCATCCGGCTGTCCTGACTTCTTCCTCAATTGGAGATTCCACTGGCCCTTTGATCCGAGTGTAGTGAGTCCAGCCTTTCTCTGCCGTCCTTATCGCCGTTTCTGTCAAAAGAGCCTGATACGGTCCTTCCCAATCCGGTTGCAATTTGGTCTCTATCCATGATTTTACGAAGACCCAATCTCCCGGTCAAATCGGATGAACAGCGAATTCACGGGGCGGAGTCTGTGCCAATAAACAATGTTTCCTGAGGAAAGACAACGAGGAGGACAAACCCAGTATATACTTATTTAAGAACAAATCTTTAGTTTCTGGGTTTGGCAGTGGCCAGAGGATATGCCTCCACCCATCCGGATAAATGATCAATTATTATCAACATATATCTCAGTCTGCCCAGTCGGGGTAATTCGGTATAATCTACCTGGATGCTCTGGGATGGTCTTAGCCCAGGTTCTCTCCCTCTGGGACTTGTTTCCTTAACACTTTCTTGTTGACTTTTTTACGTGTTATGCCTCCCTCACATATCTGTTTGGCTATCGTATGTATCCCATTGCATCCATATTTCCTTCAGACTAAATCACACATTGCTTGCACTCGCCAATGGCTCCCCTGATGTAAGACAGCCATCATTTTTTGCATCATCATTTTATTTGACATTTCCCTTCCATCAGGTAACATCCAATGTCCCTCTGCTGTTTTTACACCCCTTAAATCTTTCAATTATTTTTCCTCTCTTTCAGTGAATATTGGAGCTTCCCAAGGACCTGGGACAGTAGGTATTAGGGAATAAATCACTGCTTCTTGTGGGTTCAGGGCAGCTTCGTTCGTTACCTCATCGGTCAGTAATGTAGCTTTCCATTCTTTAACTAACAATGAATTAATGCAGTCATGTTTTAAATTAACCGTGAATCAATATGACAGGTCACTGAGAATGTGTGAAGGGATCCTGCCAATTAATATTGATTCAATCGATTTATTATAAATATTAATTAATAATTATGTATATTATATGAATAAAATAATCATTATCTGTAATTCAAGTTGGAAACGCAACAAGTGACCAAAACATTTTTTTAAACTGTAATTGCGCAGTTCTGTTTTTTTACCAGTCACTTGTGACTTATCATTCTGTTCCTGTAATTTTGTTGCTCCAGCACATTCATTTTTAAGAACCTCAACAGATTTCATAGCACCATTTGCAGTTAATGCAATCCCCAATTTTGTGGCAGTATTTTGTCATGAGCGCAAAACTGACTCTTTGTGCCTCTCATCACAAAACGGTCATCATAATCCAATTAACTCTTTCGTTCCTCCTCCCTTGGGCTTAAAATTTAAGGATGACCTTGCTGCCCCCATATCGACTAGGAAAACGACGTCCTTATTATAAAGTCGCACCTTTAAATTTATCAAGTGTTCCTGGTGGGCCCCAGGGGGCAGGAACCCCTGACACTCCTATTCTTCATCGAAATTCATAAGCAATATCGCCCTCTCTTCCCTTTACAGATCCGGACACTCCCGCTTAAAGTGACCTGCTTTTCCACAGTAATAATATCCCGCCTGTGGGGATTTCCTCCTCGGTCCCCGTCCCTGTCCACCAAAACACTTTACATCTCCTCCCTTTATTTTCAACATGCTGCCCACCACCATTCCGGTTTCTTTCTCCTTTTAGTTTTGGCTTTTTTTATTAACTCATCAACCGTGGGCTATCATTATTTTTGCCTTTCGTTTCTGCTTCTTATGTTACGTTACCAGATGTTTGTTTGCTCCCTATAACTTCAAATACCAATTTATCATTTTATGCTTGTCTAATTTTAAAACCTGTTCCTAACTATACATTTTGGAACTTTACTCATAATATATATTTATATATTATAAATTCATTTATTCAGTATTTAATGCTTAAAATATGAAATGCATACAGTACCCAACTTCGAAATCCACTATAATTAACCGGTTTTATTCCCTTAATTTAATCCTAAAATTAATTTTTTTTAAGAAGTCTTAACCAGTCATTGCCCAATTACAATGCCATCGGTCGTGAAATAATCGGAGGTGTCTTAAAAGGATTTGTCTATTCAAGTTTAAAAAAAACTCCTCATGCATGAATAATGGCCAAATCCAAGGACACAGATATTAACCATTGGATTTTTAAAATTACAATCTAATGTTGAACTGAAACTTCAATTGTCCTCCATAAATCACTGATATTTAAGGCTGAAAGACATTAGTTAGAAACTGATAGTGAGGCAGTCATGACCTGTAAAAGAACAGGAGTTAACATTTTATTTCATAATCAGTGCAATATCCTTAACCTTAAAATAAATCATGTTAAATTTCCATAATAGAAATCAGATTCAAAACAATCTCGGATCTCTAGCTCCAGGGAACAAAGCACAAACACTCAGTCACCAACAAACAAATGTGCAATCAAACCAATTCACAAAGGGTTAAACTTTCTACCAGCTGTACAGGAATTGGAGTTAGAGTCCTCTGGGTGTGTGGTTGGGGTTAGAGTCTCCTAGGTTTAACTAGAATAATCAATTGGCAAGGGGAGCCTCAAAGAATGATTCATCGAACGTGTGAGGGATTATTTCATCGAGTAACATCTCGAGGAACCAGACAGAAAACTGGCTATGCTATAATATATTGTAGAAGGAGTGTTAAATCATACTGTAGTACAAGATCACCTTTGAAAGAGTGGCCACAAAATTCTGCAGTTTCACATTCAGACTGAGGTTTAGTGTTGGACAATGATAATTTTACTGACCTGAGGAAGGGCTTGGCCTGAGTGGACTTCGCAAAAAACATTAACGAGCGTGACACTTGAAGAACAGTGGCAACTACTTCGGGAGATAGTCCAAACTCCTTAATTAAAGTGTAATTCTGAGTGGAAGAGGAATTTTAAAAAGCTGAAAAGTGAACCATGTCTTAACAAGGAAGTCAATACTGACATGAAGGTGATGGCCTGGCGGCATTATCTCCGACTACTGATCAAGATAATGTTCTTGGGACTCAGGTTCAAATGCCGCCATGGCAGATGGTGGAATTTAAATTCAATATGAATTTGGAATGAAGAGTATATTGATGATAGTGAATCTATAGCTTATTGTTTGAAACATCCATACGTTTCATGAATGTCCTTTAGAATGGGAAACCACCATCCTTACCTGGTCTGACCTACATGTGACTTCAAACCCACACAAATTCGGTTGATGCTTAACTGCCCTGTGGGCAATTAGGGAAGGACAATGAGTGCTGTCTAACCAGCGACGCCATCTTCCTATGAATGGAATAAAGAAAAACGCTTTAATTGTTCGCAAACTTTTTCTGAAAACAAAATCAAAATAGCTACGAAGGAAAATGCGTCGAAAACATAAGATTTGATAGAGAACACTTCTCCGAGTAGATAAAAAGTAAAAGAAAATGCTGAAGGTAAATGTTGGCCTTTTAGAGAATGAAAACGGCGGGGTAGTAGTGGGAAACTCAGAAAGGGCAGAGGTAAAGCCAACACTTCTTGCTTTCACGGTGGAAGATAATTTCTTCCCAAAATTTACAACAACTGCAAAGGATCATGATGGAAGTACGATGCTGATGGAAAAAGGTATTAAACACATTGATGGGATTAGAGGGAGTTCAGGCCCTCGGCATGCAGTCTATCGTATTAAAGGAGGTAACAGCAGAGGTGCCTAATGTGTTAATTACAATATTCAAAAAATCCTTTGATTCTGGAACGATGTTGAACTATTGGAAAATTAATAATGTGACACTCGTATTCAACATAAGAGATAGGAAAAAATGGCAAACCTTATAACAGTGAGTTTTAACTTTGTACTGGGGAAGTTTCTTCAGTCAACCATAAAGTAGAAAATAACTGATAATTTGGAAATCAGTTAAATAGTTGGGTGACTGTCAGGAAAGATAAGAAGGTAGTTCAAATGTTTCAGATGGCTATTCCTCTATCAAAATGCTTTTCAGCTTTTCGAACAGCTGAAGGGGATTGTCTCTCTGAGGAAAACGGAAGAGCAATCAATTATTGGACAATTGGAATGATTCTTATGTTCAGCAGCGTTTGCGAAGAATTAGTAGAATTATTGCTTCAGTGGACTTTTCTATCAGGGGCATCAACACGAGATTCTGGGCCAGTGACCGTTAATTGAGGATGGTTTGTTGCTTTCCCTGTGCGAGGATTAAGAACGTTTCGAAACATTTCAAGCACCTTTGTTAAAGGTAAGATTGAATAGCCAAACATTATTGTAGGTAATGGCAGGACTGACATTTTTTAGGGAAAGATTAAAACAGGACAGAATGAACTTAAGAGGTGAGGTAGAGTATCAAAAATAAAACCGTTAAAGCAATACTTTCTTGTTTACATCCAATGCCAAACTCAACTGGGAAGGAACAAAGGGTTAAAGGAGAAAAATCAACGGCTGAAGAGCTATTGTGTTATTGAGGGATTTAGATGTTTGGGAAATTGGAATCAATTTTAAAATAGAAATGACCTGTTCAGAAAAGATTTGTCTAATCTAATCTCGAAAGCAGCGAGTATCTTAGCAGGGAGATTTGCTCATTCTATGTAGGGAAACTTTATATTGATAGAGACGGCAAGGGGGATATTCCAAGTAGCAGTAGAAATGACAGGATGGTTACAGACGAAAGCAAAAAGGAGATATGAGATAGCGTGGGCAGATAAGGCGAAGGATAATCCAAAGATATTGTGCAACCGCATTAACAGCAAGAGGGTAACCACAGAGAGGGTAAGGCCTCTCAAAGATCATG